>NC_041719.1:20075744-20380051 GCF_900700375.1 Denticeps clupeoides | reverse complement strand
TTTGTTTAAAACTATGTTTGACCTTGAAAAACACACTTTCTCCTAAAACTACACTTTTCTATCAAATATTTAACACTGTGAAACACTTAAGAACATAATTTCTAGCAGTGTCCCTAAAGAAAATTTTAAGTTTCATTTGTTTTTAGCTTTGTTTATGTAAAATTATGTTTGACCTTTAACGGAGTGCTTTAAAGTGATTTTCAGCGTGTAAGGCCCAAACATGAAAAAGTTGATTCTGGACAGCGCACTCTAATCTTTTTACAACCTTTTCTTTCTTACAACATAGAAACTTCATTTCCAACACAAAAAGTTGAAGAATTCAGCATGTCTCATGTGTTTTCAGCTTGTTTTGTGCAAAAACACGTTTGACCTTGAAAAAGTGACTATATTTTGATAAAACAATTTCCCTTCAACATTTTAAACATCTAACACTTTGAAATACATAAGAGCATCATAAACTAAAAGGAGAAATAAAGAAAATTTCAAATTTCATTTGTTTTAGGCTGTTTTTCTGAAAAACTATGTTTGACCTTGAAAAACACACTTTCTCTTAAAACTACACTTTTCCATGAACATTTTACATTTCTAACACTGTGAATCACTTAAGAACATAATTTCTAGCAGTGTCCTTAAAGAAAAGTTGACCTTTCATGTGTTTTAGCTTTGTTTCTGTAAAACTATGTTTGACCATCAACTGAGTGCTTTAAAGTGATTTTCGGCGCGTGAAAAGCCCAAACATGAAAAATTTGATACCGGACAGTGCATTCTAATCTTTTTACAACCTTTTCTTTCTTACAACATAGAAACTTCATTTCCAACACAGAAAGTTGAAGAATTGAGCATGACTCATGTGTTTTCAGCTTGTTTTGTGCAAAAACACGTTTGACCTTGAAAAAGTGACTATCTTAACCTCTTGTGTGGTACCAGTGCCAAAGACTCCACATCCCAAGGACCTCAACAGCTACAGGCCGGTGGAGCTGACATCCCACCTGATGAAGACCCTGGAGCGGCTGATCCTGGCCCAGCTTCGGCCTATGGTGAGCTCATCACTGGACCCGCTTCAGTTTGCTTACCAGCCTGGCATTGGAGTGGATGATGCCATCATCCACCTCCTACATTGTTCCCTCTCTCACCTGGAGACCGCTAGGAGCACTGTGAGAATCATGTTCTTTGATTTCTCCAGTGCTTTCAACACCATTCTACCCACAATCCTGAGGGACAAGCTGGAGCACACTAGAGTGGACCTTCATCTAGCCACACGGATCCTGGACTACCTCACTAACCGACCACAGTATGTGAGAACTCAGGGCTGTGTGTCAGACACAGTTGTCTGCAGTACGGGTTCCCCGCAGGGAACGGTTCTTGCGCCGTTCCTCTTCACACTCTATACTGCAGACTTCTCACACAACTCCACCAATTGCTTCCTGCAGAAGTTCTCTGATGACTCTGCAATAGTCGGCCTCATCACTGATGGGGACGATAGGGGGTACATGGAACTGACAAGGGACTTTGTGGACTGGTGTCAGCAGAACTGCCTCCAGATCAACACTGGAAAAACCAAAGAGCTGGTGGTAGACTTCCGCAGGCACAAACATCCTCCACTGAAACCACTGGACATCCAGGGTATGGCCATTGAGGCAGTGGAGAGCTACAAGTACCTTGGTGTTCACCTGAACAATAAACTGGACTGGACTCATAACACTAATGCACTTTATAAAAAAGGGCAGAGCAGGCTGTACCTGCTGCGGAGGCTCAGGTTTTTTGGAGTACAGGGGCCGCTCCTAAAGACTTTCTATGACTCTGTAGTGGCATCAGCCATCTTTCACAGTGTGGTCTGCTGGGGAAGCAGCATCTCCGCTGGGGACAGGAAGAGGCTGAACAGGTTGTCAGGAGGGCCAGCTCTGTTCTAGGATGCCCTCTGGACCCAGTGGAGGTGGTGAGTGACAGGAGAATGGTGGCTAAGCTGTCATCCCTGTTGGACAACATCTCCCACCCCATGCAAGAAACTCTGACAGCACTGAGCAGCTCCTTCAGTGGCAGGCTACTGCACCCACGATGTGGGAAGGAGAGGTTCAGAAGGTCTTTTCTTCCAACCGCTGTCAGACTCTATAACAAAGACCTAACAGCTGCCACACATACACAGACAAACACACACACTTTGGCACATTCTGTTAAATTGTTAACTGTTTAAATTGTAAATTTGTACATATATACAGATACATATTTATGTTATTTTTTGTGATGCTATTACCTCTGTTTTTGCTGCTATTACCTTCTGCTTCTGTCCACTTTCTGCCGTGACAAGTGCAATTTCCCACTTGTGGGACTAATTAATTAATTAAATAAATAAATAAATAAATAAATAATTACATTAAACTTTCTGCCGTGACAAGTGCAATTTCCCACTTGTGGGACTAATAAAGGTGTTATCTTATCTTTGATAAAACACTTTCCCATCAACATTTTAAACATCTAACACTTTGAAATACATAAGAACATCATAAACTAAAAGGAGAAATAAAGAAAATGTGAAATTTCATTTGTTTTAGGCCTTTTTTCTGTAAAACTATGTTTGACCTTGAAAAAAACACTTTCTCCAAAAACTACACTTTTCCATCAAAATTGTACATTTCTAACACTGTGAAACACTTCAGAACATCATTTCTAGCAGTATCCTTATAGAAAATTGGAGCTTTCATGTGTTTTTAGCTTTGTTTCATTAAAACTATGTTTGACCTTGAACGGAGTGCTTTAAAGTGATTTTCAGCGTGTGTAAGGCCCAAACATGAACAAGTTGATTCCGGACAGCGCATTGTAATCTTTTTACAACCTTTTCTTTCTTGCAACATAGAAACTTAATTTCCAACACAGAAAATTGAACAATTCAGCATGTCTCATGTGTTTTAAGCTTGTTTTGTGCAAAAACACGTTTGACCTTTTACATTTTAACACTTTGAAATACATAAGAAAATCATAAACTAAAAGGAGAAATAAAGAAAATTTGAAATTTCATTTGTTTTAGGCCTTTTTTCCTTAAAACTATGTTTGACCTTGAAAAACACACTTTATCTTCAAAATTTTACATTTCTAACACTGTGAAACACTTAAGAACATCGTTTCTAGCAGTATCCTTAAAGAAAATGTGAACTTTCATGTGTTTTCAGCTTTGTTTCTGTAAAACTATCTTCTAATCTTTTTACAACTTTTTCTTTCTTACAACATAGAAACTTGAAATTTCATGAATTTTAGGCTCTTTTTCTGTAAAACTATGTTTGACCTTGAAAAACACACTTACTCCTGGAAAAACACATTTTTTTTTTCACTTTCTATCTCACCAAGTTCTGAAGTAAAGGATCTAGGGTTCCTCAATGATGTAGGTCTCTCATTCTATTCGCATGTAGATAATATAACTAGGATAGCATACTTTCACCTTAGAAATATTGTAAAAATAAGAAATATCATCTCAATGCACAATGCAGAAAGGTCCATGCCTTTATCACATCAAGGTTAGATTACTGCAACGCATTACTGTCTGTATGCTCTAGTAGGTGCATGAGTAAACTCCAGCTAGTTCAGAATGCTGCACCCAAAGTTCTAACTAGAATTAGGAAATCACCCCAGTCTTACAATCACCCATCAAATTCAACATTGACCTATAAAGCTCTAAATGATCTCGCCCCGCAGTACCTGAGTGAGCTTTTAGTTATTTACGACCTGCCACACTCCCTGTGCTCAACAGGTGTTGAAATACGTCTTCTGCTTTTAACCCATCACCCTTAGTGAGCAGTGGGCTGCCATGACAGGCACCCAGGGAACAGTATGTGAGGATGGTGCTTTGCTCAGTGGCACCTCAGTGGCAACTTGGCGGACCGGGATTTCGAACCGGCAACCTTCTGATTATGGGGCCGCTTCCTTAACCGCTGGTCCACCACTGCCCCAAAGTACAGAGGGTCACAGCTGGGAGCAGATTGAGGGACCATGATCCGGTCCAGAAGTGGTTACTCCATCACGGGAATCTGGTTCGAAATATACCACAATCAGTCGTGCAATGCCCCCATCTGCCGTTGCTTCTGACTGAATCAAGCATACAGACTTGGAGTGCTAGGAGTTTGTCATGTCTTTTGGTCCCCAAGCATGATGGTACATTCCGCTTTTGTATGAAAAGGCTACCTTTTATGCTGGTTCAAGAGACATATATTTTCAGATGTTCAGATTTTAATATGTTCTTTATGTCATTTATTACATGATTATGCCATCTCAGATCTCATTTAGCAGCAGGTCATGCAACAGCTAAGGTCCAAGGTTTTCTCACTACTGGACAAAAGGCAGTGTGACCTCAGAGCACCATTCTTTATTAAAATTACTGGCCTTAATTTTAGTTGATCTACACAAAGACTGAGGGAATTTAATAGTGATGGTTGTACATTTTATGTTGGCATTTATTAACATAGAAAATTGTTCAAAACCACAGATTCACTTCATTATATATATTATAATAAAGATGTTTCAATTAATCTGAAATAACCCAACAACATACTACAATGGGTGTGTCAAAACAAAAATAAAAAGCTACTAAAAACTAAAAGTTCCACGGTGATTTCTATAGCACTTTAGCACTTGACTCATTTGACATGATCTTAAAATTATGCCTTTAAAATTATTAAAAAGAAAAAAGCACCATTCTAACGCACCAAACAAAAAAAACAAAAAAAAACAGCCATCGCAAGGTATTTGCTGAACATTTTTAAATTCTCCCTTCAGAATAAATCATCTGCAGGTAAAGCTGTAAGAATCTTGTGTTCTTGCTATAATATAATTCATATTGGCCTCTGGTGTGTCATATGAATGTGAAACTCAGTACTACGTAATGCCACTGTGACTGGCCAATTGTGACTTCTGTTTCGAACATCTGGTTCACCGTGTAATCTAGTCTAATGACGCTAAAACAACACACACCATGAACTTCAAATTGTTACAACAGTACAAAAATGATAATAAAAAACATAGCCAAATCAACAATATTTATCTTCAGTTGCATTGCCTAAGGTATTCTTCTTGAGACAAAAAATAAAGGCTGAGAATGTGTGAAATATCTGGATGATGTTATGGGTTTAGGAATAAGATGTACAGTTTTCCACTGTAGTCTTGAGGCAGAGCGTCTGCTTTCACAGCTCAGCTCACAAAGTGTTTGTTTAATCCCTCTCCTTTTCTCTGATGGGCTTATCCAATCAGATCCCCTCCTATTGTAGCTGAGACAGAAGCATGGAGGTGAACCAGCAGAGTAAGGGAAAAAAATTGTGAAAATTTCAGAAGAACGTGGAGAGCATCTGAGAGGACGATGTCAATGTCCTTGGCAGGTCTTGCAGCACATCTGTCTGAAGTATGGACGGCTGCAGAATTTAAACCTGAGCACCAGAGGGCAATAGGCCACTGTGTTCACATCTTTGCATTCTGTAAAAGAAGCAACAAAAAGCAGGATTCAGTAAATAAAGGATAACAGTGCATATTATTGAGCAGAGACCTTAACCAAAACCTCCATGTCACATAATGAGAGTAAAAAGTGTATGAACGTTGGACTCTGACCCTCAGGGTTCTCAGTTGGGGTGTTGAGGTCACACTTGCTCCTACACTGTTTTGTGGCACTAGGCCGCTGGGCCTCAGGACACTCATTGGATGACTGGCCAGTGTGAGTCAGACACTTTACTGAACGCATCTCCTGCCCCAAGCCACATCTAGCAAAGCACTGAAGATGAAAGAACAAGTGGATTATTAATCTGTACCACATACTATTAAACACCAACAGCACTTACACAATGTTACAGGTAGTAACATTGTTAGCTCAGGCTCATCAGTTTTCATTGGGTCTGAGAAAAGTGCATTAGAGTATGTAAGCCAATCAAGTTTTTTTATACTTGTCATGATCCGGTCCGGCAGGGGTGACTCCGGGTCCGGAGTTCGGACCGGTGTTTCATGTTAGTCTTGTGCAATGTTCCCTGATCGTGTTCACCTGTGCATAATCATATAATTGTATAAAGCAATCCTGTTCGTGTCTATTCACCGCCAGGTCATTGTGTGGTGATGTTCCCCTGTCTCGTGTTATGTATTAAAATCCCTGTCCTGTTACGTCGTGCGTATGCGTCCTGCTTTTGGGTTATTCCAAAACTGTTGCCACAATGTTCAAAGCCAGGAAAGTCTAGATTGTGTTTGTTTAATTCAGTGGAAATGTTTCATCATTAGTTGGCTGAACAGCTGAGATACATGAAGTAATCATATTTTTGACAGGAGAGGAGTTGACTGATCAAATAAATAAATATATTATTATAAAATGCATTTCAATTCTAGAACTATGAGGACCTTGCTCACCTCAC
Source organism: Denticeps clupeoides (assembly GCF_900700375.1). Taxonomy (NCBI): domain Eukaryota; kingdom Metazoa; phylum Chordata; class Actinopteri; order Clupeiformes; family Denticipitidae; genus Denticeps; species Denticeps clupeoides. The sequence goes on along the minus strand of NC_041719.1, from coordinate 20,373,683 downwards.
CCCAGGGTCCGGTCACCCACTGTGGAGGAGGGCATCTCTGTAGATTACAGCGCACCCTGCTGGTGGGTCTGCTCTGCTTGGGGCACTCAGACTCAGGAAGTGTGATCCCACTCTCTCCTTTTTTACAGAGAACAACCCGGTGCCTGTAGCCTGGACCACAGCTAGGCATGCACTGATGATGAATTAAAAAATGTCGACAGAGAAATAGATGGAGGTAGTTTATCACCATAGTTACCACAATAGCTCTTAATAAAAATACACCATAATACATTAGAGTGAAATTATAACACACGAAAGGCACCATTATCCAACTGGCTCTTAGCATAGCTTTACATAAATAGATAAAACAAGAAAGAGACACTTGGCAGTTACCTCTATCTTGAAGAAAAGAAACTGACTTTTCATTGGTGTGTAATATTAAGAGACTATTAAGGCTGGGTGGCTTATAATTATTATTATGGATCATATATTTTTGCAGTTTATTGCTTCATTCCTGCAACACTTTCTACTATAGCACTTCCCACCAGAAGGTGGCACTCTATCTCGGGATTCCTTAAGTCCAACTGACCTGAATGATCACATCTGTGGCCTTTTAATGAGATGGATGGGTGAATCAGCTCAGATAAAATAAAAAACAGTAAGAACATACTGAATCCTTTGGCCACTATTTCTTTACAGCATGGGGCTGTAATTAAACAGCACAGCCCTAACTGCCACTGTATCAGCGCAAACTTCGGGCTGATTGTATTTTGGTGCAGATGGCACCAAATACAATATCTTCAAAGTGGTTTAATCAGCCTTGATAAAGTGAGCTGGGTTAATAATGTAGGCCACAGGCAAGAGACAAAGATACACAAAGATATCAATATTTGACACTTTGAGTGGTGTATAGTCATTACCTCAGACCAGTCCAAAGCTAGCCACTCAGGGGGACAGCTGTGGTTGCTGCAAGGCTGAGTGAGAGAGGGACGGGGTTGGGGACACATGGAGTCATCCTGGATCTTCTCTTCTGAGCCAGAGATCTTCCTCTTACACAGCACCTCACGTGTACGAAGACCCCCATTACAGCTACGGCTGCACTCTGACCACTCTCCAGTTAACCAGCTGGCACACACACACACACACACACACACGCACACACACAAACCGTATTCACAGCAAATCATAATTTGGCAGCAGGCATGTATATATATGTGGACTCACGCTGGAATGCAGGGCTCTAAATTACAGCCTCTATTCTTGTCCTTGGGCTTGCTCTTCTTCTCACAGAAGTGATTGTAGACAACAGAGTGGTCTGCCTGATTCTTACAGACAACCTGTTGGATTTGAACCCCTGAAAAAGAGAGTGTTCCAGAGAGAGAAAGTGAGAACAATGCGATGCTTGTGTAGAAAGTCTAGTCTACTGAGCATAGCCAGAAAAATCTTCACTTGGCAACCACTGTATTCTAATGTAGGAATAAATAAAGACATGTGCAGAAATTCTGCACCCCTGTATTCTAAACTGAAGTATATTCGACCAGTGGAAGCCCTTATTCTTGTCTTGGAATTGTCTCAGCATCATTAACTCACATAATTCCAAGTGAAAAGACAGTGAAAAGACTTCCAAGTCTGCCAATCTTACCAAAATCTTACCCATTTCACAAAGATTCTGTGCTAAAAGGGTCAGTGTGTATGTTTGTATTGCGCTAACATCATTGATTACTTTGAGTAAACAGATTGATTTGGAATGGAGCATCAGTAGTTACAGGGACAGTTCACATCTGTGGCAGTAGTTACAGGGACAGTTCCCCTGGAGCAATTTAGGGTTAAGTGTCTTGCTCAGGGACACAATTAAAGTTTAAAGTGAAGCGATTGTCACATGTGCACACAGTGAAACACAGTGCAGTGCACACAGTGAAATTTGTCCTCTGCATTACCCCTGCCCGTAAGTGGGATTTGAACCTGGTTCATAGGCGAGTGTGTTACCCACTAGGCTACTACCACCATACCAGGGGTTGGCAACCTGCAGCTCTTTCATTCTTGCACTACGGCTCCCTGTGGTTTTGTGTATTTTACTTTCATCCTATTTTATTGTAGTTTGACGTGAAGATTGTTGTAACATTAAAATGTAATGTGCTTAAATTTGGTCACTCAAAAATATGTCACAAATGCAATATATGTGTATATGCCCACCGCCCTGCCTTGCCACCCCTACCAGAGCTGTGTTCAATTAGAGTAACATTTCAAAATCTGGAACCACTGTAGGTAAGTTGTTTGTATTATGTAATTTTATTTACTTTTTTTACTTCAAATGCACACATGTATGAGAGTTTATGTTGAGAGAATCTATATGTAGAGAATTTGTATGTCTGACTGTTTGTCAGTGTCTGTGTGAGTATTTACCCCCAGAACAAAGGGCAGAACATCTGGTCCAGGAAGTGTAAAACCAGGCGTATCCATTTTGGGAGTCTCGGCTCACTGGGGGGTTGAAACGATAATGGATGCCTTGGTTCTCTTCTTTCACTAGCACCTATGCAATTACACAAGCATACACGTTCATTACTGATTCTTTAAAAAGACTAACATCACATGAATTGGCTTGGAGGTCATCTCAATTTACATTAAGAAAAGTTATGGTAAGTCCACCCTCCGAGGCCCCTGGAGCTCTATGTTGGGCTCTGTATGAACAGTAGAACATTTGATGTTGTACTGTTTTTTCCCTCACTCACATCTTACTTTTAATTTGTGTAATTTTTAATATGCCCATTTTTGCCCTCACCTGTGCCACACTGCCTCTGTCTATCTGAGTAAAGGTTTTGATGCTTTATTTTTTGTTTTGGAAATCAATCTGTCTTGATTCCAGATGCTCCAGTTGCTTGGCTTCCTTCTGAGTGTTTTGCTTTGTCTTCCTATTATAACTTATACATTTATCCTTGTCCTGTCATTCTTTATTTAACCCTTGTTTCGTTGTAAGTCGCTCTGGATAAGGGCGTCTGCCAAATGCCGTAAATGTAAATGTAAATGTGTGTGCATGTTCCTGTCCACACCTTTAAAACACCATGTTTGTTTGTTGAGTTTGCGTTCTTCTGTTCCCAGCCACACTTACCTGACATGAACCTTTAATATCATTTGTATTTAACAAATGGCTCCTATCTGTTTCATGGCATTTACATGGCTATACTCTGAGTGCGGTTACCATGACGATAAGGGTCATGTTGGTTGGTCCTAGTGCCTCCAGAGTTTCAGGTTCGCCCACAGGTCGACGATAGTGAAAAGTGGTCCCTGCAATGTCAAACCGTCGGGGTGTGTCTATGGTCAGTTTGCCATTGATGAAGAACTGATCTCCTTTACTCTTCAAAACTGGAATAAAAGAAGTCATTTCCCCCCTGCTATATGAATTTAGAAGGTTGCAAATCCAAGCAATTGGATAAGAAAGTTACAATTTACCCAAGTAGTTGAAGGAGATATTGAGCTCCTGAACGTAGATAAAGACCGAGCCCTTGGGAATTCGGACCACCTCTTCATAACCTGTCAAGCAGAGTGATGCACAGGAAGGAGAGCAATAAAAGAGCATTGTTATTAAACATTTTCTGGTAAGTAGCAGGATTGGCTGCACCTGGAGTCACCTGGGCCCATCAGGACTGGGTTTAAAAGGCACTGCAGCCAGTCAGGGCTGAGACATTCTTTTGTGGACATGATTTATGTGTTGTTCAGTTCTGGCAATCGCCTGCTGGTTTGTTTAAGTCCTCCCCTTAATTTCTGCTGTTTTTGGCCCTTGTGCCTGGTTTTGTTTCCCTTTATTGTTAATAAACGTTTCCAGGTATGTCCCGCCTCTGCACTTCTTTCCCCCCTGAGCTCACGGACGTGACAGTAGCAAACAGTCACAAATGTATTTATTATGATTTATTTTATCATTCATTTCAATGTCCTGGGACATGGATATATGGATTAAGTGGTTATGGATAGTGAGTAAGAGAGTATTACATTGATTGTTATTTGTACATTAGATAATTTTTAGAGCAGATAATGTTTTATGTTGGAAATTTTAAAGGTTTTGGTTGGTGCAGAATAACAGAATCTTAACAATTGAATTTATAAGAGGTTACTTAAGTAACTTCTAAAATAACCTCTATTCATTTGCCTCTCTTCAATGTCTCTTCCTTTTTGTTGACGAGACATTATTTCCTCTCCTTAAATTGCTTTATTATATTGTGGTTTCTGTTTCCTGTATCTCCCATCCGGAGATGAAACAAGCGCTGCTCCGCTGGGTCCTAAAGCCAGTCACGCACCAGCCAATCAAAAAAGAAAAGTCCTAGACAACAGTCTCAATTCTTTGTGTTATTCTACTAGTAACGAAATCTTCCTCTTGCGAAACAAAACTAAACAAAATCTTCCTCTTGCACTAAGAATTGTCAGACATCCATCAAGTGACACCATTTTGCATGGATCCTATCATTTTGAAGCCCTTAGAGGCCACAATCACACATATTCATGTGTAAACTGTGGCTATCTACGGGGCAGCGGTGGCCTAGCGGTTCAGGAAGCAAACCCTTTATCAGAAGGTTGCTGGATGAAATCCCGATCTGCCAAAGTGCCACTGAGCAAAGTACCGTCCCCACACATTGCTCCCCGGGTGCCTGTCAGCAGTCGCTTACTAAGCGTGATGGATTAAAAACAACATTTCGTTGTGTGCACCATGTGCTGTGTATTACAATGACAGTCACTTCACTTTCACTTTAATTTCGTACACCTCATCCATAGGGACTCCGAGCATCACTTCAAGGTCCCCTATAATTAAAATTTCACTTTGTGAGATATACATTAATACTAGTTACTGCAGTCCTGCAGCACAGTTATAATAGTTTTGGATTTTTCATTAGTTTTAGTTTTTATTTCGTTTAGATTTTTTTTTTTCAAATTCAGTTAGTTTTAATTAGTTTTTAGAGGCAGATTTACTAGTTTTTATTAGTTTTGATATTTTGAAATTGCTTAGTTTTGTTTTTATTAGTTACAGTGTTAGTTTTATTTTTTTTTTGTAAATTAGGATATTTGTCAGGTGCATGAATCAAAATCACCAGAATAGCCTTATCCATCTTAGCTCCGATAAGGTTATTGACTCTTGCAGCTCCGGGTGTTTTTAATTTTGGTTCGAGTGAAGTGGTGAACTTTTTGAAGGTAATCGAGTCACACAGTCGTGTAGACATTCCAGTCTTAATAAACATATTTACCAATGCTTCTTCTCATTTGTGGTGTTCCTGCGTATTTACTAGCCAGCAGCTACTTGGTCGGCGGTGGAAGCAGTCCATTATGGATGCTGTAGTATCACGTTCCTTTCCCATGTTACCTGGCCTGGCTACCGCTTCTCTTTCGGTGGAGGGCGGGCGAGAGGCTAGCTTGTTCAGGTACTCTTGGTTCGCCTTTTTGTGTGAGCTTTTCAAATGGACTTTCAGATTTGTGGGGTTTTTCCCCATGAGAAGTATTCCACATATTGTATGACCTGCTTCTACAACAAGGCACTTACTTTTATTTTTGCCACTGTCATAATCAAAGAAATCCCAAATAGGACTTTCTTCTGCTTTCTTCCGACTTTCGCTGCAGCCATCACGCTAGCTGGCAGCGTCACGGACAGACTATGGACACGTGACGTCACAGACCACGTGTTACCATAATGGTCAAAAACCTGGCTTAAAACTGGCAGCGTGAAGTAAATAGATTTTAATTCAACCCAAAAGGCTTATTACAAAGACGAAAACGAAGGACGTTTTTGCTATAATATTAGTTTGTTTAAGTTCGTTTTGTATACACACAAAACAGTTTCAGTTAGTTTTCGTTTTTTTTTTAACTCTTTATTTCAGTTAACGAAAATGCTTTTTCAATTCTAGTTTTAGTTTTATCGTTCGTTTTCGTTAACTATAATAACCTTGTCCTGCAGTGGCTAGAAATTGCGATAGGTGTAAAGAGTGCTTTAGCTTTATTTCAGTGAGCAGCAGCTCAGACTGTTGCTTAACCCCACTGACCAAAGCATTCCAATTGCTTCTGTTCTGTTTGAAAACTTTGAAGTACTTCTGAATCTTCTGTTTGAATGTTACAACAAATTCCCAATTTGTTTAACGCAAACAACTTCACTGCTGCTAGAGAATGTTTCCCAGATAATTAGCATTAATTTTTCAATGTTGAGTGTCTGTGGCCTAAACCTTAACAGCCTGTTCACTGACAACATCTGTTCATAAAAAGTAGTCACAGTCAAATTTCATTATCATGGGATGTGACAAATTCTCACATTTGCTAAATAATTTAACTGAATTGTCTGTCTGTTTTTCAAGTCTGAGCAATTAATAACAACAACAACACTAATAATATATTATAATTTTATTAATGAAACACCCCCATTCCTGAGTCAGTGGTGGATTTTGAATTTAGTGGAATGTCACTCTTACCTGTCTTCAAAACTTGAGAGCCCTCCATCTAATTAGCCTTTACCTTCTACTCATGGGGATTGTCATTTTTTTTGTATTTCTGTATAAGTATATTAATATTGCAATTGGTTTATTTAAATAATTTCTAAGACAAAGCTATTCAGGTTCTTTTGATTAAATACACACTAGCATTTGATTTTACTGCAATGCAAGGGGGCGCCACCCAAAATTGTGCCTACGGCTCCAAATTTGTTAGGGCCAGCTCTGAATAATGTAATAATATACAATATAAGATAACCTTGTCTAAATTATGAAATAGGTTTGACTAAAAGACAATGTTGCCTTTGTCTGTTCTAGATAATGTACTATATTGACTGGGTTAAATAGAGAAAAAAAAATTTTCCTTGACTAAAATTAGACTAAAATGTCAACAGTTTTTGTTGACTATAACTAGATGAAAATGGTCATGGATAATTCTGTTTTTGTTTTTTAAACCCTCTTTTTCTTGTTTCTATTAGTATACAATGCACTTACAGTACGAAGACTTTGACTGCTTTTCCGGATCCCAGCTGGCTGAGTGAAATCCTGAGGAAGAACAAAGGACGCGACGCGAAGCGAAGGCCCCGGGGGAAACGAGCCGGCGTCAGGAACAGGCTGAGGGCCCGTGCACACAGCACACCTCTGCCTAGCATCCTGCTCGCCAACGTCCAGTCACTGGAGAACAAGCTCGATGACCTCAGGGCCAGGGTAAAGTTCCAGAGAGACATCCGGGACTGCAACCTCCTCTGCTTCACCGAGACATGGCTGAACCCAGCGGTGCCGGACCACGCCATCCAGCCAGCCGAGTTCTTCTCGGTCCACCGCATGGACAGGACACGCGACTCGGGGAAGACACGGGGAGGCGGAGTGTGTTTGATGGTAAATAGGAACTGGTGCAATTCCATTGCCCCCCTCACAAATTCGTGCTCGCCGAATCTGGAACTATCATCAAGTGTCGTCCCTTTTACCTTCCTCGGGAGTTTACATCGGTCATCATCAGCGCCGCTTACATTCCGCCAAAAGCGGACACGGACACTGCCTTATGCGAACTGCAGGAGGTCGCTCCGCGACCTATAACGGACTATAAAGCACCAACATCTGGTACGACGAACGCGGACGTGTCTCTGGCTAAATACGTTCTATGCTCGCTTCGAGGCTGCAGCTAAAGGCGCTAGCGATGCTACGGCTAGCGGCTCCAACAGCTGCAGACGGGAGGACACTGCCAGCACAGAGAACGCTTGACTATCATCAAGTTTGCTGACGACACTGTCGTGGTGGACCTGATCTCTGACAACGACGAGAAATGGAAATCTGGCGAACTGGTGCCAGAGGAACAATCTCCACCTGAACGTCAGCAAGACAAAGGAGTTAATAGTGGACTTCAGTACAAAGCAGGAGAGGACCTACCAGACCTGTCATCAACAGGAGCCCAGTGGAGAGAGTGGACAGCTTCCGTTACCTCACGCAGGACCTGTCATGGTCCTGTCACATCAACACCATGGTGAAAAAGGCCCGGCAGCGTCTCTACCACCTCAGACGCCTGAGAGACTTCAGACTGCCCTCCAAGGTGCTCAGGAACTTCTACTCCTGCACCATAGAGAGCATCCTGACGGGAAATATCTCAACCTGGTTCGGGAACAGCACCATGAAGGACAGGCGAGCCCTACAGAGGGTGGTTCGATCAGCCGAACGAATCATCCGTACCATGCTCCCTGACCTTCAATCTATCTACAGCAAACGGTGCTGCACCAGGGCCAGGAAGATAGTGAAGGACCTCACCCACCCCAACAATGGACTCTTCTCTCTGCTGCGATCAGGGAAGCGCTTTCGCTCCCTGAAGTCCAACACAGAGAGAATGAGGAGGAGCTTCTTCCCGCAGGCGGTCCAAGCTCTCAACAACAGTACATAGAACTCATACACTTTCACCTCCAATCACTTCGGACTCTTTTGCACAAAACCACTTTGCACAAAACCACTTTGCACAAAATGACTCTGCGCTTTTTACCTTACTGCTCTTTCTTTTATGGCTCTTTTTCTCTTTTCTTTAAACATTGTAAAAAAAACTGTAACTCATTTGCACACCTTCACCCTACCAGTTACACATATTTTATGTTAAAGACGTAAAAGTGTAATATTTGGTTATGTTTGCAATATTTGCACATTGGTTCATTGTTTACTTGCAACATTTGCAATACTGTGGTCTGTAGCAGTTGCAAAAAGCATTTCACTGCACATCATACCGTGTATGACTGTGTATGTGACAAATAAAATTTGAATTTGATTTGAACTTTAAGAGCATTTGTCAGATACTTAGGCAATCTCTGGTCATATTCAAATTGGACTACCAAGAACTGTCAGGATCCGGTCCGAAATGGGGGTTACTCCGGTCCGGGTCAGGATCCGGACCGGAGTTTCATTGTTGTCCTGTGTAATGTTCCCTAATCGTTTTCACCTGTGTTAATTGTATAAAGCTGCCCTGTTCGTTTCTGTCCGCGGTCAGGTCTTTGAAGTTATGTTCTATGTTCACCAGTGTCTTCGTCTCGGATGTCTCCCCTGTCCTGTGAGTCACCAATTAAACCCCTGTTACGTGATGTCAGGTGAAAGCGTCCTCCATTCCTCGTCATTCCTCGTCACTCCTCGTCCTCCTCTCCGTTCACCCGCCGCGTCATTCCCGCATGGACGTGACAGAAAGACCTGACCCGCATTTGGACGCCACCTGACGCAGCCCCGCTGAGATCGGAGGAGCCGCGACTCGCCGGGAGGACGCCGCCAGCTTCCTTGTCCCTGGCCTTCCATGGCTTCATTTTCAGCAGGGTCCCGACCCCTGCCTCTCAGTCCCGTGTCTGGCGGCGTTGAAGGTGAGGAGCGGCCATTCAGCGGGGCGAGCCGGAGACTGACAGGGAGCGGCGGACGCATGCGGACGGCGGACGAGGTGCCGGTACCAAACTAGCCCGAAGCCGTCTGCGCTGGACATCCGCCGCTCGTCCATCTGAAATACTGGACCATTCATTCATTCATTCAGTCATTTATCATTCCTCTGTTCATCTCATCCTTTCTGGTTTACGAATCGATTCCGTTCGATTCCTCCTGTCCACTCGGACCATTTAAGACTGTGTATGGACTTTTCCCCCCTCCTTCATGGACTGCTCCGTCTGGCCCGCCAGGTGTCGTGCCATAAAAGGGGGGATTCTGTCAGGATCCGGTCCGAAATGGGGGTTACTCCGGTCCGGGTCAGGATCAGGATCCGGACCGGAGTTTCATTGTTGTCCTGTGTAATGTTCCCTAATCGTTTTCACCTGTGTTAATTGTATAAAGCTGCCCTGTTCGTTTCTGTCCGCGGTCAGGTCTTTGAAGTTATGTTCTATGTTCACCAGTGTCTTCGTCTCGGATGTCTCCCCTGTCCTGTGAGTCACCAATTAAACCCCTGTTACGTGATGTCAGGTGAAAGCGTCCTCCATTCCTCGTCACTCCTCGTCCTCCTCTCCGTTCACCCGCCGCGTCATTCCCGCATGGACGTGACAAGAACAACTATATACTCTTATAAAAAAATAAACCAGATAATACTCTTATCGTGCATCCTTCATTCTTGTACTCTGGATTATTTACATTTTCAGGGGCAACTACTCAGTACGGATTACATGTGCTATGAAACTATTACATTGGTCATGCCTCCGAGAAGAATGTATTTCTGGACATTTCAGCAGCATTTGACAGAGTCAAACACAACCGGAACCTCACAACTTTAAGAGTATTTGTCAGATACTTGTGCGATCTCTGGTCATTTCCAAACTGGACTACTGTAACTCACTCCTGGGTGGTCTTCTTGGCGCTATTCAACCTCCTGATCCAGGCTTGTTTTCAACCATCCTAAATTCTCCCACATCACTCCATTGTTATGTTCCCTCCATAGGCTTCCTGTAGCTCCCTGCATCAGATTCAAAATACTGCTTACAACCCCACATGCAATAATGGTGAAACCATGCCCCCAGTGTCATTACTTATTAAATCAAATTCAGGTTATCTTTTTAATTATATTGTCCATATGAGGCCTGATAGGGTAGTTGTAGCCTAGTGGGTAACACACTCACCTATGAACCAGATGACCCAGGTTCAAATCCCACTTACTACCATTGTGTCCCTAAGCAAGACACTTAACCCTAAGTTGCTCCAGGGGGACTGTCCCTGTAACTACTGATTGTTAGTCGCTCTGGATAAGGGCGTCTGCTAAATGCTGATGTGAACGATAGAAAAGAGTATTCTCAGCAATCCTCTCCTATAACCATTTTATCAGACCTCGTCAAGGGAAAGAGACAGGATGTACAAGAAAGATGTTCATATTAAGTCTCTTAATATGGGACAGAGGTCTTGGGTAAACTATGAATATGGCTCCCTTGTAATGATCCCTTGCATTAAATTGAACACAATGGACATTTGGCTCGGAAATTTTCAGTGACACTCTTAAATACATTTTCTTCTAGCGAATTAATAAAATTTGCATTAGTAAGACAGTGCTGATTCATATGAAAAGTTAAAACCTTTTGGCATGTGTATTAATGGGTGTATCACAAAATTACATATTGGTTGCTTTGTTGGGGACGACAGGACAGCCACAATCCGGGACCAAACTAGAAAAAGTGTGAAAAAATGTTTTTTTTTTTAGACTTTTTTTACATTTTTTTAGAACAAATTTTATGATTTGACATATGGGACGAGTTCATGCCGCCAACAGGGGTTTGGAAAACCCGGAAAAAAACATAAAACTATGAAAAAGACAAAAAAGAACAGGCTGCCACGCTAAGACCGTTAAAAGCACAGAAATGCACAACATAACATATTGTTTATTTTGGTAGGTTGAACGGGCCGCCCTCAAATTGGGTTCAAAGTTTAAAAAGTATGATTTACTATTGTGCAGAGGAATAACTTTTCAGCTCCCTGTGACCAGCTGTCAAAGCTAATGATACGGGAGTTGAGGCGAGGCCAAACAACACATATAGGATTGTTTTGGACTCTGTGTCCAGATGGTTAGACATGCAAAGAATCTATTTATTTATTTATTTTCTGGTCACATCTTGGCTATTCCCTGTTAGCACATGTGACCGTCTGTAACATCGGCTACTGTAGTTATACCGCCTGATCTTACAGCTGACACCAGCTCTGGAGGCCACATCCGCTGCTGCAACCAATGCCCCGACAGGCCCATCAAAATTTCTATGGAATTTTGGTTTGTAATTATTATTATTATTATTATTATTATTAACATTGTCATACCATGTCATTTCACTATTACTACTAATATTCTGATCTATTCTATTATTGTGCCGTACAGCTTCCCTGGAGGAGCCCTGATCGGTCACAACTGACGCTGATTCCACCTGCATGATTCGGGCTTCGATTTAAACAGGCAACACCAGGGGTTAGGAGAGCAATTCTCCAATACACAGCACGAGGGTTCCCCATCCCCCGTGCCTCCCTCTGTCTGGTTTGTGTGTGATGTCATCTGTTTGTGTTTTTATGTAACATACATTTTATGTAACATGTATGTTACATAAAAACACAAACAGATGACATAAAACATATGTGTGAATGTCCAGGACTGCTGGCCTGCAGGAGTGCTTCAAAGTGCTATGCAAAGTGTAGGTCTTGTGAAGGCAGGCTGGCATGCAGTAGTGACAAGCCGCACAGACTCTATTTACAGCCGAACCAGAGGGGACGGCTTTGTTTATGTCCATTCCCAATAAAGTGTATTTTACCATATTGCTGCAACTTGTCTTTCTGGTTTGTATAGTTGTCTTGACCTGCACTATATTATGGGTCAGTGCACAAGGTCCACATTTTTTGTGTTGTGTTTTATATTTCCATTTGCACTTCCTTGTCTTTTTGCACACTGTGAATCCCCAAAGCTTCAGAATCTCATCTCTCTGTGCACTTATATATGGTGAGATGACAATAAATTTGACTTTGACTTTGATATATGACCAGACTGCTCTCCTTATTTCAGAATAACAATGAATATCAAGGCTAACAGTAAAACCACACTCGGCAGAAATATAGATGAACCGCTTGAGTGTCCAGTTCATCATGTCTTCATTGGGTGGAGAAAGAAGATTGCAAAGTTTCAGCACAAAAGACCAATATTCCATCCATCAATCCTCAAAACAAAGTAAGAACAATAGAGGGGACTGACCATTAACTTTGAACAGAAAGCAACAATCCCCCTGACACCCAATACTTCCATGATCATTACTTTACCCCCTTTAGGTAGGGACTCATTGAAGTCCCCCTCAATGACTTCACAGTTGCTGCCGTCTCCTCCACACACACGGCAGCGGTCCTCCCTGATGTCTGAGCCAAGGATCCGGTCGCAGCCAACATGCTGAAGGGACGCAGTGTGAAAAGGTCATACTTTATTTTCTTGCCAGTCTTCAGAGGACAGAAGTAAATGCTGCAAATTTGAACACTACTATATTTAATTCTCATTTGTGCTCACTATTACAAATTAAGTTGTGGAGATCTATAACATTACTCACAACACAACATGTTTCCAAAGGGATCTCTGCAGACTGGTCACATGCTCAAAGACGGTTTCTTGCTCCCAAACCTTTCTCACTCATGCACTCTCTCTCTCCCTCTCTCTCTCACTATGCTCTCTTACACTGAATTTATGGGGCTTATGAAATTAAATTATGAGGTTTATAAAAATAACATTTAAAATAAAATTTGGCATTAAAGAGTATTGTTTGCAGTCTCGTGGTGGGTTGACTTCCAAATAGTAAGGGCCTGAGGACTTCCAAAGAATGACAGCAGGAGGGGAGTGTAATCAAAGCAGAGAAAGAAGCTGTGATCCTGTTCAGCTGCCTACAATGCTGTTGGAAGGTCACTGAGTTCTCTTTCCCCCTTCTACCATTCGTTCTCCCTTTCCCCACACAGAAAATAGCTGTGTGGTCAACAGGTAGACTGAACAAAAACACTGTGGAACAGCAAAAAAAAAAAGCAAAATATAAATCCACCAATTAAAAATTTGTGGTTTTGTGTTGCTCTAAATGATGTTTTTTCTTTCTCATGTCTCACTGTTGTTTATTTCTTTGGATTACTAATCCAACTTTCTTTCAGTATTTCTTTTGTTAAGACTATTCCAAATGCAGCCAGAAACAGAACATTCAGCGTGACTTTTTTGGAGAGGACTGGAGAATTCCACTCACCTTGCACTCTCCGTTGACACAGACGTCTAGAGAGTCCTCTCGGCATGGTGTGCCATCCACCACCACTGGCGCACGCTCAGTGTAGAAGTTGTACCCCTCGGCCAGGCAATTCAGAGAGCATGATTTCACCCCACCTGAGCAACATCACTGACTCTTTAATATTTTACTAATTAATTGAAGTGAAAATATTACTAAAAATATTCAATGTTTCTTTTCAAACTATTTAAACATATAAACATGTAAACATGTACCAATACATACATATCACATATCATCTTAACATGGAGAATCTCGCCTAAAGGAACACAAATATCAAAACTACCTAAACAATTCCAATGCCACATACATAAACAAACATAACCAAAAACCTCTGCAGGATCATGTCTGGGAGTGAATGAATTCAAAATGAATCCTCTTTGCAATCCTCTCATCAGGTTGGATGGGAAGCATTGGTGCACAGCCATTTTATGATTTCTCCAGTGATGTTCAATTGGATTCAAGTCTAGACTCTGGTTGGGACACTCAATGAGCCACTGAAGCCACTGTGTGATTAGTGTCGCTGTCCTTCTGAAAGATGAACCGTCGCCCCAGTCATTTATACAGTCTAGCCCTGGTTTTATAGAATATTAACTCTTAACAGCCAGGGCACCTCACACCTGACTCCTATTGATAGAAAACACCTTATTGTAAATTAACTGGTAATCCTACAGGTTTATATATCTGACAACAATTTTGGTAAAGTTCATGTAGAAATGTTTCAAGCACCACTGTAAATTATGATGGGATCTTGGCGTAGAGACTGGATGTGTAAACAATCTGCACTGCAGCAGAATCCATTAGGAATTCCCTGAATAAACCGCAGGATCCACAAAGTGGGAGTTTGTGACTGGTTTAGGTGATCAGAACTAAGAGATATAAAGAATGTTAGTTACAGAGGAGCAGTGTTGGGTGTAACGCGTTACTTTGTAACGCGTTACTGTAAGAATATTACTTTTTTTCAGAAACTAGTAGTGTAAGGCATTACTCGTCTGAAAATGGTAATATTATTACAGTTTTCCTGAGCTAGTTACTTGCGTTACATTTGCCAGTAGCACCTTCTTCACACACAAGGTACACAACACAGAGAATAGAAGGGAAGGGGAGGGGGCGTGAACGGAACAGTGATTGGTCTGGGTTTGGCACGAGGCATCATTTACCATCACCGATTGGTCGACACCCGGCAGCAGAGCGGCACCCGCAAAGACAGATGGGGAAAAATGGAAGCGTCAACAACGGCAAGCTCTTTTTCAGAGGAAGGTTCCCAGCAACAGAAAGCTAGTTTCGACGGGTGGAGATTCAGTCATTATTTTGAATATGTTCAACGGCAGGAAAATAACTTGACTGTGAAGTGCACACTCTGCCCGGGGAGAAAGCTGGTCTCCACCGCTTGTAACTCTACCTCCAACTTGAAGAAGCACCTGCAGCGACAGCACGGACACATCAAGCTTGTTGCGAAGCAACAGAGTGACATGAACGAGCAGCTCAGAAGAAGTTTGGACTTAAATTGACAATCGAATTGATTGATTGTTTGCACCAGATGGTGTTCGTTAAACATTGAGGAAGTTAATACTTGTTTGTACTTGATTGCACAAGTACAGTTGTTTGTAGTTATTTGTGCTAGACAGTGCCAGTCTGTTGTTGGTGTAATAAAGACCCCAAAGAACACTCCTCCTTTGTATGTTCTCCCTCCATCTGATGCATCTCAGGCAATTATAGAGTAATTAAGAAAAAAAAATTAACTAGTAATATAACTAGTTACTTTCTCCAGGGAGTAATAAAGTAAAGTAAGGCATTACTATTTTTGAGAGTAATATGTCATATGTAATATATTACTTTTTTGAGTAACTATCCCCAACACTGCAGAGGAGAATGAATAAAAGAATGGTATTCCAATTCAGCAACAGTGCTAAAGACAAAACTGTGCTACTCTTTCACTGCTTCAAGACAATCAAGTGAAAACCAAAATGTCACAAAAACGAAAGAGGCAAATGTGCACCAAATCAGAAAGACCAAAAGGTTACTGGAAGGAGAAAAAGAGAGCAGTGTTACCCTAATGCATACTGATTTCAGAAGGGCTTGTATTTTAACAGCTGTGAGGACTCTTGCAGCTGAAAGAACTCCTCTCTGTACACCACATGTTCCTGTAGCCCTCCATTAAAGCAGCCATGAAAAAGGAAAGAGAGTTATGTACGTTATGCTCATAAAATGCACCTTTACATGCTCTTTTTCATGTTTGCAAAGGATTTTACTAAATGAAGGATTAACGCTAGTGTTGTTTCCTTCAATGAAAATGTTGAAATGTCTTCGCCAACAAACCTTTTTGACGTAATGAAGACAAGACGAAACGTGAATGCTGGTCATATTATGTAATATTGTTGATAAATAATAACAAGACTAATTACGGTGTCCAAAATAAAATGTCTTTGTTTTCGTTGACAAGATGAGAGGACACATTATTTCCTCTTGTTTAATCGTGTTACTATATCACGGTTTCTGTTTCTCCTATCCGGAGACACAGCATGAAACACACGCTTCTCTTCTGGGTCCTAAAGCCTGTCTACCACTAGCCAATCAAAATAAGAAAGGGCTTAGACAATAAATCCGAAAACACAACACAACCACCATTGAAAAGGCATTCTGGAATTCTTCATGTTATTCTGTTACTTGTAACGAAATCTTCCAAAAATTTGGTTGCCCCATCCATAGGCGCTCCAAGCATCACTTCAAGAACAGATTAATTCCCATTCACAACAAATGTTTTGTTTGAATGTTGCAACAAATTCACAACATGTTTGACACAAACAATGACAACTTGACTGCTGTTAGAGAATGTTGCCAGATAATTAGCATCAGTTTTTCAATGCTGAGTGTCTGTAGCCTATACTTTTACAACTTGTTCACTGACAACATCTGTCCAGAACAAGTAGTCTTGGTCATATTTCGTTATCACAGGATGACTAACATATTCTCACATCACCCAGAAGCTCTCGATGTTATTTATGGAAGAGGCACGATCTGCAGGTGAATGGGCAGAGTGACGAGGAGGCCAACGGCAGATGCGAGGAAGTGGTGTGAACGTTGTGCGTGGAGGACGCACCTCCCCATTGTGTTCGCGATGTCAGACAAGGACCCCCAAGGAGTCTCCCTGTTGATCCGGATGACACCAACAGTGACAAGATTGAGGACGAGGCGAGCTGGTGGGCGGATAGTGCAGGGTCTGTGACTCTCAAAGTGCCCTTCCTGGATCGCTGCCAGTGCGGTGTGGACCCACGTGACTTCCTGGTGAGCAAGGATGATGAGAGCAAGGAGGAGGCATTTTGTGGTCTGGTGGAATGCTGGGCAAAAAGTGTGACGGGTCATCGCCAATCAGATCCTGCTTTGCCGGTCCTGCCTAAAAGTAGCCTCTGCTGCGTTAATCGTAAACTCATTCTACCTCTGCACTGATGTTCCCCTGCAGTCCGGAAGTGCTTTGTCAACACTCCAGCCCCCAGCAGAGAACATCGGCACCTCCTGGCAGTCACCTGTACCTGCTCCCTGCTCACTCCTACCACCACCACCACCTGGGGCGCCAGAGTCCACAGGGTCGCCTACCACCTACATTGCACGCCCACCATCAGCAGCACTGCATCCTGCCCTCCTGCCCTTGCAGCCTCCCGTGCCCGCTCCGCACACTTCAACCACTCCAAGCGGGCCGGTAGAGCTGTTTCTGGGTGTCCACCACACTCATGCCCCCACTATAGCCTGCAGTGACGGAGCAACCAGTCCCCTGCAGGAAGAAAAAGACAGACAGGACAGCAATCAGTCCCAGAGTTAAGAAGTCGCCCCACGGTGAAGCCAGTGAGAGGGGTGACAGCGCTGGGTGACTGCGTTGAAGTCCCTGAGTCAGCACTCCAACTCCCACCTCCGGAGGAGGCCACAGAGAGACCAGAGGGAGTGCGAGAGGACCAGCTGTTCTGTCTTTCTCTCTGTGTGTGCATGTGTGCGGTGTCCGTATGTTGCCCCTGTCTACCCTCTTCTCATCCCCCAGGTGGCATTGCTGATCAGAACCCAGAGGAGGAGGTCCCTGACCCGCAGACGAGAGGGCAGGGCATGATGGCGTGGAAAGGCAAGAGGTTACAGTGGGGTGGTCAGGAAGAGGCCGGGAGGGGTCTGGCGAAGCTCCCGGCAATGGCAGGAGCTGCACGTCGCTTGAGAGCACAGCCCTGCAGGTGGTTTATTGGTCCATGGGTGGTCCATGGGCACAATGCAGGGAGGACAGCTGGAGACACCAGTGTAAGATGGGAAATACCAGGTCCTTTTAAGATGGGAATTACCAGGTCCATGGCATTTTGTTCCTTTGTCATTCGTGAAGGTCCCCCGTCTGTATCTTTGTCAAGCTGCGCCTCAGCCAAACAGGTGAGGTGAGTTGAAAGCCAGCAAATGGCTTGAGGTGTCACGACAAGAATAACAAGGCAGAGACATAAAATGACAAATCTTGATTGGTCTGTGGGAACTTTTTGGGAGTCAACTGTATAAAATAATTTTTCTTGTGGGTTGGAGTCCCCCCCCTCCACCGGGAGCTGGGAGATTTCCCCCTATCCCCAGCTTTCTGGGCCTTTCTCTTCTTGTTTCTCCTAGGCCATTTACATTTACATTTATGGCATTTATCAGATACCCTTATCCAGAGCGACTTACAATCAGTATTTACAGGGACAGTCCCCCTGGAGCAACTTAGGGTTAAGTGTCTTGCTCAGGGACACAATGGTAGTAAGTGGGATTTGAACCTGGGTCTTCTGGTTCATAGGCGAATGTGTTACCCACTAGGCTACTACCACTCCATGGCCAGGGCCAGGCTGCTGAAGACTGGTTTAAGGCTTTTTTTCTCTCTCTTCCTCTATCCCTTTCTCCTTTCTTTTATTTTGGGCTTTTCTGTAACATTGGTACAATTTTTACATAAAATATTTACATGCAAATACAATAGTAATCTACTGGTGTTAATAAATTAGAAACTGTTCATTCTTGTAACCATGCCTCTGTTGTTGTGCCATGCCTCTTTCATGCCAGGTAACATCAGATTGACAGAGCTTGTGCAACGTGTCACATATTTACACCAGCACAGACATGCAGGGGCAGGGCCCGTACGTGCTCAGAGGGCACCTCCCTGTGGTATGGTCAACTGTCTCCCCTGTGTTTTGCAGGGAGGAAGGCTGAAGGTGGCAGAAGGGGCGTGCAGTGGAAGTCATTGCACATGCCCTGAGACACCAGCAGAGACGTGCAGAGACAGGGCCTGCACATGCCCAGAAGGATCAGCCCTGGTTCTTGTGTACAGGTTTCTGGAGGGGCCAATGCCACTGCCATGTCTGATGACGTCTGTAGAGACTTAACGTAGAGTCTGGACATGACTAAGACTAATAATAACTAAAATGACTAAAACTAAACTAAAGACTCAACTAAAACGAAGACTTGTAAAATTATGTAGATTTGAAAGTGTCAATAAAGACCATTAATAAAAGGAACAATAGATATTTAGTCTAAAATGCATATATTTAATACAAATACATTTTTTTATTTTTGCATATGTTTTATACATAGTTTTGACTGACCAGTTGTCCCTCTCAAGAATTTTCCAAGCGTTGCGCAGAACCTGTCACGCCTACGGACTTACGAGGGAAGGAAGCGCAGAGGTCTGACATGCTGGGAAGGGTTTTATTTATAAACAAACAATAAACTCAAAGAAACAATGGCGCGGTGGCCGAAAACGATTTAACTTAAATACAGATAAACTAAAACTAACCCGTAGGCGTGTGGCGATTGCCAGAACTCAAATTATAAACAGTGTTACCAACTGAAGTTCACGAAAATGCCAGCGACCCCGAACGGGCGGAAACTTCCGGCATTTATGGGGCGTCAGGATTGGATTCCGGTGTGGAGCCCAGCTGCAGGCAATCCTGACAGAACCATTCCAAATTACTGTTTCTCCAGTTGTGTTCCAGAAGTAACCCCAACCAAAATATTTTCATTCCTAGCTGAAGAGAAATTTTGAGAAATCCCTTCTCCCAGACAAGGAACACAGTCAGCCCTACTGGCTCTCAGCCAGAAATGTCACGGCGGTGATCCAAACTATGACTGCACAAATCTGTACTACATCAAAGTACTACTACTTTTTCCTAACCGTATTCTTCTTCTTGTATTGTATTTTATTTCTCCTTTATTATAATTTATTTTTTTATGTATTTCTATTTATTTCTATAACAATGCACAGTCAAAACAGAGTGGTTTAGGATGCATTTCACTGCGTTGGTTGTGTTGGTTTGTACTGTTAATAACTATGCATGTGACAAATAAAAATCTTGAATATGAATTTTGAAAGTGCAGCTTATGTATGTAATTAAAAAATGTGTAGGTTTGGCCTATATATAGGTGTGTTCTATAAAAAAACTGTCCTTATTTACAAATTACTGCATACACTGCAGTTGCTTATTTTATATACAACAATGGCATAAACAGCTATAAAACATACCTCCTCTGTAAGGCTTCCAGTTATATAATTTACCCCGGAAAGGTACACTGTCAAAGTCAGAGCACTGAATCTCCCGGAAATCTTGAGATCCAGCTGGGCATTCCTAAAACACACCAAACAAACACACACACACAGTTTAGAATCAACACTAAACACTTTAGTGTAGAGTGACTGATGGTAAAACTCACATCAATATTGCAGGATCTGAACCTCCTTCTCTCTCCCAAACAGTACTTTCCACCTACAGTCGGCCTAAAAAGTGGAAAAATAGAAAATAGTCATGTAAACACTATCAACAGCAATATTCTTTGCACAAATACAAATACTCGCTCCACCTGGGACTGTCACAGAAACGAACAGAGGATGAGACTCCGCCTCCACAGGTACGGCTACACTCTTCCCATGGTGACCATAGGCTCCATCCACCATCCACACCCTCAGGCCTTGTCCCGTATGGCACACACACCCGCTTATAGCACCACTGAAAAAAAGAACACATGCAAACCCACACATACCTTGCTGAAAGCCTCTCACTTATCACAGGTCTTTGGCCACTTTTCTCACCCCTTTCTCAATGGTGTTGGTCTGACAAATGGTTCCTTCAGCTGCAGGGATGCTGCTAGTTATGCAGCGATTGCTCTTGCTCATGCACCACAGCTCACTACACACCTCCTGCACATACATACACACACACACCGATTGAATGCATTGTTAAGGATTCTGTTCACACAGAATCCTGGTTAATGCCACTTTGCAGTGCTCAAATTCACTCTTTGTTATATTGCAGCCATTTGCAAAAATTTCCCTCGTAAATGTACACACAGCACCACATTTTGACAGAAAAACACAGAATTGTTTACATTTTTGCAGATTTATTAACGAAGAAAAGCTGAAATATCACATGCTCCTAAGTATTCAGACCCTTTGCTCAGTATTTAGTTGTAGACCATTTTGATCTAATACAGCCATGATTCTTTTTGGGAAAAGAATCTGCAAGGCATGCTGGTCCACCGCCACACAATATATTATATGTGAAAAACAGTATCCGAGGCGAGTAGTATGTCTGAATTCATAGTAGGGATGCACCGATACCACAAAAGTACTGTTGTTGTTGTTGTTGTTGATTGTTGTTGTTGTTGTTTTTTTCAAATCAAATTCCTTGTATGTGCTTGCACTTACTTGGCGAATAAATACGTTTCTGATTCTGATACTCGTTAAAAGTCCGCCGATACCGGGGACCGATACCATGGTCTGAGAAATGTCTGTGTTTGAGTGGCGTGTAAGGGGATAATCACAGGTGCCGAGTGCCCACTGCAGCAAACTCTTGCAAGACGAGAGAAAATGTCCAGAGACAATCCACATGCTTTGAAAATTAATAGCTAATAATAATAATAATATTTTAAAAACCATTTCTCTAGGGAAATGTCATAGAAAGAAAATGGCAAGAAATATTGTTATCGCAATATTCAACAACAATATTGCATATCACATATTTTCCCAATATTGTGTAGCCCTAGTGGCGATGGTACTTTGCTCCAGGAAGGGCTCAGGTTGTCCCAAATGTCTTCCATTTAAGGATTATGGAGACCACTGTGCTCTTAGGAACCTTAGGTACAGCAGACATTTTTGTAATCTTGGCCAAATCTGTGCCTTGTCACAATTCTGTCTTTGAGCATGTCAGGCAGTTCCTTTGACCTCAGGATTCTTATTTTCTCTGACATGCATTGTGAGCTGTAAGGTCTTATATAGACAGGTGTGTGGCTTTCTTAACCAGGTCAGATCATTATAATCAAACACAGCTGGACTCAAATGAAGGTGTATAACCATCTCAAGGATGATCAGAAAAAATGGAGAGGACCTGAATCAAATATATGAGTGTCACAGCAAAGGGTCTGAATACTTTGTTTAAAATTAGCTTAAATTAACAAATGGCTGCAATATAACGAAGAATGAAAAATTTAAAGAGGTCTGAATACTTTCCGTACCTAATGTATATTATACATGAGAACTCAACAACAATAGCATGTTAGAAAACGTCTATGGCTGGACTAACATTGATTTTATGTAATTTGAAGTAATATATTGTAAAGGAAGGCATTTAAATTAAGCAGAAGCAAAAATGTCTAAAACTATAAAAGGTGCATCAAAACCCCAGCAGTGCAACTCAACAAAGATACTGTGCAGAAGAATTAATTTTCTCCAAGGTCGGAATTCAGTGAGAAGCCACAGTGAGGTTTTTGTGTGAAAGCCAAAGCCACTGGCCGAACAGCAGGAATGCAGCTAAGCAACGGCAGAAGCAATCGAAACCACATCCTCTGGGATTGTAAGCAGAAACCCACACATGTGCTTCTGCCCTGTGTCCTGGCTGTGCTGGGATGATGAATCAGGTAAGTGAGGAAGGTGAGTACCCCATATTTACACTGCCGCGACTTCATGCCATACTGGAAGCGGCACTGCTCATCTGCATCATACACCTGGCCAGGGGCAGTGCTGGGGTAAACAAACTCCTGCTTCGGGGGAATGTTGTTGAGGCAGCCACCCATACCCGAACTTCAGGAGAAAGCAACAAACATTAGTTCATTATTCTCTACAATTATCTGTTAAATCCTAAATGTTGGTATTCCAAGACATCACACTTTATTTTGACATCCTGCTGACAAAACTGTTGTGTAGACTTGATATACATTACGATTACATTGCATTGTACTTATTTGGCAGAGGTTTTTATCTTAAAGAGAAGAACTAACAAGGTCTGAACTAACAAGTCTTCAAGATGGACAGTGAAGGAGCGATTAATGATTTGTGCCTTTTTTTGATTCATTAAATTCCACATGGGCTACTGCATTCCGGACCATATGTAGGGGTTTAACAGGCATTGCTGGGAAGCCTGAGATGAGAGCGACAACTTATTAGAAATTATGGCTTATGGTTAGGTTTAGGTGTGTCTTTGGTGCTAAAAGACTGTTTGTCCCAGGTTTTACATTTTCAACATTCAACATCAACATTTTAATGTGATCCAGGTATTCTGATAAATGGAGTGTATAGTAAAACCTGCTTGGTCAGGATATTCTGATTGCCATTTAGAGTTTAATGACTTTAATGACTTATAATTACATATTGTTGCTGTACTTTTCATGATCTAAATGACTGTATCAGTGTTACGACATGGATAGGAACTGACATAATCTCCTGCTGGAAAGTGCAGGCAGTAAGTTTCAGCTGAAAGAGTTTAGACTTACTCAAGGAAGTTGGTGATGTAGTCTCGGCTGCAGGCCGACCATACATATGGGTTTGTTCTCATGGTAATGTGGGCAGCCATCAGCTTTGCGGGGTCCTGACTGCGGAACCCACATGCATTACCTACGCCATCGTGATTCATCCCAAACCTGAATCAGAGAGGGAGCATTAAGTTAAGTGAAGTGATTGTCATTGTGATACACTGCAGCACGGCACACGGTGCACACAAAGAAATGTGTCCTCTGCTTTTAACTCATCACCCTTAGTGAGCAGTGGGCAGCCATGATAGGCGCCTGGGGAGCACTGTGTGGGGCAACCTTCTGATTACGAGGCCGCTTCCTTAACTGCTAGGCCACCACTGCCCAGGGAAATTGGACAGGGACAGGGATATTGTGTTTTTTGGTTAAAAATATACTACAGTGATCATCAATATAATTCTTGACAGAGACTGAATATTTTCTTTAAAGAACACTTCCTCCTTCTAAGAATGCCAGAGACTTACGTGTGCCCTATCTCATGAGCAATGGTAAAGGCAGTTGCCAGGCCAATATCCTCATTAATGCTACAGCTTCTTTCTGGTTCACACATCCCACCCACAGGAGCCAAACCTGCATCAGCACAATTCAACAATCATTTGAACACAAATTATTTCTTTAGAAAAGTAAAAAATCATAATATGATACTACAGTACAAATCTTGAGAGCAAACATTTAAAGGACGTCAGCAAAAGACAGTATTTTAAATTTTTATCCCAATAAGTCTCATTAAAAGCACACCTAGCAGTAGGTGGGATACATTAGGCAGTATGTGTACATGTTGTACATAAAACTAATGTGTCGGAAACAAAAAAACAACTGAGACAGGTCAAATTGATTAAACTGATGACTAGACGCCTGTGTCACAGCATCTCGCTAGTGTGTCTGCAGTAGTCAGGACCTTCCTTCCAAAAGAGGTGACAAGGTCAGTGGGATAATAGGACTGATCCAAATCCACAGCTGGGTTGTCTATTCCAACTGAAGAGCTACTCAAGTCAAGTCAAGTAGTACTTATGGTCACTTCAACTGTCTACCCAGTACATAGTGACCCACAACACAGTTCCTCAGAGATCATGGTGCAACAACACAAAAAAGTGCAGGCAATTTCCACAGCACAAGAAGGGACAACATACAGTGCAGCAGATTATAAATAGTGAAAAAATATTACAGATGTTGTACAGATGTTGTTTTATCCTATCTCATTCTACTGTACTGTAGCTCAAAAACATGCTGGTCCCAACAGAAAGCTGTCAGGATGTACAGTGCATCACAGTTTTTATAGAGCTACGTTCATCAAGAGCAGTCAGTGTGACCTGTCTCTACTGCGTAAAGGGGATTTTTGGATGATGTAGTGCTGAGTTAATTTAACTTCAAAGAAACATGAAGTTAATGAACGCAGAACCGGGTGATGCAATTTCCATTTAATCAGCATCCTGGTTGGTGGTCATTGTTCATCAACATGGATCAGCATCGTCCTTGCGGTGTACACTGAATGCACTCGCAGAGTACCCACCCACCACTTTGCATTATCTTGAGATTTGGTTCCATGTCTCCTCCTACATTCACTAATTAATTTAGTCACATCACAGCCCCCTGACACTACCAAGATGTGCTGGAACATTATTAATATGCTACCTACCACATGCACATATGACATAAAATTTAAGAACTTTAAAATAGGGACCTTAAACAAAAATGTCATGCACACACATACCTCATAAACATCTTTCCAAATACACAGACCCTTACTCTAAAAACACTCACAGATCTTACCTAGTGTTCCACATGGCTTGTTCTTGTAGATACAAATGTCATACCTAAAAAAGAAAATCAGTGAGTAGTAGAACAGAACAGACTATAATATCCAGGTGAGCATGAAGGGTGCAAACATTCTCAAGCCATGAGAAAATAATGCCTTTGCAAATGGTTTAAATAATGAGTTTATCTCCATAATTGTGATAATATTGTTGATTCGTGTGACTTACCCAAGAGACTGAAATATTTGCAGTTAGAGGGGGGTATCTACATAATTGTCATAAATATTTAAACAAATCTGTGAAAATAAATATTTTTATATTGCTTAATACATTCACTATTTGAGTTCATTGATGCATAGTTAAGCTAAGCTAGGGCCATGACACCCAAGATGTGACTATTGAAGTAAGTCAAGACATCACAATATGCACACAATGGTCACATGGCAAAACAGTGTGAGGAAAGAATGACAAAATCAAGATTTTGTCATTTAATACAAGATACTTAACATGCAAATACAAATATTTTGTTCACATAAACCAGTAAACCTTCATTTCATTGATAATATATTTGCAACAATAACATATAGAATTTAAACTGCAAAAATGATAAGTTGAAACAAAAAGCTAATTTCTGGACATTCCATAACTACAAATGACTGTATAATGAACCTGTAGTTCATAAACTCTCAAAAATGTCATTGTCAAAACAGCACACTCCACCAGCAAATTACTCAGTTTCAAAAATCAAATATGCAACTATTTAGTATATACTGCTGCTTAAATACAAAATGGACTTGTGTTTGCAGAGTCGTTGAAACCTCCCATAGACCTCTCCTTTAATCCTAAATTACAGGGGTTTTTTTGTTAAAGGGTGAGAGAGTCCAGACAGCTGTGCAGAGCTGTGGTCCTGGCTGTATGACAGGCTGAAAGTAGCTCAGGGCTAGGAAGTCTCAGATGGACAGACATATCTATGCACAGCCAGGAACACAAAAGAGGAGAGTTTGAAATGAGAGTGAGACTCAAAGAAGTGGGTCACAGATGTAGACTTTCTATTAACACAATTTAACTTTTGCAATGCATTTGAATTGACACCAAAATGAGCAAGCATGTGCCCTGATCATCACATAGTAGCCTTGTTTTCATCCAACCCACCTGGTGATGAGCACTGCAGTGTCATGGTGAGCAATGCCATTGTCGGGAATGGCATTGCCATTGCCATTGCGGTTCTGAATGGATTTCTGCCACTTGCAGAAGCTGTCTAAAGATTTGCCTGCATGGTGGTTCACTTCTAAATTTGGCTAAAATAAAAGACAGAAGAATAGTAAGTATATGCTGTATACTAAACAATATATAAATATATATTATATATATATAAAGCCAAATAACAAGTGAAAGTGAAGTGATTGTCACATGTGATACACAGCAGCACAGCACACGGTGCATACAGTGAAATTTGTCCTCTGCATTTATCCCATCACCCTGAGTGAGCAGTGGGCAACCATGACAGGCGCCCGGTGAGCAGTGTGTGGGGACAGTGCTTTGCTCAGTGGCACCTCGGCAGATCGTGATTCGAACCGGCAACCTTTTGATTACGGGGCCGCTTCCTTAACCACTAGGCCACCCCAAGACTAGGTGTGTTCCAGAACACAGAATGTGAAGGTGGAGGAGGATGCAAGTCTGTATTACTGACATTATGCACAATGGGGTATTGCGGTACCTGGTCCTCCAGCAGAACAATGAGGCGGGTCACAACAACATTAACAGCATTCCCCAGACTAGAGTCCTGGAACAGTTTGGCAACCTGACCTCCAGAGAAACAAGAAAAGACCAGAGTTAAATAGGGAACTGCTGTATAGCTAAGGATCTGAACACAAACATGCAAAATTCAGACATACTAAACAGGACAATGCATGAGTCTAAAAAACTTCAATGTGTGCAATTGGCCAGAAATTAAACGCATTTGAAACTTACAATATTCATGACAGCCAAGATATACTGTTCAATGTCCCGACGACCATGGTAGCCAACCATCATCTTGTCAGCAACTACAAGTGTCTCCACATATCGTTCACGACTAACTGAGCGTTTCAGCGGTAGCTGGCCTCGTACCATCTGGTCGTGCGATGGTTTCAATGGCCGCTGCCACCAGGAAAATACTTTATTCGGCTTTTCATCTGCAAGAACAAATATCAGTGAAGTAAAAGTCAGAGTTGATATTTGGATTTCATTGTCAGATGATTATGATTACTCACCAAAGACACCACAGGATTGGTCCATGTATAAGTGCTGGAGGGATGACCTCTTGTAGACCACATGGGGGCGCCCTTCCCCCCCTTCAGTGTCAGTGAAGTTTTCAGCAGCTGGCAGTGGCTCTATGAGGAACTCCTCACCCCGAGTCACAATAACACCCCGCTGGACAGGTCAGAAGTATACAGATCAGACTCTCATAATTCCACTCATTGCTGACTGGTGGGGATAGCTTTGACATTAATCAAATTGGGGAGAAATCTTAACTAACCCACTTCAGGGGCATTTCTGGGTCTCTAATAAGGCAGTTCCTTAACCCTGCCTACATGTGACCCAATACAAACAAAAGCCAACCTGTTCTCATACACACTGCAGACAAATCACAGCTAAAATAATTCAACGTTGTGTATCAGGCACATAGATCAGCCACAATCAACATTATGAAAGCGAAGTGACTGTTTTTGTGAAACACTGCAGCACAGTACAAAATGAGGCGTCCCCTGGGCCACATATCAAGAAACGTTCGTTTTGTTCTTTCTATAGCAAACATAAATATATCAGTTGTCTTTAATGACAAATAGCACACTGACTACATAGGACAGAACACTAATATACTCCAGCACTTTCACTTTCAATCACTTCGGGACTCAGTCCCCCCAGAATACAACATAAAAAACATAAAAGTGCAACATTTGATTATGTTTTGAGTCACGATGGCTGGACATGGCGAGGAAAAAAGACACATGCGCACGACGTCACGAGACAGGTCACGGGTTTAATACATGGTAGACAGGACAAGGGGAACCTCACCAAACAATGACCCGACGGCGAACAGACAGGTAGCTTTATACAATCATACACAGGTGAACACGATCAGGAAACATTACACAGAACGAACATGAAACTCCGGTCCAAACTCCGGACCCAGAGTAGCCCCTGCCGGACCGGATCATGACAGGTTGCAATCTTTGCATATTGGTTCACTGTATACTTGCAATAATTTCAATACTGTGGTCTTTAGCAGTCGCTAAAGCATTTCACTGCATATCATACCATTTATGACTGTGTATGTGACAAATAAAATTTTTATTTGATTGCTGATATAAAAAATGAAATAAAGCACCCTGCCCCACAGAATACTACAGCATTAGAATTATGTATATTAGTATGAACAGTTCTTCTCATCTCTCGGGTGATTTGTTGATCAGAACCCCGAGGAGGAAGTCCCTGACCAGCAGATGCCAGGGCGAGGCGTGGTGGCATGGCCAGGTCCAGCCAGGTCTGTGCAATAAGGTGACATGCAGCCCCTGCCACTGCACGTCCCTGCTGGTGTCCCCAGCTCCTCTCCATGCACCGTGCAGGGAGGTGGCCCCAGACCCTCCAGTGACCCTCCAGTGCCTTCTTGTGACATGCAGCCCCTACCACAGCACAGCCCTTCTGTCAGTATAGGGGCTTCACCAGACCCCTATTGAACAGCTCTTCTATTCCCTCTAATCCATTGTTTGGGTCAGCAACATTTTTGAGATGCCCAAAAGTTGAGTCATGGCAACTGGACTTCTTTCTTCAAGTAGCATAATAACACAAATAATTCCCAGATACCTTTCATTGGCTGTTGTGTTGCATTTTGACCAGATACAATACTGCTGTTTTCTGATTGGCTATTGTGGCTTTTTTTTGATTGGCTGGTAATTGATTGGCGCAAGAAACCTGTGCAATTTTCTTTCAGATCAGGCAGATTTTTTTTTGTTCTGCATTAAATGTTTTGCTCAGTAATGGGACGATTTACTTATTTTAAAAACTACTTCAAAAATGTGAAATTACTCACAAAAACAACTCTGTTAAAGTAACATGAGTAAATGGAATTTGTTACTTTCCACCTCAGAAATAGGATGTGTTGCCTGTGATGATGCCACTATGCTATTAATTAAATTAATGGCTGGACTCAGTGCACTCGAGTGGACCGTAAAATCCGCTGTCTCTGGCTGTATGACTATTGAGAGCCGTGGTCAGAAAAAGCTGGGCAAGCCGGCCAGTGGCAATGCTGTCCTCACACACATACGACTTGCAGAGTTTTTCGGGCACATCACACATTACACTGAGGAAAATGCATGAGGAAAAGGTTGTATATGTGCAAGCTTTGTGTGAAGATGCATGAGGAAATGTTGGTGTATGTGCGAGCTTTGTATGTAGATGCGTGAGGAAAACGTAGTGTATGTCCGAGCTTTTCTTGATATATGGCCTTAGGAGTGCCTCATAGTACACAGTGCACACAACGAAATGTGACCTCTGCATTTAACCCATCACCTTGGTGAGCAGTGGGCAGCCATGACAGTAGGGGTGTTGAAATTAATCGTATAGTGCCCGTATAATCGGGCAGGGGCAGTCAAGGAAGCGGCTGCATAATCCGCAAAGGTGCCACTGAGGTGCCACTAGGCAAAGTATCGTCCCCACAAAATGCTCCCCGGGTGCCTGTCATGGCTATCCACTGCTCACGAAGGGTGATGGGTTAAAAGCAAAGGACACATTTTGTTGTGTGCACCATGTGCTGTGCTGCAGTGTATCGTAATGACAATCACTTTCACAGATGTGGATAATGATGTTGCTTGGTGATTTTGTGGCGGTGGAATAAAAATTCTCTTTAAAAAGTAGTGTAGGTAGTGACTGGCTGCCTGATCACCTAAGCTGTGCAAAGAGACCTGGCAGCATTGATCCTGCACTGCGGTCATTTTTTTAACTTTGAACTTTCACGCGATTCATAGAATCAAACCAGGCGATTGTTCGTTCTGCCCCTTCAAAACACACATAAAATGGGAATGGAGAAAAACTTGATATTGCGTCAAGTGTCAAGAGATCTACAGCACAACATAATCGTTTTACCGGGAGTTTAGAAAAGCATGCATATTTTTTGCTTTAAGCCCCCTTGCAGCGCATGCCTTCTTCAGCAAAAGATGGTCTGTGCTCAGGCTGCAGTCACCTGACGCATTATTAACGGATATTATCCATGCCTTCATGAACACTGTTAATCATTGTACACTATTAAGCCAAAATGAGACTAAAACAGGAGCATGGTGCAGGTGCAGTGGAAGACTAAATCAATCATTAGAACACCTTTTTCGTTTTGTGTACGTCTGTGTACGTCTGTTTGACAAATAAGTCAAATTGATTCAATTTTTCAATTCCACCATCAGAATAAAAGAACAGCACAAAAACAGGTTTGCTCAACTGATCCATAAATAGAAACTATCAAATCTGCCACTTTGTTTTCTTTTGAGTCTTTATAATAATCCAAACAAACCCAAATGTCATGCTTTCTACCACTGGCTTCTTTCTACACTGTGTGTGTTTCTACTCTGTGTTTGTATCTATGTGTTAATGTATGCTGAGTGTATATGCATCTCACCAGGCCATTGCAGTTGTTGAGTGCCACAGCACTGGTATGTGGCTGGTGCTGCAGATGTCCAGTATAGTGGCAGGCGGGAGAAAAGGGGTGGCTCCAGGCCAGCCGGCCCCATCTCCAGTACTCCACACGGAACTGGCGGGACAGTAGTCCTGTGTGCAGGGTCAGGTTGAGCAAGAAGTTGCTGTGGACGGTGGACAGCTGGTAGTACAGCTGTGTGTCCTTGCTGGCGTGGGGTCGTTTGTCGGGAGTGCTGCGTCGACCACGCGGCCTGGTACCTGGACGGTGGGGGGGGGGCTCACCCCAAGGACCCACACGCACAGGAACAGTGATCTCATACTCACCCAGACTGGACAGGAACTCCACTGGGAAGAACACAGGCACTCGTGTCAAAACAAAGAAATATCATAAACATACAAGGTAATTCTACTGTGTGAGACATGTTTTCAAACAATGACTCAAGGTGACTGACAGTGAACAAGATCCTATTTTCATGGGTTTAAAAAAAAGAATAATCTGAATTTACTGAATTAATTTATTTTTTAAACCAATGCTATGTCGCGTTATCAAAAAGTAGACATGGTTATCACCATTACCGATCACCACACTTACGATCCCACAACATAATGCGTTTTATAACTATACAAAAAGCAAATGCAAAAAGCATTTCACTGCGCATCATACTGTGTATGACTGTGTATGTGACAAATAAAATTTGAATTTGAATTATACTTCATTATTTCAGCTGAAAAGCTTGTGGTATTTCTACACTGTCAACAACAAACAACATTCTAGGTGACCCCGAGGAGACGCTGCACGCTCTTTGAATGAGATTCCTTATCCGAGACGCTCGGTCCCTTACCTATGCTACTAAGACCTTGACCCATGAAATACGACCTTTGCCTGCCCCCGACTTCGAGAATTGCCTGATCCCCTTGAGACCACAACGGAACCCTGATTTGAATTTCACGGCCACGACATCTGCCTGTTAACAACCCTGAGCCTGCCTGATCCTTTGTTTAAGACGACATTCATGCTCCCCTACCTTCCTGCCGCCCAAGACATCCTCCTGTCCAGTCCATGCTCCCGGACCATCCTGAAACCTGCCGTCTTCCGGTTCTCCTCTGCCCCGGTAATTCCCGCAGATCCCGAACCCACTCCCCGGCGCGCTGCAGTGCGTCGACTGCTTCCTCCCCGTCCTCATTCCCCGCCAGTCTCTCCCTCACAGACCAAACGCCCCCGGTCCTCCTACGCAGCTCGTACAGTGTCCTCTCCCGGTGCAACGGCTTGTTCCCCAGCACATAGTATGTGCGTCACAGAATTCACCTAGTGACACAATGCTATAATCAACGTCTCGTCCATCTTGCTATGAGTGGTGCTTGGTTGCGAATTAAGGTTTCACAACAGACATAATTATATTCAACTTTGACCTTGTAGTCTGCATAAGCACTTGGAGTGTTGCTTTGCTGCACAGCTGGCCACGTAGCTGGTTGCTTTTCAAGTGCGCATACCATAGAAGACAATAGACACGTTCGGTTTATAAGGGACTTTTATGCACTCAGTTGACGTAAATCCGTCATAGCGACAGAAAACTTTAATCCATGTATTTTGCAGGACAGTGAAACAGTATTTAAAACTTACCAAAACATTTGATTAATGTTTTCTGAACTGGTGGGATCCCAGCCAGTCAAGCAGCACAAATGCTGGTGACAACAGTGCAAAATGAACACACTAAAAACACCACAAGAATTTTTTACAAGGCTTTGTCGAACAAGATTAGGTCTGAACAAGATCAAAGTTTGACTTACGGAGGTTGGACGTTAAATTAGAAACTTTAGCAAGCTCTTGTAGCTTTTGTTTTTTATTTCTAGGATGACACTAATCACTCTAAGACTGCATCAAAACCATAAATTCCAGGATTTGGAGACATGATTGCTGCACTCACAGGCCTGGAGGTCCTCCACAGCAACTCTGAAACCATATATTTCCTGCATCTTGCCAAGAGATTTACTATCCAAAAACGTGCCTCTGGCTCTAGGGCAGAGGGTACCCAGAAAGCACCTGGGGGAAACCTGACATCTCCCTGGAAAGTCACTGTGGTCATCGCAATTCCAACAACCAACTATCACACCAGTTGTAGTGACCACTCTTCCTCCTGTCACCTCTGGGAACGATCAGCATCAGGGTCAAAGACCCTGTAATATTTGTTATATTGCAACCATTTGATAAATTTAAGTTAATTTTGTCCTCATTAATACATACACAGTACCCCATATTGACAGAAAAACACAGAATTGTTGGAATTTTTGCAAATCTATTAACAAAGAAAAACTGAAATATCAGTATTATAATATAAGTATTCAGACCCTTTGCTCAGTACTTCGTAGAAGCACCCTTTTGATCTAATACAGCCATGAGTGTTTTGAGAAAGCAAATGTTTCACACCAGAATTTGGGGATCCTCTGCCATTCTTCCTTGCAGATCCTCTCCAGATCTGGCAGGCTGGATGATAAACGTTGGTGGACAGTCATTTTTAGTTCTCTCCAGAGATGCTCAATTGGGTTTAAGTCAGGGCTCTGGTTGGGTCATTCAAAAACAGTCAGAGATATGATGAGAAGCCACTCCTTTGTTATTTTAGCTGTGTGCTTAGGGTCATTCTTTTGTTGGAAGGTAAAGCTTCGGCCAGTCTGAGGTCCTGAGCACTCCTGAGAAGGTTTTAGTTCATGATATCCTGTACATGTCCACCTTCACCTTTCCCTCAATTGCAACCAGTCATCCTGTCCCTGCAGCTGCAAAACACCCCCACAACATGATTCTGCCATCACCATGCTTCACTGTTGGCATTGTATTGGATAGGTGATGAGCAGTTCCTGGTTTTCTCAACACATACCACTTATAAGATCTCTTGTTCTCATCAGACCAGAGAATCATATTTCTCACCATCTTGGAGTCCTTTGGGTGCTTTTTTTTAGCAAGCTCTATACTTTCATGTGTCTTGCACTGAGGAGAGTCTTCCATCGGGCCCAGACGAGACATAATAAGAGCATGGATTATAAAGTGACGCTGAGAGAAAAGTGTCTTGACTCTGGACGGCTGTCTCAGTTGACCACTGTGCTGGTCTGTGCATCAAATGTCAATTCTGACACCTACATTTTTTGCTGTATGTGTAAAGTGTTGACTTAAAGAACCTAAGTGTCACACGATTCCATCATGTGACTGGGAGTAACACGGAAAACGAGGTAACGTGACTCCTATAAATTGGCTAGATGGCCACTGTCATCACGACTCGGCTCCTCTCTCCTTGCCACCTCATAAGACCGTTCCTGCCTCACGCCAGTTCACAGAGTAACTCAGAGGGAACTTACCTGCCTCCTTGCATTCCATCGCACTGAGGCTCCTTGTCTCCTCCAACACGTGCTCACGTTCTGATTCTGGTGACTGTGACAGAATGACTGAGCCCATTGTTAATTCCTCCGAATTCGCTGCTTTGTGTGATCGGGTCACGCGCCAGGAGGACCTCATCGAATGTCTGTCGCAGGAGGTTCGTTTCCTGCGGCAGCGTTTACATGAGGTATCTGTCGCGCACCGGGAGTGTGAACGCGGCCAATTCACCGCTTGATTCCGGATCCTGGCTGCAAAAACTCAGCTGGACCCACGAATCCGCGGTGAGATGGTCAGCTGGGAGACATATGAAGCAACTGCCGCTGTGGATCGATCGCCATCTGCTGGCCCTCCCGAAAACTGTGACTCCCACTCCAACTGTGCACCGGACTCCCCGACCTCCATTCTCACCACCTCAAACACCGTCACTCCTCCAGACAATCGGGGGGAACCCATGCAGCTTGGACGGACAGCCCTCACCCAGGAAGAGAAACAGCGACGTTTCCAGGAGGGTTTGCGTGCATACTGTGCTTGTCCTTCACACACCCGCTTAAACTGCCCTATTCGTCCGGGAAACGTGCCGTTCCAATCAGCTGGGCCACTTCTTACTCATGTTCTGACACCGACTCACTCTCCCGGCCGTCCTGGAATGGATCGTCTCTACCACCGCCTTTGTGGATTCTGGGGCAGCTGGAAACTTCATAGATCACTCCTTCGTGAGAGCACATCACATTCCCCTGGAACCCCTCACAGCTCCACTCACTATCACCTCCGTGGACGGCCAACCAGTCTCCTCGGGACCCATCACTCACTGCACGGTTCCTCTCCAGCTCCGGATCGACTCCCACGTCAAAAAAATCCAGTTTTTTATTACCACCATCATAACCTCACCACACCTCCTCGGGCTCCCCTGGCTGTCTCTCCATGAACCACATCTTTCCTGGTCATCAGGCATGGTGTTGGAGTGGGGAGTGCATTGCCATCGCCACTGTCTTCTGCCACAGCCCTACCCATCTGCCACCTCAAATCCAGAACCAACTCTCTCTCAAAGGCAGAGCAATTGGCCATGGAGCAGTTTGTGGCGGAGGCGCTTCAGAACGGCACCATCCGCCCATCGACCTCCCCGGCCGCGGCAGGGTTCGTCTTTGTTACCAAGAAGGATGGTGGTCTGAGAACCTGTGTGGACTATCGTGGCCTCGATAAAATTGACGAACACCGCCCTCGACGCCCTCTCGGAGGCAAAGTATTTCACAAAGCTGGATCTATGCTCGGCCTATAACCTCATCCGCGAAGGCAACGAGTGGAAGACAGCCTTTATCACCCCCACTGGTCATCCCCTTTGAACTGTGCAATGCACCTGCCGTCTTTCAGCAGTTCATTAACGATGCTCTCCAGGACATGCTGGGATGGTATGCCTACCTGGATGACATGCTCATTTACTCGCCCACCCTGGAATCCTACATCCAACATGTGAGAGCAGTCCTGAAGCGGTTGCTCGCCCACCGACTGTACTGTAAGTTGGAAAAATGTGCCTTCCACCAGCACTCCACCACGTTCCTGGGTTTTACCATCTCGCCCCAGGGTGTGGCCATGGAGCTCAAGAAGCTGGAAGCAGTGGCATTGTGGCCCCTACCCACGACGCTGAAACAGCGGCAACGGTTTCTTGGGTTTGCGAATTTCTATCGTTGCTTCATCCATTTCACCTAACCACTGAGGCCATTCATGCTTTCAAGTCCTTGTGCATTCGTTTCCCCACCGCTCCTATTCTTCAGCATCCAGATCCGTCTATTCCATTTGTGGATGCGTCAGAGGTGGGTGCTGGCGCTGTTCTCTCTCAACGCAGTCCGGACCGGGAATTGCACCCATGTTGCTTGTTCTCGCGGAAGTTCACTACTACGCAGCGGCATTACTGGGTGTGGGACCGTGAGCTGCTTGCAGTCAGGTGCCGCCACTCCCCCTTTCTGGTCTGGACCGATCACCAAAACCTCATCACCATCAAAGCTGCCAAACAACTCAATCCCCGTCAGGCGAGGTGGGCCCTGTTCTTCAATCAATTTAACTTCCAGTTATCCTACCGTCCCGGTTCCAGAAATCAAAAGGCTGACGCACTGTCCCAACAGCACACAACTGCTGACCTTGTGCTTCAACATGTCGTCCGCCTCCATGGGTTCCCCCAGGACATTGTCTCCTATCGGGGACCCCAGTTTGTCTCTGGTGTGTAGAAGGCGCCGCCTCATTGGTTCCACCTACAGTCTCTCCTCTGGCTACCAGCCTCAGACCAACGGCCAGGTGCTTTGCGTCAGAACATCAACACACCTGGCCCGGTTTTCTCCTTTGAGCGGAGCTGGTCCATAACCTGCAGCTCTCCTCCGCCACCAGCCATAGTCCCTTCGAAATCTGTTATGGCTTTCAACCCGCCATCTTCACTCACCAGGTGCCCGCAGGTGGGGTCCCTTCGGCCCGTCAGATGATCCGTGGCTGCCGAAAAGCCTGGAGAACAGCACGGTCGGCCCCCCTCACCACCACACGCAGGACGTCAGGGGTCGGGGAGTCCAGTATTTGGTGCACTGGACCGGCTACGGACCGGAGGAGCGGTCTTGGATACCGAGTCGATTCATCCTGGACCCTTCCCCAGTGATTGAGTGTACCGCATCCGCTCTGGGGCCGTCGAGCGTCCTATAAATTGGCTAGATGGTCGCTGCCAGTCCCTCAGTCATTGAATGACATTTGTCATTACGACTCGGTTCCTCTCTCCTTGCCACCTTGTAAGACCGTTCCTGCCCTGATCGAGTTCCTTTCTCATGAAGTCTTTCCTCTCGTCCTGTCCCGTCCTCTATTGTACACTAACGCCGGTTCGCGTTCGCAGAAATTTCCTGCCTCCTTGCGTTGCATCGTCCTCGTCTCCTCCAACATGTGCTCACACGATTCCGGAGACCGTGACACTAAGTAAATTTTAACTCTTATCACTCACTCCAAACAACATGACTTGTCTTTTTTTTCAAAATGTAAAAAATTCAATGACATCCAAGCTTTAATTTATGCAATACACTTCAGTAACAAATATGCAGAATACATATTTTCTTGTATTAGTGGCATATAAATTTGATTCTTGTTGGAATAGAATTGGGACACAATTCCATATTTCTGTAACATTCGTGCCACCTCTGCCACGCCCCCAGCGGTCGAACTCTCCCATATATTAGTGTGTGTTCTTCCGGGGCTCACTAGCACCCTGATTATTCCCACCTGTTCTTCATCACAGGTAAGTGGTGGTAATCACGGGTGCTTAGCGGGATAATGACTTCTGATTGGTGATTGGTTAGTTTAGCGGTAATGGGTCTGTCCACTCCTCTTTATAACCAGCCGGTCCCTCTAGTCCTTCATTCGCTCTCCCTCACACAACCAGAGTTCCCCGCCACACTGCATGCTGTCCTTAAACGACAGTGACTGTGAACCCCACGGTAGGACAGGAACTCAACTCTCCCCTCTAGTCTCACTACAGCTCCGCCACGCTGCAGCTCCCAGAGACACCGGTTCGAGGCCTGTGAAGGACAAGGGCGATCTTTGGGGGCCTCGCTGAGGATCCTGAAACAAGACCTCTTGAGGAGAGGTAATACAAGAAAGGACATTTTAGTTGTTTCATTTTTTCCTGAGTTGAAAATAAATACGCCATTTTCATTTTTCAACCTGCGTCCTCCATTCATCACCTGAGCTAGAGGGGAACGTGACAGAAGACCGAACCTGAACGAGAGAAGATGGACGCATTCCACATCCCTCTGCCGACGGAAGAACCCCCCCCAGCTGCTTCCTATACTTCACCGCCATGAAACACAGCTGAAGCAGGTTTATGAGCTACTCCAGCAAGTGGTGAATGCCCTGCAGTCCACTACACGACCACCAGCTCCGCCCGCACCGACGGCGGAGCCCCGCAGCTCCGACCACCATCATGCTTCGCTGCCGGAGCGTAACAGCGGGGATCCGGGTACCTGCAGGAATTTCCTGCTCTCCTTTCAGTTGTATTTCGCGGAGTTTCCTGAGCTCAATGACATTCAGAAAATCTCTGTTTTCATCTAGCGGCTTTCTGGGCGTGCTCATGACTGGGAGGCAGCCGTGTATCGGGGAGGAGGCCCTGAGAAGACGTCGTACACTGCGTTCCTGGCAAGCTTCAAGATCGTCTTCGACCACCCGGACCAGGGGCAGTCGAGCAGTCAGAGCCTCCTGCGGCTCAGGCAGGGCAATGCTTCTGTGGCAGACTATTCAATCGAATTCCGGATCCTTGCCGCAGACAGTGGCTGGAATGAGCCTGCGCTCATAACAGTATTCCGGAACAGTTTGAGCCAAGGCTTACAGACCGAACTGGCCTGCCGCGATGCTGATCTAGGGCTGGATGCCGTGATCGCTCTGGCCATTAAGATGGACCAGCATCTGCGCGGGAAAGGGCGATTGGCGCCTGCGACTACCTCCACAACTTCTTCCAGACTCGTTCGTCCTCGGATCCGGTCTGATCCGGTGTCAGAGACTCCTGCCCCTGGTCCAGGGAGTGCGGAAGCCGCCCAGGAACCCATGCAGCCGAGGTCCACACGATTGTCGGCAGAAGGAGAAGAGGAGACACCAAGAGCGAGGACTTTGTCTCTACTGCGCGGACCCAAGGCACTCCATAGTCGGGTGCCCGCGCCTTCGAGTACCAGAGGGGGCTAGTATTAGAGTATCCACCACATCCTACCAATTCAGTTCTCAGTTTTTTGTTTCTGGTGTCATTTCCCATGGTGATAACACTATCCCTGTGTCTGTCCTAATAGATTCGGGATTGGCTGGGAATTTCATCTCTTTATCCCTGGTTCTCTCGATATCCCGGGTGGAGTTGCCACGGCCGATCACCGGTCGGGCCCTGGATGGTCACCCCGTCAGTAATGCACCAGTCACACACAAATCTGAATTGGTCACTCTTTCTATTCCCCCTCACCATTCTGAATCCCTAGAGTTTTTTGTTTTACCCATGTTAGACACCCAATTGGTGCTGGGATTACCTTGGCTACGCCAGCATAACCCCAGCATCAATTAGGTCGAAAACACGATTATCGCGTGGTCACCATCTTGTGTTTCTCATTGCAATTTGGCACCCGTTTCTGTTAGTTCTACTTCCGTTGAAAGCCCCTTAGCTGATTTGCCCGTTTCTGTTCCCCCTCACTATTCTGATCTGGCGGAGGTGTTTAGTGCCTCCAAGGCCTTGAGCCTCCCCCCACACCGCGCTTGGGATTGCGCCATAGATCTCCAGCCTGGAGCAACACCCCCTCGGTCGCGTGTGTATCCGTTGTCTGAGCCAGAGACTCGGGCAATGGAGAAGTATGTGGCCGAGGCCCTCAGGCAGCGATATATCGTGCGATCCATTCTCCTGCCCCCGCTAGCTTCTTCTTTGTTGAGAAGAAGAATGGCGGACTCCGGCCCTGCATTGACTACCGAGGGCTCAACGCAGTCACAGTGAGGTATCCACACCCCCTTCCACTAATTCCATCTGCTATTGAGCAACTCCGGGGGGCGAAATTTTTCACTAAGCTCGACCTCCGGAGTGCCTACAACCTGGTTAGGATTCGAGCAGGCGACAAGTGGAAGACGGCGTTCAGCACAACTTCTGGTCATTATGAGTACCGGGTCATGCTCTATGGACTGGCCAATGCCCCCGCGTACTTTCAGGGATTTATGAATGACGTTTTCAGGGACTACCTGATGCACTTTGTCATTGTCTACATCAACGATATCCTGGTCTACTCGCCTACCGAGTACGACCACATTAGACATGTCCGTCTCGTCTCCCCTAGTCTCATTACAGCTCCGCCACGCCGCAGCTCCCGGAGACACCGGTTCGAGGCCTGTGAAGGACAAGGGCGATCTTCGGGGGCCTCGCTGAGGATCCTGCAACAAGACCTCTTGAGGAGAGGCGTGGTAATACAAGAAAGGACATTTTAGTTGTTTCATTTTTTCCTGAGTTGAAAAAAAATACGCCATTTTCATTCACCTGAGCTAGAGGGGAACGTGACAATTTCAGAAGAATTTAACCTAGTACAGGAAGTAAGTAAAAAGAGAACAGAAGAGCCCAGAGACTATCTTCTATCAGTTAGTTAAGACCTAAACCACTCTTAAACACCACCCTGAAAGCCCACCCAATTGTACAAACAAGACAGGAAGATAAAACTTTTATAAGTGCCAATTCAGTGCTGTGACTGCTTTTAAACCTAGATTGACACACTTCAAGAATATTGTGCTCATCCAAAAATGATTTCAACTGGTAGTAAACTATTTTCTCTAATACTTTTGAGAGTAAAGGGAGCTTAGAGATTGGCCTAAAATTTTAAAATACAGTGGCGTCAAAACCAAGCTTTTTAATCAGTGGTGTAACCACAGCATGCTTAAAACTCACAGGTATAATTCCATTGGTTAAACTACCATTACTAATACTGAGCACATAAGGTACAAAAGTGGAAAAAAACTCCTTAAAAAGATGGGGTGGGTTACTAGGAGAACCTGAAATCTTCAAATAACTATGATAATGATATGATACTTACCAGGAAGGGGAGATACCATGATTAAGAAGGCGGTTCACCCAGGGCAAGGCTCAGCCATTGCACTCCGGCTGTGCAATGTTCCCCAAATGTGTGAATCTTCACTGCATAATTTCTGGTAGTGGGTGACTGCGTTCACGCTCTCCCCTGATTTGGTGGGGGCAGTGTTGGCCTAGTGGTTAGGGAAGCGGAAGGTTGCCGGTTCGAATCCTTATCCGCCAAGGTGCCACTGAGCAAAGCTCCGTCCCCACACACTGCTCCCCGGACGCATGTCATGGCTGCCCACTGCTCACCAAGGGTGATGGGTTAAAAGCAGAGGACACATTTCGGGGCAGTGTTGGCCTAGTGGATAAGGAAGAGGCTCCGTAATCAGAAAGTTGCCCGAAGCGGCAACGTGCCGCTAAGGTGCCACTGAGCAAAGCACAGTCCCCATACACTGCTCCCCGGGCTCCTGTCATGGCTGCCCACTGATCACTAAGAGTGATGGGTTAAATGCAGAAGACACATTTCGTTGTGTGCACCGTGTGCTGAGCTGTGTATCACAATGACAATCACTTGACAGTCTCAAACTGATCAAAGACAGCTATGTGATATAGATGGGGGGGTCATAGGAAGGAGGAAACATGAGAGCCCTAGGGCTTTACACCTTATTAATGAAGAAACTTTAGAAGCTCAATTGAATTACCCATGTAGACCGACTGATTTTATTGGAATTCCACGTGAAAGACCAATACAAAGTGTATTGTACACTTGAGAAGTGGAACGAAAATCATACATGATTCCAAAAAATTTTTACAAATAAAAAACTGAAAAGTGGGGTGTGCATAATTATTCAGCCCCCTCTTGTCTGAGTGTAGTCAGTTGCCCATAGAAATTGTCTGATGAGTGCTAATGACTAAATAGAGTGCACCTGTGTGTAATCTAATGTCAGTACAAATACAGCTGCTCTATGATGGCCTCAGAGGTTGTTTAAGCGAATATTGGGAGCAACAACACCATGAAGTCCAAAGAACACACCAGACAGGTCAGGGATAAAGTTATTGAGAAATTTAAAGCAGGCTTAGGCTACTCATTCAGAAATGGAAGGAGTATGGCACAACTGTAAACCTACCAAGACAAGGCCGTCCACCTGAACTCACAGGTTGAACAAGAACAGCGCTAACCAGAAATTCAGCCAAGAGGACCATGGTGACTCTAAACGAGCTGCAGAGATCTACAGCTCAGGTGAATCTGCCCATAGGACAACTAATAGTCGTGCACACCACAAAGTTAGCCTTTATGGAAGAGTGGCAAGAAGAAAGCCATTGTTAAAAGAAAACCAGAATGAGTCCCATTTGCAGTTTGCCACAAGCCATGTCGGGGACACAGCAAAACTGTGGAAGAAGGTGCTCTGGTCAGATGAGACCAAAATGGAACTTTTTGGGCAAAATGCAAAATGCTACGTGTGGCGGAAAACTAACACCGCACATCACTCCGAACACACCATCCCCAATGTCAAGTATGGTGGTGGCAGCATCATGCTCTGGGGGTGCTTCTCTTCAGCAGTGACAGGGAAGCTGGTCAGAGTTGATGGGAAGATGGATGGAGCCAAATACAGGGCAATCTTGGAAGAAAACCTCTTGGAGTCTGCAAAAGACTTGAGACTGGGGCGGAGGTTCACCTTCCAGCAGGACAATGACCCTAAACATAAAGATAGGCAACAATGGAATGGTTTAAAACAAAATATATCCATGTGTTAGAATGGCCCAGTCAAAGCCCAGATCTAAATCCAATCGAGAATCTGTGGCAGGATCTGAAAACTGCTGTACACAAACGCTGTCCATCTAATCTGAGGTTTCTCAGGACAGCACACATTAGCATCCGATCATATTTAGTAAACCCAGTAAATCATTGAAATCACTGATAAAGTCCTTGTTGTACTTTTGAAGACTATATATTACAGTGCAAACCACAGGCAGAGCAGTGCCCAGCTCAAACAGGTTCATCTCAAAGCTGGACTAGGATTCTGTCATCAGAATCAGAATCGTATTTATTGGCCAAGTAAGTGCACATACAAGGAATTTGATTCCGGTAGATGGTGTCTCTCAAGTACAATGTAGGAAAAAAACAACAACAACAATGTGCAAGGATGTGGTGTTATTGTACAAGTTGTGGATTTGTTTGTGATTTATAAATAACTATATCTACTTTTTATGAATAAATAGACAAATAAATAAATAAATAAATCTTATACACAAGTGAACATAAAGTGCATTGTGCAATGATGGAGGTGATTTACAGTATCAGCTGTTTAGGAGGGAGATGGAGAGGGGAAGAAACTGTTCTTGTGTCGGCTGGTCATGGATCTTTTGGTTTTGAAGATCCACTCAGAAACAACCTTTAATTAAAACAACCTGTTTTAATTAATTTTACTGTAAAATGATTGTTGGGTTTATTAGCAGGTTTCTTACACATTTTGCGAAATAATTTCCATCTTGAGAATATTGTTATTGCTCATGCTCTAATTCCAATAAACAAAGTAAAAAAGAATTTCCATGACATTTCAGTTACTCTAAGATTGTCATGATTGTCATGACCATATGTTCTCTGAACTTTCTGTGCAAATGTGAAAAAAATCACAAAAAGTAAACATTTTGTGCAAATGTGAAAAAAGCAAAAAGGCAA
This sequence comes from Denticeps clupeoides, assembly GCF_900700375.1. NCBI lineage: Eukaryota > Metazoa > Chordata > Actinopteri > Clupeiformes > Denticipitidae > Denticeps > Denticeps clupeoides. Next base: position 20,330,237 of record NC_041719.1, on the reverse strand, counting down.
ATTTAACAGGGTTGACTTATGACAAGCTTTACTTAAACAACAGTGTTTCTTTCACCAAGTCCAAGCAGCCCGAGCCCGAGCCCCCATCATGTTCCAGCATAGATCATCAGCTGTAATTTACATAACTTTTATTTTGCTGCGGAGGTGCTGGAATATGGAAGGAACGCATGTAGTACCACGTTCACTATGTAAAGCTGGCAAAGACACTATAGACTGCTCTAGTTTTAAATGTTGTTGTAAACATAGAAAAATGCTTCTCGCAGAGTCTTTTGAATTTCCCACAACTTTATGTTTATTTTGTATTCCAAAACCTTTCAAGGCCTGGAATTTTTTTTAATTCCATGACTTTTTCAAATGTTTTTTTAACATGACTGTAAACATAATGACCGTAGGATTATGTATTATATACTGGGTCATCTTGTTTACAAGCAGTTATGGTACATTGTACTACAGACTATTGTGTGACTGACTGCTGAATTTGGGCTTTACCTTGTCATGTCTTGTGGACTAACCCTGATTCTATTCAGCTGTATATGTATGTAATAGACAACATAGCCTACATTTACAGTTTATAAAATTAACTATACTGGTCTTTGAAAAAAATTGAGCAGGTATTTGTTGTAAGTAATGTAAGTAATCTACTATTCCCTAGAAAAACTAACTTGGACATTTACAGCATTTATCAGACGCCCTTATCCAGAGCAACTTACAATCAGTATTTACAGGGACAGTCTCCCTGGAGCAACTTAAGGTTAAGTGTCTTGCTCAGGGACACAATGGTAGTAAGTGGGATATGAACCCGGGTCTTCTGGTTCACAGGCGAGTGTCTTACCCACTAGGCTACCTAACAGCTGTTTGGACCAAACAGCTATTGGAATGATTTGTGGCACAAAGGAAATGAATGAAATCAGTCAGTAGTGGCAATATAAAAGAAGCTAGTGTTCTTTTGACAATTGGAAACAGGTGATACTGTGTAAGGCGGAAGGGTTAATCTTAGAGAATCCAGAATTGTGTTCACAATTGATATTCTGTTGGAACAAAGAGGGCAAAGTTCATATGGAAAAGGCCAATGAGAAAGGAATTGTAAGAAAGAAATGTACTGACCTTGTGAGCTCGTCAAGTCGTCAGTGATACCACTCTCGGAAACTGTGCATACAACCATGGCAACGACGACCAAACAGGCCCAGAGTCTTCGCATCGTTCCCATGGTTACTACTACAGCTAGCCTGAGTATAGTGCCAGGGCTTCCTTGCCAACATGACTCCAGCCCTTCGGACAGACTGTTCACTTCACCAGAGTGTGGCGCTGCTCTCGGCGGCCATCATTAACCACACACTTTCACACACTGTGTATGTAAGTCTTTCTGTGATGTCTGTGCCAAGGTACAGGGACTGGATTATGTTGAAACACGGGGTCCCTGTCACAGAGAATTAAGCAGAATTTAATGAACTTCCCAAGTATCTTAAACGCACCCCTAAAATTGAGTGCTAAACTTTGACATTTTAGAAAAGTTTAGAAAATTGTAACACAAATACCATCTGCGTCACAATAACTAGCACATTGTGCAGGCCACATTTCTCAATTCTCATAAATCCTCCTCTTTGCTGCCTGACATACAAGAGACAGGTGGTGAGAGGGACATGACCAAACTTGACTTTTCACTTAATGTTGGCTCAGCTGAGTTTATTTTGATGTTTAAAGCATTGGCCATACAGTTGAGTAATGACCCAACCAGAGCCAACCACAGGGGGTCACATCAGAGCATACCGAACCAGTCATTAGCACAAACCAGGGGTGAAACTCACAGACACATTGCATTACAGACAAAATGAACAAATGCCATTCTCTCATAATCCACACACACACACAGACTCTCTCACTATGGTGGTGAACAGAAGGAAACAGTATACACTACCAGTCAAAAGTTCTGGAGACTAGGATAGAGCCATAGAGCAAGAATACAATATCCAGTAAATAATTAGTATTTTTGTATCAGGAGAAAGTAAAGTATTTTTGATAAACTGTTGGGGCACTTCTGGCTGAAGTTGGTACTCTGCCTGGTTCACTGTTACTGTAGACATGGTTTGAGTTGGTGTTACTCTTCTTTTTTGTACAAATATATAGAGAAGTGTTTAAGATGGCAGGAATAGTGAGCAAAAATTACCTATTTGAACGTGAGCAAAAAGTTCAGAGCCATCCCTGAAATATGCTTATACATGTATTCTATATACAGATGCTTTTTAAGAATTAGAGAATCCTGGCTCTCGTTCTCTCTCATTCCCTCCCCCTCTCTACACAGAGTGGGCAGACAGGGAATCAGAGGAGCCATTCTGGCGTCAGACCAACTGCAGCCAAAGGTAATCTGAAACAGATGGAAAATGGCTTGGCAATGGTAGTGAGGAAATAGGTTGCCTCTTTTCCCCCCAATACGACCCCCCCCCCCCAACATATACATACACACACACACACACACACACACACACACACACAGAAAAATAGGAAAGAAAAGCAGAAAAAAAAGATCTCTCGGTATTGCCATTTTTTCATGTAAGAGCAAATGCTATGGTAAGTATTAGTGTGTGTGTGTGTGTGTGTGTGTGAGCTAGTGTGCCCACATGACCACTGTGTGAGTGAGAGTGTGTTTTCACATATTTGAGTATATATGTGTCTAAATATATTCATATTCATGTATTAATTAATGCACCTTTATTTGAGTATGTATGTATATGAGGTTGTGTAGGTAGGTGTGTGAGCTCCAAAATATGAAGTGTCCTCACCTTGACTGGTTTCAGAGTTAATTATCTTGTAGAAAGTAAGTAGAGACTGGAATCCAGGCGTTTCAGTCCCACACTGAAACTGAAAACCAGACAGAAAGCTTTTACAACATATAAAATTTAAAACATCACTTCCTTCACAGCTCACATAAGGCCATCTTTCTAAACAATTCATGGGTAAAAGTGAGGGGATAGTGGAGAGAGTGATCCATTTAGTCCCCAAATAAACATAAATAAAGTGGCATTACATTACAAAATTGTAATGCCAGTAGGTGGAGCCAAATATGCTTGAAGCTAGGTCTTGACCTTAATTACCTTAATTTCTACAACCTTTCCATCTATATGTGTATGCTTGTCTCTGAACATGTATGCAACTGTCTGCAAACTGGTTACTTTAAAAGTGCAGGGTTAGTCTTATGGGGAGATTTATGTGGGAGTCTTATGTGTTCAACAGCACTGAAAACTGAAACCATTACTGCAAATTATTTCCGTTTAGGCTTCTTCTGTCTTTAGCTGCTTCAGACAGCACCCCTGTTAACAACTTCAAAAATGATGTAAGAACATGAATTGACCATAACTTCCACCCCAAATAGCCCAGGACTGAGTGGGGGGTGTAATTAACAAAAGGGACAAAGCCTTGAATGCCCATTCAGTAGATACAAGTTCATGGAGCAATAGGCCACTGTCAGCAGGCAGCCATCCGCAAAGCTGAAGCAGACCTCAAGCCAGCATGCATGAAATTCCAGGTTCTACAAACCCCATTGCATTACAGACAACAGCCCACTTTTGCATTTCAGGCTACATGCAGAGAGCAGGAAGTGGGAACAGTAATTGAGGACAGGAGGCGGGACATGGGGAAAAGTGCTCCTGCACTCTGACTCGGGGGTATGGCCGCTAAGGTTACTCAGAAGCCCCCCGTTCTCTGCAAAAACCGTAGCCACGCTTTACTTAAAACCAAGTTTTCCATTACACGAGCATTGTGGGAGCCGTAGGGTGTTTGACCCATGATAAACTGCACACATCCGTCCTGTTTGTATCCGCACTGGACTTCATTCCATAAAATGACCCCTAGCTCCATCCTTGTAATCACTTAAGCAGCAGATCACCCACAGGCCACAGTGAACAGAACGAAAAAAAACTCCAACAGAACATTCATCTCACAGGATTCAGAGCCATCCAACTCCGTCACCTGTCAGTGATCAGTTCAATGATTTTCATCTGTACGAAATAAGTTAGTGGTGTCAAGTATACTCCTAGTACTCCAGTCTTGCAGTAGGTAAACTTACACACGAGCAGAATTCCTATTGGATTTTGAGGAAGAATGCGTTTTCCATGCATTTGTATATATGTGGTCTGCGCGAGGCAGTGAAATATTGGTTATGAAAGAAGCCCGAAAACGACCGTGCCCATAAAACCTTCGCTACTTCAACCACAGGTCAGAGAAAAGAGAGATTGACGGTCCCACCTTTACGTCTGGACTCCTCGGTCTCCGTCAAAACCCGGTCCGCCTGCCCACTGCCCGCTACGAACGACGTGGACGCGACAAGGACCACAGCGAGCCTCTGCGCGAGATGATGCCCGACCGCCCGCTCGCTTTCTGGCAGCGCGGCTCTCGGCGAACGGAGCAGGAAGTGCGGAGAGTCATTGCGGGAGCGGACCGCGAGGAGGAGCTGCGTTCGCGCTCCGTCTGGAGAATCTAGTGTACGCGGCAGCCCCAAAGCATAAAACAACAGTGACAAATAAAAAAAAATACTGTTAATGAGGAACTAAATTTAAAGATGAACATCGTCATCAAATATGCAATGTATCAGATTTGGTTAATTGGCGAATATCTGTCCCATCCAGTAGAGGGCAACATTTTACCAGACCGCTGGGGGTGCACAGCATGTCACCTTAATTTTGATCTCTGCTATTATGATGACGTCTTTACCTGGAACTCAATATTATTGAAAAAACAATTTTGACAATAACTGAATTGAATTTCATGCGTGTTTCTACACCTTTCGCTGTGCATCAGATCAAAAAAGGGCTCTTGATAAAGACAAGAAAAGTCACTGCTAGGGAGTTTAACTAAAGCTTAACAAAGCGTTTGCAAAATCTTCATTGCAGGTTAGAAAAGGTATAAAGTGACCACCACTGCCCCAATTACAACATATTAATTAAATTCAAATGTACTCCAATGAACGTCAAGTTTGAAGGATGTAATAAATTTGTAATAAAAGGCAATAAAATGTAATAAAAGGCATTTCCTGAAATTTGTTCTTGACTACAAATGAGCATAATACAGGTTAGGGTTTTGATGAGACTGCATCATGATAAAATACTGTTTATACATAATACTAAAGTAAAAGCACATATCTATTCATTATTAGAAAACATATAGTACCAACAAATACAACAAAACAGCCACAGGATTGAAACTGAGTATATTTAATGATTTGTTCATGTTATAAGCGAAGGGATGACAGTTACACCTCTTGCACAGTGAATGCTTTGTGGCTGTGTGAGCATGAGGAAGTAGGTTGGATGTTTCTGAGAAGTTGGCGATGTTCACCTGCAGACGCTACTGGTGAGATCAGTACCACTTCAGCCTGGAATGACTCTATAATAGGGGCCTGTAAGGGTCAAATATTTCCTTCCACGGCTCCTGCCCCAGACAGCGGTGAGTTCTTGCCATGGCTCAGTTTTTTAATTTTCCCCCATTTTTCTTCCTTTTCTTTCTTTCTTTCTTTCTTTCTTTCTTTCTTTCTTTTTTTGCTTTGTCTCACACTCAAAAATTTTCTGGAAGATGCAACAAAGTTCTGCCTGCAAATCTTTCACATCTTCTGTTGAAGTAAATTTAAATTCAAAAATTGGCAGGAGCTCTTATAAAGGATGTAAAACTCTCAGATTAAATGCAGAGTTGGCTGTGCAAAATAAAAAGTGCCAGATGTTGAGACCATAGCCTAGAAAATGGCTTTCTGTGACGTGCTTGTTTCTGTAAATTACTGGACTACATAAATAAAAGTGTGAGAACTTTGCTTAAGTATTATTGCGTTAAAGGAGCACAAAAACATATGCAGATAATTATTTTCTTTTTCTTGTCCAAATATGTTTTCCAGACAGTCAAGATGAGTCTCATTACATATTATTATCAAAATTTAATAATGTCTTCAATTAGTATAGTTTCTTATCTGTTCTTTTAGGTTTACAGAAACAGCCAAATTAGTTGCAAATGGGTTACGGCATTCAATTAAACACTACAAGAGCTAACATGCAGTAAATCAATTTAAACTAAATTATTTGATTAAATATCTATAATATAAGAAGATTGTTTTTTCACAAAAAAAACCTATATTAATTAATAATAATTTCCAAGAACCATTTAGGTAAAAACTAGTATTATTTGAATAATGGGAGGAGTAAAGAAAAATAACTGGTCAATTGTATTAGATAAAATGCTTATTATTCTATGCACATGATCCAGAATAAATCATAATATTTATTCATAATTATATTTATTTGCTGGATAACACCCTATCTACTCTAACACCCTAATCTATCTAGACAGTCAGACTGTTGTGTGATTCATTTTTCAATCATTTGGTCTAACTTATTATTTTGACTTGGCCAGTTATCATTTTATTTGAAGTGATCTTCTTTGTTGTGTAACCCTTGGGAGTAGATTATTCATCAGTGTTTTTGCTCACATCAAAAGTTATTATGATAACATGTTATAAATCACATAACAATTCCTTTGAGCTTAATCATTTTTTTAAATCCATTAGCCGACTGAAATCTGGATGGAATATTTGATTGATTTGAACAGGTGATGCTCAACCACATGGAAACAACACATGCAGGGAAACTGCAGCTCACATGTTTGTGTGTGCATATTTACTTTATGCTTCTATTTAATCATAGAATGAAAATGTAGTGTCCCATAATCAACAAAAAAAACTGGGCAAGTGTGACGTCTGTGACCGAACACAGGAAGGATGCTGCTCACTTTCGCTGAAAATAGGGTTAGATATTTTGTTGAAGTCAGTGTTGCTTTCTACAGGTGTGTGTGTGTGTGTGTGTATATATATAAAAACACACACACACACACACACACACACACATATATATATATATATATATATATATATATATATATAAACACACACACACACACATATACACACATATTATATATATAGCATTTATTTCTACCAGCTCTTCACCTCACAGACTGTGCATCTTCACCAACAATAAAGTCTTGAGTCTGAAAGAGGACCAATTATGATTGGTGCCATAGGCCTTGCTTACTAGCCTGTTGCTGATTTTATGGCTATACTATAAAATAGAATGGAACATATTAAGTTCTGCGCTAAATGTTGGAAATAGTAAAAAGATTAACATTATGTCATGTAATTCAGAAGAGGTCACTGAAGCTGAATATGACACCATATTTTAGCACCTTTGTCCCTAACCACCTTGGTGTGGTGGTTTTAGACCCTTGTGTGTGTGTGTGTGTGTGTGTATGTGTGTGATGCTTTAGCTTGCTGAGGGCTTCCCTCTGTTTTTATGTTCGTTGCAGTTGTGGGTGAAGTTAGACACAGGTGTGTCCAGGAAGCTGTGGTTAAATCAAGAACTTTTTGCAGAAGCCTAAGGCCACAGCAGAAGTGGTGACAGAGAACCTTAAGACAAACAGACATGACAACTGTACTGAAAATCTGTGGCCAGCAAAACATGAGGATCCCCAAACACACACACTGAAATTGTATGCTACGCTTAAAATGTTCTCAAAGATTTAAAATAAAATATTTTTTACAAAAAGCCATCATGATCAGAGATCGCTACGCTGGAAGGTTGATGTCATATTTGAATTGAAAACACAATCAAACAAAATTTTGGTAAATTTTGTCTTTTAACCACATCTGCTGATTCAGTGCTTTACAGCTGCCTAGGGATGATTGGAATCTGCCTAGTGATGATTGGTTTGTTATTCAGTTAAATGGGCAAAAATTAAAACCTGGCTAAGATAATACGTAGATCTCAGTAAAAAGTTATATTTAACCTCTTTATGATTTTCCATATGAGTTTGAATCAGGTGTTTTGCCTCCACAGTTAGTCATATACCTGCGTGGAAAGGAAAAATTGCCTTCTGAGACAGATGAGCACCTGCTGTGTAGGGTTGTGGATGGAGGAGTGTGGGCGTGTTTACTCTTCCTGTTGTGGTGTAGTGCCGTGACTGTCACACACTTTACAGATCTCGACTTCCAACTCCACACAAAGCTACATATAAACTGTATATGAATACTTTGTTCTTTATTATTCTTTTTAATCTTTGAGTTTATAAAAGCTAAAAATCTGTGATATGGCCAAAATCATCTTGAGGATTTTGATCATTACACGTGTGAGCAGGGGGTTCTGTGCAATGGTGTGATGGGTGGAAGTCTGATTTCCAGCTTTGTTTATCGCTGCTGCAGTCGTTTGTCGCTCTCTCTTTTTAGCAACTTCCCTCCTCCCTTTTGCAAAGATGATGCCTCTTCCTCTGTGTGTGTGTGTGTGCCAGTTATTTTTTCCCTCACCAGCCATTAAAAAGAATAATAGGCTAATCTTTGTTGTAATTTGGTTATTAAAGTGTCAGTTTTTCTTATTTAAATGTATGTATGTTTACCACAGGCTTTTGCTCAATTTCTGGAGTGACCTCCCAAATCCACCATGCACGATCCAGCAGCCGACCTGCCCTTTTTCTATGGAAGCATCAGCCGATCGGAGGCAGAGGAGCACCTGAAGCTGGCTGGAATGGGAGATGGCATTTTTCTGCTCCGCCAGTGCCTCCGCAGCTTGGGTGGCTACGTCCTGTCACTAGTCTGGAACCTGCAATTTTACCACTACCCTGTGGAGAAGCAGCTCAACGGCACTTACTGCGTGTCAGGGGGGAAACCGCACTGTGGCCCTGCCGAGTTATGTGAGTACTACAGCAAAGATGCTGATGGCCTTGTCTGTTCCCTGCGCAAGCCCTGCCTCCGCTCGCCCGAAACACCACTGAAAGCGGGGATCTTTGACAGTCTGAGGGAGAAGATGTTGCGAGAGTATGTACGCCAGACATGGCACCTAGAGGTAAGACAAACGAGGACATCTATATTGATTTGTGTGAAGATTATATATTGAAACAATCCCAGCAAAAAGATGGAGTGAAGGAGATGGAGAGAAGGAGTTTTTCAGATGATGCATCTTTTGCATGAGCTTGCGGTGTGTCCATGATCCGCTTGCATCTAGATGCATCTTTATTTCAGCTGCTCAGACAACTGAAATCAGGCAGGACCAACACACCATACCATGAGACATGGGTCACAGTGTTTTTGGCCACATCCAAATACAAATTGGCACAAAGTTACCCGACTGAACTGAGAAAAAAAGTTTATCATGATAGCCCATTGCAAAATTAGTTATAAATTAGTTTTATATCAACTGACAATCTGACAAAATGCCTTTTAAAGAATACAGTTTTTTAAATAATGGAATTTCACAACTTAGCTCAACTGAATTACAGTGAAATGTCTGAAATTAAACAGATCCATAAATGGCAAAACTCTGTACATTATAGGTGCTGAGTGTTCTGATGATACTGATTATGTTGTGCTGATGTAACCAAAGGGTGACCTAGCAGGTAATGAAACGGACCTGTAATCAGACGGTTGCCGGTCTGAGTCCCGAACCTCCAAGGCTCCACTGAAGTGTCTTTCATGGGTGCCCACTGATGGGTTAAAAGCAGGAGACACATTTTGTTATGTGCACCGTGTGCTGTGCTGTGTTTCACAATGACAGTCACATCACTTTCAGTTTTCCATCAAGTGTTTCTTCTCCCCAGTTATGCTGACAAGATTTAACCTTATCCGGCGCCAAAATGTTGAAATCTACTGAAAACAACAGTACAAGATGGAACTGTATGATTTCGACAGAAAGTTTTTTCTGGGGTTTAGAGCAAAGGAAAGATCACTGCTGTCTTAATGATTATTGTCAGATCAGAATCAGAATAATATTTATTGTGAATGAACACATACAAGGAATTGTATTCCAGTCGATGGTGTCTCTCAAGGACAACAGCAAAAAACAACAACAATATACAACACTGTACTGCATTGCTTGAGAGACACAAATGGCTGGAACCAAATTACTTGTCTGTGTGTGAGTGTACTTGGCCAATAAACATGATTCATATTCTTGTGGTTTGCCATTTTGATTTAGATATTGGTTAACATTTTAGTTTTTGGCTATTTATTAATGTTGATGGTTTGTGGTAAAATATATTTTTGTATAACATATTGATAGGTGGAGATTGTCTTGTGCAAAGTTCACTGTGAAATATTTTTTAAAATGTGTTTAATGGTAATGTTTGTGCATTTGATGAAGTATTTAGAGTGTTTTGATGAATGTTGATGTTGGGTGGGATGCTGTCGGCTTACAGGGAGAAGCTCTGGAGCAGGCAGTCATAAGCCAGGCACCTCAATTAGAGAAGCTGATCGCCACGACAGCTCATGAGAAGATGTCCTGGTTCCATGGTAAAATTCCTCGGCAAGAAGGCGAGAGGCGTCTGTATTCTGGAGTCCAGCCAGATGGCAAATTCTTGTGAGTGCTGAGTCTCAGGCTTTAAAAGAGAGCATACAAATTTTACAGACTCTTGTTTAATTTTGATAAAAATACTACTTGGAGCCATTTCCTGTTACACTGTTATCTCCAATCTACAGTCTTGTTAATATAACTGACACCCATAATAATGTTTGGAATTAAAGCAGTAGTTGTCAAAATGCATGACTGAGAGCCATTGGTGTCTTCATTTAGTGATACAGTGATTTATATGGAGGATTGCAGTGGGGCATTCATGGGGTAATGTGTAGACAGCCAAAGACATAATTTTGTGTGCAGTTTGTTAGCATTTTTAAACATTAGTCCATGGAATGAGATTTCAGAATGAAAGTAAAAATTAGGTATGTGGGTTAAACTAGATATAGAATATGTTTACATTTTGTTATATGAAAACAGATTTTCTTATTTCAATCAATTTAGTATTATTTTGTTAAATTGACTAAATTGATATCACGACTCTTGCACCTTTTTGTAGTACAGATGATCATCATGTGCAGCATGATCTGATATTAGTATGCATTATGTTGCATGTAGCTTTTGGGGCAGTGGTGGCCTAGCGGTTAAGGAATCAGAAGGTTGCCGGTTTGATTCCCGATCTGCCAAGGTGCCACTGAGGTGCCACTGAGCAAAGCACCGTCCCCACACACTGCTCCCCGGGCGCTTGTCATGGCTGCCCACTGATCACTCAGGGTGATGGGTTAAATGCAGAGGACAAATTTCACTGTGTGCATCGTGTGCTGTGCTGTTGTGTATCACATGTGACAATCACTTCACTTTAACTTTACATGTTTCACTTTAACTTTACATGTCCATACATAATCAGATGCTACAAGATTTTAAATGACTACCCAACATAGACACCCCTGTCAGTGTCACAGCTGGATTTTTTGTTTCCTCAGAGTAAGAGAAAGAAATGAATGTGGCACCTATGCTCTTTCCATCCTGTATGGAAAAATGGCCTACCACTACCAGATTCAGCACGACAAGTCCGGAAAGTACTCCATGCCAGAAGGAACCAAATTTGACACAGTCTGGCAGGTACACTTTTTATTTTGTTCACAGTAATCGCTTGATTCTCATCAAGCAAATTCACCACTGTCATAAACCTACAAACCATAAAAGTGCAGTTTGTGCCAAATTCTGCAAATTACTGCATTTAAGCCCAGCTCAGTGATGAAATCAGAGTAATGGCCACTTCTGCTTTTCATGCAGCTGGTTGAGTACCTGAAGATGAAGCCTGATGGGCTGGTGACCATCCTCAAAGAGCCATGTGTCAACCCGAATGCTCCCAGCGGTGCCTACTTTTTATTCTGTCTCTTGACAAGGCCCATTTCAGGATATGAAGTTTTTCAAACATGGCACATCTGTCTATCTACTTACTTTTTACTTCTGCCATTTGGTTAAGATCAGTTGCAAATTTGTTGCATGCATTTACAATGTTTGAGGTATGTTAATTGTCAAAATTCTCTTTTTATGAATTCAGCTCCACCAACTGTACCCTCTGGGGTAGGTATAGATATTCTTATCTTTGTTTATACTGGGCGTCTTATGATTGGTTTTATTTACTGTATCTGTGTAGTCATTTTTTGAAAATGTAACCTTGTTTTCTAAAGAGGAGGATCACATCAAATGGATACACGCCGCCCCCTGAAGGTGAGAATGGCATATAACTGAATATTTCACCAATATGTCTGAAAGTTGAATCATGGCAACTGGACTATCTTTCTTTCAAGAAATAAAGTCCAGTTGCCATGACTCAACTTTCAGACAAGTTCACCTGGATGACTGAGAATCTTCAAAGACATATTTCACCAATATTTTATCCTGTATATAAGATTGAGACTGATGTCTGTTACAAAGCTGCTTGAAATGAAGTTATTTTCTGGACCATCTCTTCTGAAGCACCACGCCTTGCCTCTTTGCCTGGCGAGCGTCGGATGATGCCCATGGATACCAGTGAGTTTACCAGCCCCTACGATGACCCGGAGGAGCTAAAAGAGAAGAAACTGTTCCTCAAGAGAGAGCAGCTGATGATTGATGAGGTGGAGCTTGGTTCTGGAAACTTTGGCTGTGTCAAGAAAGGTGTCTACAAGATGCGGAAGTAAGAATAAAAATAGACCAAACTCTGTAGTAACATGGAGAACTTTTACTGTCAGTCAGTTTTCTTTATCATCCATCCCCGTTCTGCATAGGAAGCACCTGGATGTGGCTATCAAGGTGCTGAAGAGTGAGAACGAGAAAGGTGTGAAGGACGAGATGATGCGTGAAGCAGGAATCATGCACCAGATGGACAACCCCTACATTGTGCGCATGATAGGCTTGTGCCAGGATGAGTCCCTGATGCTGGTGATGGAGATGGCCCCAGCTGGCCCTCTCAACAAGTTCCTTGCCAGCAGGAAGTAAGCAACTGTTTTCACTTTTTTTCATTTGAAATGGCTTGGTTAAATACATACTACATGCGCAGTACAGCCCCGAAATCAGTTTCATTAGAACAAATGATTTTTAATCATGAAGCATGTGGAGACACATAATATGCTACCATATTCTTACTACCATTGTGTCCCTGAGCAAACCCTTAGTGTCTCCAGGGGGACTGTCCCTGTAACTACTGATTGTAAGGCGCTCTGGATAAGGGTATCTGATAAATGCCATAAATGTAAATGTATGGCATAAAATATGCCTTAATGTTCTGCTTTTAGCTTTCTACAAGATTCAGTACCAGTATAAAGTCTGGACACAACTGCTCTATGGAGTCCTCTGAGAATATGACAGAGGGGTATTCTATGTAGTATGATGCATCAACAACTTTTGTCTGTGTACTTCAGGGATCAGGTGACCGCTGAGAATGTGGTGGAGCTGATGCACCAGGTGTCCCTTGGGATGCTGTACTTGGAGCAGAACAACTTTGTACACAGAGACCTTGCTGCTCGCAATGTGCTGCTGGTCAACCAGCATTATGCCAAAATCAGTGATTTTGGCTTGTCCAAGGCACTAGGCGCTGATGACAACTATTACAAGGTATATCAGACAAGCAGTACAGTGCCAGAGTTCCTCTCTCTCTCTTATGTCGCCGTTTCTTTGTAACAGACACTAAAGTTAATCTTGCCTTTTCTTTTTGTGTGCACAGGCACGTACAGCAGGCAAGTGGCCACTCAAATGGTATGCTCCCGAGTGCATTAATTTCCACAAATTCTCCAGCAAGAGTGATGTTTGGAGCTTCGGCATTACCATGTGGGAGGCCTTCTCTTATGGAGGGAAGCCATACAAGGTACCATCACAGAATTTTTACTGAAACATTGTTACTTATTAAATGTAATTAAGATGCTCAGGTAACATATGGCCTGTAGCAGGCCCAGTCCTAACAAATTTGGAACCCTAGGCAAGATTTTAGGAGGCATCCCTTTGCTTCCAGGGACTACACTTTTTTGTTGGGGTGGCCAAGCAAAGTATTTAATGTGGTGGGAGTGCAGGATTCTTTACTAGCACGAATATTCGGGGGGGTTGAGTGTGGCTAGAACGACACTGTGGCATTCTGGGGGGCTTTATAGGAAAGTTACATGTCATTAAAATTATTACTACCATCACTTATTATAGATGTTTTTATTGTCACTATGCAAATTCAGGAACAGGAAGATAATGTTTGGTACAAACCTGCAGATGCACATTTAAACTACAAGTTTTTCAACAAAGAAAAATAAAATATAAGTGAAAGTGATTAGTCAAAATTTAGAAATCCACAGTGAAATGTGGTTCCTGCATTAGACACATTCCCTGAGGGAGCAGTGGGCAGCCATGACAGGAGGCCAGGGTAGAGTGTGTGGGGATTGTATTTTGGGGGTGGTACCTCAGTACCAGCCTGGCACTTTGGGATTCAAACTGGCAATCTTCCGATTATTGTTTCCTTACCCACTAGTCCAACCACTGCCCCTAATAAGTACAAATAAAAATGAATTAAATATTGCACAACAGTTATTGCACTTCAAACAGTTTTTGCACTTAAACAGTTCTTACTCCCTTGACATGAAATTTTCACTTTGTGATATTACCTAATATGAGTTCCGCTAGCCTGTTTATGGTCCTGCAGTGGTTAAAAATGCTGATAGATGTAAAGAGTGCTTTGCCCATTCTGCTTCCCCGTTCAGAGAGAAATTTGTCCCCTTATGTTGTCACAAGTGGAATTTTTCTGATTCTGGAAAAACAGTGACACGACTTCCTGCCCACACGACATTAGTGATGTAAATGAAGTAATTTCTGCAAATGCCCCATCAACTTCTATAAGCCGCTCTCCTCCTCATCCCGCCTCTCTCCTCCTCATTAGCATTTAAAGTTACAGACACCGAAACCGCACAAGAAAATCTCATTGTGTGACTAGTTCAAAGTTGCTGTAATTCTACACCACCAAGGCTGAATTTTGGAAAGAGACTTCAGATACAGTATTAGAAGACAACTAAGACAAAAATAAGACATATATAAAAGCAAAAAAACATTATATCAAGAAACCTTTAAACATTTTAGGCTTTATACCATTAATACCAACTGCTGTCCCTGGACTGCAGTAAAGACTTTTCTGCATATTTCTGTAGAAAATGAAAGGGCCAGAGGTTAGCAGTTTTATTGAGAGTGGAGCTCGTATGGACTGTCCACCAGGCTGCCCTGATACCATGTACAACCTGATGAAGGACTGCTGGACATACAAGTATGTATTCTGTGTTTGCCTAGTTGTTATTTTGATGTATTACCTTCATATCTTCATACTGGGGTTACTCCTTTGCTGTTGGCTTGGACAGGCATGAAGAACGGCCAGGCTTTGTGAAGGTGGAAGAGCGTATGAGGAACTTTTATTACTCCATATCGAAGAAGACCCCAGCTGCACCAAAGCCAGAGATCACTACTGATCCTCTAAAGTAAAACATTGACAAGAGACACCATGTACCAACTGTCCTGTCTACACAAAGCCCTCATTGTCAACAACACTTTTAAACTGCATCCTAATAGCTTCTGCCAAGACATAACAAGCATGAGCTTTTAAATCCATAACCAGGCATAACTAGTTATCATTATATTATATATTTTACTCTGTGATGAGGTGTTTTGTCAGACATGTCAAACTTGTTATGGCCTAATTAACTGGTAATAATAAAATGTTAAAATGTCTTGTATGTTGTATGCGTATGTATTATTGAAATGCAATAGTGCATAAAAAAAAAACGTCAGTATTAATTGTAGTAAGAATCATCACCATGATCACAATAATAAAATATTAATGTTGCAGCCTGTATGGAGAAATGGTGCTCATGTTCATAAATGTGTGTAACCGTGTGACCAGGCAGAGTTTGTGAAGCACCGAACAGTGACATTAAAAAACAATGACGTTTCATCAAAGGAAGTGAGGCGTTTTCTGCTAGGGAGGGGCTTATCGTCAAGTTTCCAGGAAAAAATCAGCTCGTTTATAATATAAAGACAAAATCTTTCGCGTTTTGTGTGTTTTTCTTCTTTTCCGCCTTTTTATTTCGTTCTGGTCAAAGCGTCTCATGGCGCAGTAACAGGTCGAACTTTGGGCGAACAGCATCAAGGCGGAAAAAGAAAGTCTGCAGTCGGGTGAGCTATTTCCGTTCCGTTTTCCGTTATTTTCACGTTTCGTGGCCGTCGCAGAAGAACATCGGCCTCGACATCGTGTCCAGCGGAGTTAAATTAGAGTTGCCTTACCTTCGCTATCGCGGAAACGGCACGCGGAAAGTTCCTGTCACTTCACCATTTTCGTGACGACGGGCCCACACTATGAGGTTTACAGGCATGCGTGTTTTCAAATCGCTTCACCATTTGCCGACTCTGGCGCACGTTTTATGTTTCTGTGCCACTTTCTGTTGTGTAATAATGTGTATTTATCTGCACATGTATTTATTTATTCTTATGTATTTTTATATGAAAGAATATTTTCCATATTTCCATGTTCCATTCCATTTACATAAAAATATATTATCTTAGAAGAGACAGTGATTGGGTGAGAATGTCACTCTTTTTAAATGTCATCCTTCTTTATTAAATTGTTTGTAGTTGCAAGGTCAGAGACTGTTACCTGTCGCTTGCTGCTGTGTCAACAAGTTAAATTTATGGGATTAGTGCTATAATATGTTTGAATTCGATACAAAGGTTATGTATATTAGAATAATTTGGTGGAAAATAGACATTTCTGATTGCTTTTAATATTTGTAATATATAATTTAATTTATTAATATTCTATTCTAGTAGTTTCCAATATATCTTTCATGTGATAAGGCAGAAGTGCAAAACACCATAACCTTCTTGTATCAGAAGACTCTCCTTTATCATTTTGTGGAAGAAGTTGATATTGATCTGCTATGTTGACACATGCTATGAGCTTTTATGAGCTCTATACATGCTCCATACAAACCAACAATTTTTTACATTTTACTTTGAGCAGAACTGACAACCTCCATACAGTTTTTGTGGTGACTGGCCAGTTTTTGCTGGTTCTTCTTCATACAACTGTTGAACATTAGTGTTGTGTGTAGGTGTTTGGGGTTATATTTTGCTGTAACTGAAAACAATGCAAATGCAATTCAAGCTCAAACAAAATCAAGTGGATGAATCAAAAAAGGGCAGGCAACATAAAAACATGTGCAATTTTCTGGACTGGAAGTGTTCAGAAGAGATGTAAAAATAATGCAATGGTAATCGGTAAAATATCAATCCATTCAGTCTGCCCTGCATGGTCCAATATGCTGTGGTATTTTGGTTTAGCAATTAATTTTGAAATTGGTATAGAAATGTCCAGGAAGGGCTTTAACAATTTCTGGTGCTTGAGATTGTGTCTTCTTCTCTGGTCCCGGAACTCATACCCTCTCACACTGTTGTAATTGGAGCTGAGTGCATCTCACTAGTGATGGGAATTCCAGTTCTTATAACTCACTGAAAATATGTATTTCGGTTCCCAAGTGTCCCTTCAGAGTTTTTGGTGCTTAACTTAGTTTATTATCAAAAATAATGTAAAATGATCAGTGTTAGGAATAAATTCCTAACATACCAAACATACAACATATCAAATGTTTAGTAATTATATGGCTTATAACATGGTACAGAATAATAACTTTTAAGGTACAAAAACACCTCAATTTGATAAAAAAGGCAATATTTCTAATTATGTATGGTGAAACAAGCTTAGAGAATCACAAAACAAAATATAAATAATGTGTAAAAAAAAATTTTTTTGTCGGTCTTCAGCTGGCACTGCAAAACGTCACCAGCCATGACAATGTCACATGGTGGGATGGACAACAAGAACAACCAATTCGAAGCAACAAGGGGTGTTTGAAGCAGTTTAAAAATGTGTGCTGGTGCCCCAGGCTAGAAAGACATGAAAGGAAGTCAAATATTGACAATCTGTTTTCAGTCTGTCAACCATGTCTTTGGAATTTAGATCAAATGGACTATTGGTACACAGTGAGATGTTTTATCTTTACACACTGAATTTAGCAGCCTGAATAGCTCAGTTGAAAGAGCAGGAGACTCTTATTCTCAGGGTCCTGACTTTTGGGGCAGTGGTGGCATAGCGGGTAAGGAAGCAGACCTGGAATTGGTTGCCAGTTTAAATTCCCAGCCGCCAAGATGCCACTGAGGTAAAGAACCATCCCCATACACTTCTCCCTGGGTGCCTTTCATGGCTACCCACTGCTACCTATGGGTTATGGGTTAAATGAAGAGGACACATTTCGTTCAGTGTACTGTGCTTTCTGTGCTTCTCACAAGCCAACTATCCTCTAAAGATGTTGGAGTGTGCTGTATTTTAAATAGAGTCTAAACAACTGCCAACACATGAGAGGAAATTGTTTGCACCAAAATGAGGTCAGTTATTTCACAAAGAAAAAAGACCATCTGCAGAAACACAACTCTTTATTGCTGTTATTTTATTATAATTATTGCTAGATTGTGACATGGGATCCAAAGTTATTAAATGCACTAAACCAATCCAGAGTATCAGGGGGCAGTTATGGTCTAGCTGGTAAGGGAGCTGACCCTTAATCAGAAGGTTGCTGGTTCAAATCACAAACTCCCAAGGTGCCACTGAGCATCTTTAAACACTGCTCCTCGGTTGCCTTTCACAGCTGCCCACTGCTCAATAAGGTAATTTGTTAAATGCAGAGGACACATTTCACTGTGTGCACTGTGTGCTGTGCTGCTGGTAACTGACATGTGAACCAGCAGCATGGAGTCAGGTGTTCTGTCCAGAACTGGTTACAAAAGGTCTGTTTATCCTACAGCTGTTTTCACAGTAAACAATACTTGCTCTATAACCTTGTGCTGTGCATGCTATGCATTATAATGACATTGACTTTTGATTATTGGGTTCTGATCAGTCTTTAATAATGTGCCTGCAGGACACATAGGTATCCTTCATTGTTGAAGTGTGCATGTTACTTTTGATGAGTCACTGTGTGCTACAGATTTTGTTCCTGGTCATTGTGCCATTTTAGTTTCATTCATTAAAAAATAGAAGCTTTCATGATGTTACATGTTTGTGCCTCCTCACCCCGTGGCATGACATGATTGTTGAACAGGTTGCCCAAATTTATTTGAGGAGCGATATATTCTCCATTAAAAAACATTTAACTGCAGTCATTCTATTATGTAACAGACTCCGACTAAGCTCTGTGTTTTGGCTTTGTGTACAGTATGAGAGAGCTGATTGTGACATTATGTGCTTTTAAAATAATGTCTTGAGAATGCCACATGGGTTATAAACTATCTGACAACTTACCTGATCATTCACAATCAGACTCTCTCCATCTAGCGATGCTTCCTTGCATGAAACTGAGAACTGGGGTACATATTGTTAATCTATGTATACACACCCATTTATTTATGTTTGAACAAACTAACTGTGCAGTGGGATGTAGCAAAGACTTTCTCATGCAAAAAGTGCACAGTCCTTCTCCATACTGAAACATAATAGACCAGAATAGAGCAAACATATTTATATTTAACTAATTTATATAATGTATTGTCTTTATTTTCATCTCTTTGATTTAGTTCTCCTTGAAACTTGGACCACAATCAGTTGACAGTGATTTCAGAGCCACCTAAAAAAAGTTAAACCACAATTTAAACCCCTTCACCCATTGCAAAGATGTCCTTGGCACTTAAACAAGTCTTCAACAAGGATCGGACATTCCGGCCTAAACGCAAGTTTGAACCGGGGACACAGCGCTTTGAGCTGCACAAGAAGGCACAAGCATCTCTGAATGCAGGTTTGGACCTGAAGCAGGCTGTGCAGCTACCCCACAGTGAAGACCGCAATGACTGGGTGGCTGTGCACGTGGTGGACTTCTTCAATCGCATCAACCTCATCTATGGCACCATCAGCGAGTCATGTACTGACCAAACTTGCCCCATCATGTCTGGGGGACCCAAGTACGAGTATCGCTGGCAGGACGAGCACAAGTACAAAAAGCCAACGGCGCTGTCGGCACCCAAATACATGAGCCTGCTGATGGATTGGATAGAGTTACAGATCAATGATGAGCACATCTTCCCCACGAATGTTGGTAAGTATGTTTGAAGCTGAAGCTACCATT
This sequence comes from Denticeps clupeoides, assembly GCF_900700375.1. Taxonomy (NCBI): domain Eukaryota; kingdom Metazoa; phylum Chordata; class Actinopteri; order Clupeiformes; family Denticipitidae; genus Denticeps; species Denticeps clupeoides. The sequence goes on along the minus strand of NC_041719.1, from coordinate 20,310,253 downwards.
GCTCTTAGCTAAGCATACACTTTGCCCTCTGGCACTAAACTTGGCTGCCAACGAGAGCCTTTTTAGACTCTTTTCTGATAAATGTGCCACATAATATAATGAGATATAAGTAGGCTAGGCTGAAGGCTGCATGCAGGATTCTTCCAATTTGTACACTACCAGTCAAAGGTTTGAACGCACCTACTCACTTATGGGTCTTGTATTTTTTACATTACATAACAAAACTGAACTCACAGGACTATGATATAACACACGGGAGTCTATCCAAAGCAGGGATGTTTTGCTGTGACTGCAGCATTTCACACTCCTCACTTCTCGTCACCACCTTAAGTTAGACAATGGAGATGGTTTTCAACTGTTCCAAAGGTCTATGCTGAACACATTCTTATCATTCACGTTAATGAGCATCACTTTTAATTATGACATTAGTGAACAAAGGAGCCATGAACATAAAAAGAGGCAACTGAAAGAACAGATTTATCAATTAATCTCCTTCTACAAAAACATTAAATATGTTTCTTTCTTTGGATTCTTCAAAATGGCTGGAGTTTCCATAACAGCCAGAGTAGTTGAACACATCAGTTGAACACATCACATCAGCATGAGAAGTAGAAATTAATGCATGAGAAGTAGGAATGTGCTCATAATGTCTCAATTTCAGGTACGCCTTTTCCCAAGAACTTCATGCAAGTTGCAAAGAAGATCCTGTCACGTCTGTTCCGTGTGTTTGTCCATGTTTACATCCACCACTTTGACCGTGTGAGCCAGATGGGGGCTGAGGCTCATGTGAACACCTGTTACAAACATTTTTTTTACTTTGTCACTGAGTTCAACTTGATTGACCAAAAAGAACTGGAGCCACTGGTAAGTGTTAGCGTTCTTAAAATCATGATCTTTTCACAAAAGTGGGGCACCAGCAAAAAAGCCAACATATTTGAAATACTAGGTATTTTAATTCATATACATTACAAATATATTCTAAACGCTTGTGAGTGGTGTAAATTTATTACACCATCATGAGACACAGGTCATAATATTAAAGCCAAAGGTAAATACCCCTCACTCCTCTGAAGAGTTCAGGGTTTTAAAATTGGCCAGTTTTAATAGCACAAGAATTGTATAGCTATACACCAAGAAGGGGGCAGTGATGGCCTAGCGGTTAAGGAAATGGCCCCGTAATCAGAAGGTTGCCGGGTCGAATCCCGATCCGCCAAGGTGCCACTGAGCCACACACACTGCTCCCCGGGCGCCTGTCATGGCTGCCCACTGCTCACTAAGGGTGATGGGTTAAATGCAGAGGACACATTTCACTGTGTGCACCATGTGCTGTGCTGCTGTGTATCACAATGACAATCACTTCACTTTGTGGTGTATAGCTTGTATAGGCTTAGAGGACTGGGTTATACAGAATTTTAGGGAATATCGGGATAATGTTGTTAATATGGTGGGTAAATGTGAGCTTTAAAATTGCATATTTTTTCTATCATTACACCAATGATGAGAAACCAGACATTGGCTAGACCATTGTAACACATATGAACCAGCAGTAAACTATTTTCACAGTAAACAATACTTGCTCTAGAACATTTCTGTTTTAAATGTAAGTGGCAGTGATGGACAGTTGTACGATCAGATCAGCTGATCGTAAGGGCCTCATCACTCCAGAAATCACTCATAACTGCCATTGTTTTAACTGACTTGACCATACCTGATGGGGAATTTTGCTGTTAAGCAACATTGTGATTGAGTACAGTGTCATATTCCAACAGAAAGAGATGACAGGCCGCATGTGCCACTGAGGGACTTCCTGCACCGCCCACACCTTTCCATTCCAATGAACCAGTCATCTAACAGGAGACCTGAGGATGAAGTGAAAACAAATATAAATAATTCCAAAAGAGGTTTTTTTTTTTAGTTTTTTTAAAGACTGTACTGCATCTATTAAATAGTAAAATATGCAACACCAAACATTTCAATCATATATTTTTGTTTTAATAATGAAATATAATTGTTTCTGTAAGAATATATTTATGTATGTATTTGGTGCAGATTAAATGTACTCACATTCTTCAGTCAGTATCATTTAAGCCATTACTGTGCAAGATCTGAGGTTTCTTGTTTTCTTTCACTCCGTGACCATCAATGAGTCTCAGTCTACGCGGAAGAAGGTTGATGGTGGGATATACAATTGTCCATTAGATGGCGTAAGAGAAATGCTAACCCTGCTGGGATGATAAAATTTAGCACGTACTTTATAATCTGAATGCTGCTTTTTTACTAAATATCTTGCTTATGCATGTGATATATCTTTAATGTGGCCAGGGATTTGGATAAGAATTTATTTGGATTCTCAAGTTTGTCAATGGAACCAAAAGCCCTTTGTAACAGTATAGAACCTGGTTATTTCACAATAGCAAACAAAATGCTAAAAAGTTTAAAACGGAAGAGCTGCTTGGAATTTTGGAACCTGTAACAGGACACTAGTCATTTGATATGTTACAAATACTGCATAAGATACTGAAAGAGCAATCCAGATATTCTCGGGTCCCTCTCAGACCCAACAAAACCATAACAACCATCAGTTCTTTTTAAGGTATTCCTGTGTTCAAATAAGTATTTGAAGGTTTATCAATGTTCGGAGCACAAACAGTCCATGGGTTAGTGCTGGAGTAACCTTGGCCCGTTTCTCCTCCAGAATGCAACTTCACATGAGCCAAAGGACTGCAGCTTGAGTAAACACAGATCATATGAGCTGAGGACTTCCTTGTGCTGCTCCATGTTCTGTTATCTTTCATCGGTTGCACACAGCTGCCATTATTGTAAAAAAAAAAACAGGACAACCAGCTACTTTGTGACAAGCCTATTTATTTTGCTGAAAATAAATAATATCCATTGGCTGACAAGGTCATCCTGGGGCACATTTTACAAAGCTTAGGAGCTTATGTTATATATTTGGTGTTTGATAAATGAAATCATTTATTTTTCAGATCAGGGTAAGGGACACCACAACAAAGTGCTCCAGTATGCTTGATATGCCCCGGTACCATGAACCATAGTATCAAGAATGCAGAGTCTTTCGTAAGAGACTCAGATCCTGCAATTCAGTGTCGCCTTAGACCCCAACAATTCAACTTTCCATATAAAATATGGACGGGATGATATTGCATTCATCACAAATCGAAAATACGGGATAAACCTCGTCCCCTCTGAAAAGAAATACACACGGTGTAACTGTCAAAAACGGCACGATTCCGTCTTTCTGGGGACGTGTAGCAACCTTACATGCCATTTCCCAACAATCTAGATTAAAATAAAAACGCTGTCGAAACCGGACAGAAGCGGTATAGCAAGCACCTCCCCCGCGGCTGTGAGCTCCGCATGCCCCGCCTTGTCCTTTCGTGGGTTACGTGCGCGGAGTGAGCGCCGCTGTTTTTCTTGGAATGTGCTGCAGAACCGTAACGTCACGGGGCGGAGACTGAAACTGGTGTCGCGAGCTGCAACGGCTGATTTAATTCAGTGAAATGTCATCGCGCACATTTGTTTTGGATGCTAGGTTCGCCTGGTTCTGCGAAATTGCAGGCGGTGGTACGCATCTGCTGTACTGGATATCATACACTTCATTTGTTCATATTTATGAAACTTATGCATGCCATTGATTAGAAATCCACGATGAAAATGGGAAATGGGAAAAAAGGCGGGTGATGTTCCAAGTTTTACACTAGTTAAGAAAATGAAAACCATTAGTCTTGACTCTCTAGTACATTCTTTATTAACAATCCACGAATGACAAATGTGGGAGTACCCTGCAAGTTGACCTGATGCAACACATAGTAACTTGTCATCATCTTGACAGCTGCCAGTTCAAATGACAGGTAATAATTAATTTTCAGACCTCAAAACAGCTGCAGCCAAATAACACTGGACAATGACTTGAGCAAAATGCTGACTGTACATGCTGAATATAAATTTTCTATATGGTAAGTAAGACAAGTGAGGCCAACAGGAAAGAAAATCATTGAGCTTAAAAATATCAGAGCCCTGCAGAACGTTTAATTAGCATTCTACCGAAAACAAATCTCTTGTACATGCCTAGCCTGCTCAGCAGTGTTGATTAAATGTGCCTTTGCAAAGACATGCAAGATGCTTCTGATGAGACGCAGTTGCATCAGTCTAGGGTTGTGCACATGTCACACTCACACCCAGTCACCTCTGAAAAAAAAAACGTTTCTGAAGTACACTTGTTGTTCCTTTGAATATGGTCTGATACCATTGGTAGAATAGATTACAATATTCGGTAGCGTGCAAACCGATGTCATTCACTGTTTATCTTTAACGGTAAATATATTTTTTACAATTCGTCCATTAAAATTATCAAACCCATCGTTGTAAAAATAAACGTCAAAATAAAACAGAAACAGAGCTAGTTGTGAGTTGTGAGAAATAATTTTTAGTTGTGATAAATAATTTTTCTATGGAGTTTACAATACAGCCTCCCACTCTTTCGAGAAATTTCTGGAAAGCAGGATAATGTAAAGGTATTTCGTCATTTTATCAACGCCCTGTCGATATACTGATGTAATACGTTCCAGCCACATTCTCACATCATGCCACCAATGAAATTCGAGGCAATACTGCTGTTCAGGTTTACGTTAATCTGAAAAGAAAAACACGGAACACAGGGAACGTGTGACATCACGTCTCCTGCTCTGTACAACGCAGTGCGGGTTTATGCGCGTGCGCGACCCATCCACGTGATCCCGCGCACCGCCTGCCCCGCTGTTGTGTTTACAGCAGAGTGGGCAGGATTAAGATGCGGAGAGGGGAGGAGAGGGACAGGAGGTTATAAAAGCCCTAACGAGCCGCCTGCTCTCACCACCTTCCCCACCAAAACGCCCTACCGGAGTCCACGGCCAACATCTGCGGCTTTGGACGCAGAGGGTCAGATACGGCGTCCACACTGGAGTCTTAGAGAAGATAACGGGGTGAGTAGAGAAAATTGGTTTCTGCGCTGTAGGCTATGTGGGTCGAGTCCGATGCCAATTCGGGCGCTGCGTGTTATCTCCTGCGCTATGCTTCTTTTGTTCGTGTGAAGCTCTGAAGCCCGTTAAAGACGTTCTAGTGAGTTGAATTGAAACGGAAAATTTTCCTGGAGCCGCAGTGCTGAAGTCGTAGTTGCCGTGGTGAATGATACAATCGCTGATCCGTGTGAATACTGCATATTTGCTTAGGGTGAACTTGAAGTCTGATTTACATTTACATTTGTGTCATTTGGCTGGCGCCCTTACTCAGGGATACAAATGTATTTGAAGCAGGATGATTGACCTACTCGGTGTGTTAAAACGTTGATAGATTTTTTATGGGCTAATTTGTATAAAACCCTGCTAACGGGCTTATTTGCTTTGCAGTCTTCCCGTTGAAAACCAACGCAGTCGCCAACTTGACAGGCAGAATCCACCCCCCGCGTCCTCGCCGCTTCACTTCCAAAACAAATCACCAGCAATCAGGACAGAATGGTGCAAAACAAAATATCCGAGGTTACTGGATTTCATCGCTCCTTTAAGGTAATAGACTGGCCGGTTTTTGTGTTTTTCTAGCTCTTTTTTTTTGTTTTGCTTTAATGACCGTGACTTTTTTTTGTCACAGTTCTGTTAGTTTATTTCCATAAAGTCTTTACTTTTTATCCATTTTTTAGGGTCAGAACCCATTTGAATCTAAAGAATTTTCCAAAACAGCATCCCGGCTCCTTGATTCGGCTTTCAGTTTTGATTGCTCCACCCGGCCTGGTGAGTGTCTTTAAGTCTGGATGTCCTGCCAAAAGGCTCCTCTGTAGTTTCATGGACTTATTCTTTTTTTTTTCAATACCCTCCACCATACAAACGTCTGTGGCTGTGTGTTTGGTTGCAGCAAATTGCTAAACAGCATAATGACCTGCTTTTGCTCTAAATGGTGTTTCGTAGCCTGTTTCTCCTTCACACCTGCTGACACTCAATCTCATCCTCCCAGCAGGCAGCCTTGTTAATGCCCTTCTGTTTTCTCCTGTTCTTTAAATTGAAGACATGCCAGCCAGCCAGCCGATTGATATACCAGATGCCAAGAAGAGAAACAAGAAAAAGAAGAGATGCAGGGCAACCGATAGCTTCTCTGGTCGATTTGAAGGTATCTATCTAAGATTGTGCCCTGATTAGTTGCTGGCCCATGTGCTGTTTTGGTGTAGGAAAATGAACAAGTGACTAAGTGCTTCCAACTCATGGAGATAATGTTCCCTCAGATGTCTACAGACTTAAAGATGAAATATTGGGAGAAGGAGCCTATGCTAGAGTTCAGACTTGCACCAGTCAAATTACCAATAAAGAGTTTGCTGTAAAGGTAAGTTGTTTTTTTTTCTCTATTAAATTTTGTCTGAAATCCTTTGCCCATCCTTTAGTGTGTGATGTCTTGTGGTGTTTTGTTTACATTGTGTGTTATAAACTGTGAACAGATAAGGAAGTATTGTAAGAAGTCAGTCATAGTCACCCTCAGGCTACTGAGGTAGAATGATAAGGTGATATTCTGTTGAGAGCATTTTTTCCTGCCGTCATGCAAGGATCTTATGAGCCATTTTCATCCTTAACATTGTTAATGTGAGCTGGGCTGAAATAGTGCCTAAGAGGTCTTCTGCTGATGCTTGGAGTGCCTGGGCCTCTGTGATTTGTGGCCCAAAGTGCTGGCTCAGCACAGAAACTTCCGTTCATTGTTATGTTCAGGTTGCGTGAGCCAACCAGTCAGAGTAGAGGGGTGGAGACTGCTTCTTTAACTCTGCTTTTGATTGGGCAACACAGAGTCCAGCGGTAGGGAACATTGTGCCAAAACAGATTTTGAGCCGAGGGGAGGCCAGGGTTGGGCTTGTGATCAGTGTATTTCTGTGTTTACAGTTGGGATTGTGTGTCTTGGCTCCTTTTAATGCAATGTTTGAGGAAGTTGCACTTTCACAATTCTTCTCTAATGGGATAGTCTACAACTCAATCTTCATGGGGTGTAGAGACATGCCCACTACTATATTTTGCTGTTGTAGGGGGCCAGACAGAGTGATTGTAGTTTGGGATTGCTTCTCAGACATTTTATGCCAGATGGTCCTTTACCCCTCCCCCATCCAGACATAGGAGGATGTGAACAAAAAGAAAGGAGAAACTTTTTTAAAATGTTTCCTATGTTTTAATTTCGACATCAGTTTCAGAAATATTCATTCCTACACAGAAACACAAAGTACAAGTTAAAATGCTGTAGTATCTTTTGCACATTGCTTAATACTCCATTGTGCAATTGTGTCCTCCTAGGGTAGTAAAGATTGTCCCCTGAAAGCCCCATTGCCATGTGAATGTGAAAGAAAACCCTCCAGCTTGATATTGATTTATGAGGCTGCAGTATGTATCCACACCCCTACCTCAAACCTCTGGATCTTGTCTGCAGATTTCAGAGCTTCCAGCTTGTCTCTCGGTCATGGTGTTCTGTCCACTCCGGGATGTTTTTGGTCATCTCCCTACATGTCTGAAGCTCTGTGTGCCCTGATTTGTTTTGGCAGCTCTGTCAAACAATCCTGCTGACTCAGGATTGTTTTCATGGTCCGAAGCAGTTGTGGGGTGCCCTAAGCCCACTCTTACTTTCTCTCCTCTCTCATTCTGGGATGCTTTGTGTGTGTGTGTTGGCGGCACATGGCATGGCTCAGGGTGACGAGGGGGGTGGTGGCAGTTCAGGATCTGTGTTTTATGGTGTCAGCATTTACACACTGTGGCTGTGTGTTGCAACAGGTTCTCTCTCTGGTGCTTTGGGCTGTATATAGTAAACATGTTGATGGGCTTCCTACTGCCAGACTTTGTGCCCCTGAGTTTAAAAGTGGGTTACATATTTGGTGTACTTATAGAGACATGGTGGCCTGAATTGCCCATTGTTTCTGAAGTGCTTTGAGGGTGGGGGGGTTGTGTTGTTGTCACGTATTGGAAGTGCTTTGGGATTGTCTGCTAAGACTAGGGCAGTCACTTTTTTGTTCTTTGGGTCAGAGCAACTTGTGCAGTTGTTTTCCATTTATGTGTCTTTACTTCACCACAGATCATCGAGAAGAGACCCGGACACAGTCGAAACAGAGTGTTCAGAGAGGTGGAAATGCTGTATCAGTGTCAGGGACACAGGTAGACAAACTCCCCAACTTGTATTCCCATTTGTCCTGTCTAGTACATGGGTTTCACTTTGTGCCTGAACATTTCTTATACTATTCTTAGATTATTGTTAAACGTTTGACTGCATGTTAAATGCTTTTTTTTTTATTGTTATGGCAAAAGGAACATTCTGGAACTGGTGGAGTTTTTTGAAGAGGAAGATAAGTTCTACCTGGTGTTTGAGAAGCTCAGGGGAGGTAAGTGACATGCCCGGTTTGGTGGCTGCAAATGACTCATGGCGGGATGGTGACAAGACGATGCTTCTCTTTCAGGCTCTGTACTGGCTCACATCCACAAGAGACGCCAATTCACTGAGCAAGAGGCCAGCATTGTCGTGCAGGACATTGCCAGTGCACTGGACTTCATCCATAATAAAGGTAAGCGTTGCTGGTGGATATAATGTTGATTACAGTACCATCTGAATTAAATGAAAACTGAATGGACCAATAGGAATAAAAGGAAATGATTATTTGTCTGTTGTGGTTATGAAGGGATGGCTCATCGAGACCTTAAGCCTGAGAACATCTTGTGTGAAAATGAGGATCGGGTGAGTGCTCCTGTTAGTCGTTGTGGTGGCTGGTGTTAAACTTCAGTGGACCTGTTGAATATTTTTACAGTGTGAATGTGTACTTGCTATCTGTGAATTGCAGATCTCCCCAGTGAAAATCTGTGACTTTGACCTTGGCAGTGGCATTAAGCTGAACAGTGACAGTTCCCCCATCTCCACTCCTGAGCTCCTCACTCCTGTAAGTACACATTATCTCCCTGTCTGTGTATGTGTGTTTTGACCTGCAGTACACTCTCACAGCAGATGAGTGTGAGAGGCCATTGTAGGGTAACTATTAGTTGGGCATCTCAGCTCCTGGCCAATCATTAAACACCTTATGTAGTGGTGCGCTGTTGACTGATCCACAGTGGTGCTATGGGTGGAGTACTCGGCGTAGACAAAAGGTGGAATGCTGAGGTCAAGGTCTCGGGTCTGTGGCTGTTTGCTTTTCTCAAATCTGCAGAACTTTGATAACAGGTGAGTCAGTTGGGGGGGAATCATGTGAGTTTATTCCTGTTCAGGAAGAGGGGTGGACATGTGCTTTGGTGTCGCTGTGGTGCTCTGGACTGTGGAGACAGAAAAGAGCAGCTGGAAGAGAAGACCGGAGTGAGGCATTTGTGTTGGGGGTTTCAGGGGATGAGACCTGATCCTCAGTCTCTATTTTTGTAAGGAATATTGAAGTGATGTCTGTGGGTCACATGTGTGTGGGACTTGCTCAGTCACATTTAGGAATTGTGACACTCCAGACTTGAGCTCATAAATGTTGAATGACCTTCATCGTTTGAGGATTGTCAAGGGGTGAATGAGAATAAAGAGTTGAGCTGTTATGTGGTTCAGAAGTGAACAGCCCTGGGATTGAGCAATAATTACCCTACAGAACAACAAAACACACTATTAAACACATAAGGTTTAGTGTACATTTTGTAAATATATAGCAAGTATGAAGGCAAATCTTTAAATGTTATACATTCCTAATAAGTTTTTTCTTATTTTATTTTATAAACTGTCCTTGTCTGCACTTTTTCTTGTCTGCTGATTATTGAAGGAGTGGTGTGAGGGAGTGTTCTGATAAAGGGGAGAGAGCAGTGCACATGGCTCCACCCGGGTGGACTTTTCCCCTGTTTTTCCTGTTTGCAGACCTGCTTTTGCATCTGAAAAGTCATAACAAAGGCTGCTGACACATGCCTGCTACTGCACCTAGCAACTGCTCTTTGATTGGCTGCCTGAGAGGGAGGGGAGGAGGGAGGGGCCTGTGCGCTCTGGCCATGCGCAGCACTTTGTTTTTCTTGGGATTCATACCAGAGATTGTCTTTTTTTTTTTTTTTTTTTCCTGGTAACAGGCAAGAGTGTTGCTGACACTCATGTTGTAGGTTGTGTGTGTTGAATAAAATATTTCCTTTAATAAATGCCTGGAAGGGGATTCTTGTTTATTATTTTGCAGAATGCTTGCAGCTGTTTTTAATGCAGGCAGGAGAGTGTTACCTGCAGCTTCTGAGAAACAGCGTGCAACTTCCTGTCTGTGTAGCAGACTGTGCTCAGTGTGTGGTTGTATTTGTGCTGTTTCCTCTTACTGTAAGCCGAATGTATGTTACCATGGCAGACCACTGGTTACATGGTGTGCAGAAAGTCCCCAGGTGGTGTTTGCAAACAAAACCCAAAGCTCCACTCCGCCTGTCAGCTGACTGAGTGAGAACTGACGCAAGCATGTGGCGATGTTGCCGCAGCACAGAGGGAGCTTGTCTCCCGAGAAGTGCCCTTGTCCCGTCCCAACCCCCCAGCCCTGGATAAGTAGAGGAGGCCAACCTCCCTCCTGTCACCATTACTCTTGTGTGCAACATGCTCCCCCATGTGCTGACCTGAATGTGCAATGAGGGTTTCGATGAGGGTGAAGGTGGGGGGAGGGTCAGATGGCGCAACAGTGGGTTTCTTTGTCTGGGATCAGATTCCTGCACTGCAAAATAAGCAGCATTACATAAGAGCAGCGTGGGGGTGGGGTCCACATTTTTAACAAGAAACATAGGCCACATTATTTCACTTTATGTAGACATTGTGCCAAGACGGACAAGCTTTAAAGTCTCTTATCAGCTTAGTCTGAGGCATAGATGCACCACCAGGTGCCACGTCAAACTAGCGACATGCATTCTCCCCCTTCACATTAAAACTAATTTTTGGACTCCTCATCAGCTTGTTATGTAAGGAATGATGCATGTCCCAGTGTTCTGCAGCGCCCGGCTGTTCCTAAGGCAGCCAATCCTCTTTCCTGCACTCAGCACTGGCCTAGTTTCGGCGTGTCCTGCCATGGCAAGTAGGCGGTTTGTGCTGTTCCCCCCTCAGTTTCCATGACTCACCACTGTGCACTGCCAACCAAGGGTTACTACCAGTCCACAGTGTCCGAAGTAACATCTTCATCCTCTGCAGCAGCAGGACTAATCAGGAATATAAACCACACATTTATACAGCTGATCCAGACTAGAAATGAAAACAGAAATTTGCCTGTGCTCATGTTTAGAAAGTATGTTTGTGTGTGTCTTGTCATCTGTGTGCCATCCCGCTGTCTGCCTCTCAACATTCACAGTGATTCATATTAGCTCAGTGCTGTTGAGTATTAAAAATGGAGCTGACATTGTTATGGAACTCATATAGTGAAGCACAGCACACGGTGCATACATCAAAACCTGTCCTCTGCTTTAACCCCTCACCCTTGGTGAGCAGTGGGCAGCCATGACAGGCGCCCGGGAGCAGTGTGTGGGGACCGTGCTTTGCTCAGTGGCATCATGAACGTGTTTATGGAAGCGGTTGTGAATTTCATTGGGAAACTAACAGATGATACCATGCAGAAAACGATCCATCAGAACGTTTCTCAATCAGAAGCTGCGGGTGGATAAAACCTTCCGCGACGCTCTGAGATCTCGCACCGCTACCTATAACGCGGGGCTTGCATCCGGGGACGTGGAACCGTATAAGGCTGTGTCTTACAAAGTTAGGAAAGCGGTGAAGGAGGCGTCATACCGAAAGCGGACGTGTCTGGCAGACAAGCTGAACACATTCTATGCTCGCTTCGGGGCAGTGGTGACCTAGCGGTTAAGGAAGCGGGCCCGTAATCAGAAGGTTGTCTGTTCGAATCCCGATCTGCCAAGGTGCCACTGAGGTACCACTGAGCAAAGCACCGTCCCCACACACTGCTCCCCAGGCGCCTGTCATGGCTGCCCACTGCTCACTCAGGGTGATAGGTTAAATGCAGAGGACAAATTTCACTGTGTGCTGTGTATCACATGTGACAGTCACTTTGAGGCTGCAGCTAAAGACGCTAGCGATGCTACGGCTAGCAACGCCTACAGCTGCGGACAGGAAGACACTGCCAGCACCAAAAACGTGTTCATAATCACAGAGCATGATGTGAGGAGAGCCTTCAGGAGAGTGAACACCAGGAAAGCAGCAGGCTTCTGGGGGAGAATCCTCAGAGCCTGCGCAGACCAGCTAGCACCTGTGTTCACAGCGATATTAAACCTCTCTTTATCTCAGTGATTCAAGGAAAAATCATTGTTCCGGTCGCAAAGAAACCCCATCCTGCCTCCCTCAACGACTACCGCCCTGTAGCCCTCATCTCAGTAGTGCTTTGAACGGCTGGTGTTTACGGAAGCATTGGAAATCTGGAGAATTGGTGCCAGAGGAACAATCTCCACCTGAATGTTAGCAAGGCAAAGGAGTTGATAGTGGACTTTAGTACCAAGCAGGAGAGGATCTACCAGACCCCTGACAGGAGCCCATTGGAGAGAGTGGATAGCTTATAATACCTCCTCTCACATCAACACCATGGTGAAAAATGCCCGGCAGCATCTCTACCACCTTAGATGCCTGAGAGACTTTAGACTGCCTTCCAAGGTGCTTAGGAACTTCACCATAGAGAGCATTCTGATGGGAAGCATCTCAGCCTGGTTCGGGAACAGCACCACGCAGGACAGGCAAGCCCTACAGGGGGTGGTTCGATCAGCTAAACACATCATCTGTAACAAGACAGTCAATCTACAGCAAGCGGTGCTGGACCAGGGCCAGGACCTCAGCCACCCCAATAATGGACTGTTCTCTCTGCTACAATCAGGGAAACGCTTCCGTTCAGGCCAACACAGAGAGAATGAGGAGGAGCTTCTTCCCACAGGCTATATGAGCTCTCAACAACAACAACAACAACAACACTACATAGGACAGAACTCTAATACACTCCAGCACTTTCAATCAGTTCTGGACTCAATCCCCCCAGAATTTTGCAGACATTTTGCACTACTCTGTTACACATATTTTATGTTTAAAAACCGAAATTTGTAATATTTTGTTATGTTTGCAATATTTGCATATTGTTTTTTCACTTGAATACTTGCATTGTTTTAATGCATGCAGGAGGGTGTCAGTAGCAGTCGCAAAAGCATTTAATTGAATACTATACCATGTATAACTGTGTATGTGACAAATAAAATTTGAATTTTGAAAGCTCAGTGGCACCTTGGTGGAACCGGCAACCTTCTGATTAACCTTCCTTAAACACTAGGCCACTAGAGTCTCATTATACAGCCCGAAACAAACACACACAGACTCTCTTAAATCAAACATATGTTGTTTTTATTTGTGTGCTGTCAGATTTGATTTCTTGATTTTGTCTAATAGAGTAATTTTATCTAATAAACTATTCTCCTCTCTCCCCTCCAGTGTGGTTCAGCAGAGTACATGGCGCCTGAGGTGGTGGAGGCCTTTAACGAGGAGGCCACCATCTATGACAAACGCTGTGACCTCTGGAGTTTGGGTGTCATCCTCTACATCATGCTGAGTGGCTACCCTCCATTTGTTGGACGCTGCGGCAGCGACTGTGGCTGGGAACTGGGTGAGCCATGCCACGCCTGCCAGGTGAGTTGCCAGGAAGTAGTGGCAGTTCTCTTCTTCCAAAATGTCATGCAGAACATATTTTCAATTCTTTAAATTGTTTTATGTTATTTGTGCAGAACACACTATTTGAGAGCATCCAGGAGGGAAAGTATGAATTTCCTGAGAAAGAGTGGGCTCACATATCTGCTGGTGCCAAAGATCTCATCTCCAAATTACTGGTCCGAGACACTAAGAAGCGCCTCAGTGCTGCTCAGGTTTTGCATCACCCCTGGGTGCAGGGGGTAAGAGCCTTTTGCTGACACTGCATGTATTTTGAGTCTGGTGTGTTTGAACTCACACCTTCCATATTGAATGAAAGTATGATTATCTGTTCACTGTTTATTTCAGGGTGCCACAGATGCTCCTCCATCATCCATCCTACTACAGCGGTGAGACAGTTTGCAGCGCACTTGTTCCCATGCGCCAATATTTGCATACTCATCCTCATCCCATCTCTCCATTTCAGGAACAGCAGTGCGAAGGACCTTACATTCTTTGCGGGGAAAGCAGTGGCTGTCAACCGGCAGCTGGCAGAGCAGGATGGGCTAGAGGAGCAGCAGCAGCTCCAAGAGGGTGGAGATGCACCACTGCTCATCACCGCCAACGCTGTCTCCAACTGTGCGTCTCCCTCTGCTTCCTCTTCATTCTGCCTCTCTCCACCCTCGGGCTCCAAGCTGGCGCGCCGTCGGCAGAGGAGCAGCCTACTGAAGGGGGCACCAGTCTCTGCTTCAGAGCTGCGCCAACTTCTGGCGCCCCTGGTCATCATGGGAGACTGTGCTTGAACCTAAACTCACTCAGAACCCCATCTTCAAACCCACTTTACACCCTGTCTGTGCCTCTTTGCTGGGATTGTCATACTCACTATACCACACACCCCCTTAAACACCAAAATATGGCACTTTTGAAAAGCACAGTAGTAAGGTCTGTTGAGAAATGCAAAGGATTTGAGAGGTGGGACTCATATTTAATAATAATAAAGGGAGGGTTTTTTATATTTTGTTCAATATATGGCAGAGCCTCTGAAACCAAAGGATTTAACCCCCCCACTTCCACCCAGCTCATGCTGCTTCCTCATTCCCAAAATTGTCTAATATGAATAAATCCTCTCAAAACACTGGGTGAGTGAACAGATATGCCCGTTGTGAGAGAGAGAGAGTGAATATGCGTGTATTATGTGAGAGAGCATCTCTTTTCAACTGCCTGAAAACTTCATTTTGACTCGTATTTTAAAATGTGTTCCCCTTTCCTCACTCCGAGTGTGTGTGTGTGTGTGTGTGTGTGTGTGTGTGTACCTGAACTCATCGCACGTCTGGGATTTATAACTGATATTTAACAGCATCAGGATCATGGTGGATTTAGCATTTCAGTTTCTCAGCCTTTGCTACTTTGAACAAAATATGAAAAATGTGAAGTTGTTCAGTTCTCTATAGGGAAACATCTGCCTGTCAGTGAGTGTCACTCACTGAAGCCCAGATGTTTTCATCTTACCTGTATTTACCGTGACCTTCACACCCAGGCTGTGCTGAAGGTTAGAAAGCACACTGACAATAATAATGATTTACTCCCATACTGCAATAGCTGCAAATTAAACCATACCGCTGAAGTATTGCAAACTTTTTTTTTTTGTTTAGTTTGGAAAGACAAAATCTACAAAGGTTGAAGGAGATGTAGATAAATTGAATTGGTTGGAAAATAATATAAAAACTAAGAAAAACATTCCACAAAACTAATACAAAAAAAGTCTTCCAGGAAAATGTATCTAAATTAATATGAATGATTGTTCTTTTAAAGGTTTACTCCTGTTTCTTGTGTTGAGTGAATCAAATTCAATCTGTGCCACTTTTTTTCTGTTTCTGTTTTATTATTTACAAGGAGGTGCTGTCCAAATGTTCAGGTGGAATGCCATTTTTTTTCTTTTCATCATTGTTGAGAAGGTTTAACACTGTGAGAGGTATTTTTAAAAGGAATTTTTGAGAATGTATGGCAAGTACAGATTGCAATACAGAATTCCTTAACTTTTTTTGGCCTGTGGTGATGGCTGTAATCTCATTCATTAGGGTGTTTGTCTCTCCCTTTAGTGTTCTCCTTTTTGACTGTGTCCACAGGCTTTTGGTCTCAATTTGACCCAGTTTACATGCCAAAGTGAGGAGGATTTTTTTGTGTGTTTTATATCTCCTGCCACCAGGATCGAAAAATCTTCCCCAGACCTCCATGTACACTCATGAATGTCTGTAGAAAGAATTCGCAGTACGGTTGTATTGTACTTGGGATTTAAAACAGATCTGTTTTTGTTAGTCTCCTGTTGTGCTGGTAATATAACACTGATTGTAATATTTCTTTTCTTTTTTACCTTTCTAGAAGTGTGTTTTTGTGGGTTTTATGTCTTATAGTAAGACTTACTTGAATTGTGTATGCAGCGTTTCCTCAATTTTGCTTGGGAAACTATTTTGCTTAAACAAATCAGTACAAAGCATTCATAAGCTGAAGATGTCTGAAAAAAATCTTTACCACTTAAGCTCAGTATTTTTATTTAATTTTTTTGCTTTTTTGCTGTTTGTCCATTACTATTGACTGATCTAGGGCTGGGACAGTTCCAAGGTTCCTAAAGGTTGGTCTGGATTTTCAGATGTGCACAAAAAGCAGAATAAAGAGTCAGCAGTACCTGCTCAGTGCCTGCTGAGCGTGGGGACAGCTTTAATGCAGGACCGCTGCATGTCCACACGATGGACTGCCTTTCACCAGGAGTACTGTCTCCTGCTCTCTTCTTATAATTATTTTGAAAGACTGTATTTAGTTAAGGATATATTCAGATTTCAGCTTTTTGGTAAAAATTCTTCTCAGCTACTGAATATAGCCCAATGTAGAGTCTTTTTGAGTTTTTACTTCAGTTATTCATTTTTTATGGACTCAACTTTTTCAAGTAGGAGTCTGTTTTTTGGTTACTTTTTCAAGTTTTCTTTTTCTCCTTTTCTTTAGCCTTCAGGCTACTGCTATTGATGCTCTTGTTTCTGGCACTGTTAATTCCCTCCTCTACCCAGAATCATCTTGGGAATAACTTTTTTTTTTTTTTTTGAGGACAAAACCTCATCTTGGGAAACAGAAACAATGTTTTGAAGCACTTTACTGTACCATGTGACTGACTGCAGTTCACTCAAATTTATGACTGTTGTTGCAGAATTTTGTATTGTTTTTCTAAAAAATAAAAAAAAATAAAAATGTCTGAACCTTGTTCTGCCTTTTGATTCAATACCTCAATCTTGTCAGTAAAGCTCTTGGGATCACATATCAAATGGAAGTTTGGTGGAGCAGAGTATTGTGTGTGTGCTGCTTGTTTTAGCCAGGGTTGTGAAATTAACTGATATCACTGATTCAATCAACTGCAACCAGCCACTAGTTCAGCTCCCAAAGGCAGCGTAGCATCTGGAAAATCAGTTATTGTATTCCTTAGTTGAGAGAGTGAGGATTTCAGACAATGAGCAATATGAAGGTAACATTAAAAATGGCTGCCTAATATTTTAAAGGTGTTCCTCTTGCTGCTGAAGCCTGAAGGCATCCAGTTCAGCCTAGCACCTCACCTAGCACCTTACATTGTGTTGGGTGTGTTTATAAACATGTATATAAACGTCATATATATGGTCATTACCAGTCCTGTTCCCCAGGTGAATGCTCTCAACTTGCCATATACATAATTAGGTTATTTAGGCTCATTTAGGTCTCTTCTTTTGGTAAATAATGCACACACTCAATTTAAAAGAAGATACAATTCATTAGACCAGGCCACATTCTTCCATTATGCTTCTTTGTGCAATGTAGGAGCTTTCTGGTTGGTTGCTTCACCACTTTTATTAGAAACTGCACACATGGAACAGACCTGCTGTTTAGACTCACCTAACATGATCGTTTGGCCTTCTAAAACATCAACTAATTGTTCTTTTGGTACCTGGTATGTTTATTAGACAGTGTCACAGTGCCATCTAGTGGTAGGGGTCACGGATGACATTATATAATAATTTCAATTTGATTTCTTGTCTGTTAGCCAAAAGCAAAAATTATTTCCTCACTTTAGTTTCATTTTCCAGAACTGGAAGAGCGGTTTCGGACTCACGCATGTTTAGCGAAGCTGAGCAATTCTTAGATTCTTACCTCTGTCCAAATGCGACTCAGGCTACTGTCTGTATAAATAGTCTGGACGTGTCACACATAGACCTCGGCTACAGAGTCCGAGTAGCGCGGCACCTGGGTGGCTGAACAGGCACCACTCGCAGATTCTCTCAATTAAACCAAACCCCTATTCAAGGGGAACGCAGTCTAATAACTTTAACTATGACTGCATAATAAAGGGAATAAAAAATAAGGTCCTAGATCTGAATTAATGAAAGATTCTTACTAAATAACTTGTTCTGTACATAGTTGAATGTGCTGACAACAAAATCACACAAAAACAAAAAAAAAAAAATCAATGGAAATCAAAAATTTAAACCCATAGTGGTCTGGATTTTAAGTCACACTCAAAATTAAAGTGGAATAACACAATACAGGCTGATCCAAGTACTCTCTTTAAGTATGGAACCACCTGTGTTTGCCTGCATTTTATGCTTATTGTTCCACCAGGAATTGTATGGCGTGGTAGTAGCCTATTGGGTAACACACTTGCCTATGAACCAGAAGACCCAGGTTCAAATCTCACTTACTACCATTGTGTCCCTGACCAAGACGCTTAACCCTAAGTTGCTCCAGGGGGACTGTCCCTGTAACTTCTGATTGTAAGTCGCTCTGGATAAATGCTGTAAATGTAAATATGGATGGATCCTTTTCAGAGTGTTTTGAGTATGAACTTTAAGTCAGGCCTTAACATTTATCAAGATAGTGGTATAAAACGAGTGTGAATGAAAAGTACATCCCTTTCCTCTTTCATGCTGTTTATAATACTTTTAGAGCTTGTATACAATAAAATTCCCAAAAGGCATTAATAACCACACATCTGGGCTCAATTGACCCTACACACTCGACACCATTCCCCATTCACATCCACAGCCAAACTGGTCAAGCTGGAGAATGTTGGAGGCAGCAGAACGTTCTCCATGGCATCTCCAGACTCTGTCCCGTCTGTCACGTCTCAGTGTGAACCGTCATGCAAACTGCGCTTTACAACGCTTGATACTGTCTCACTCATCAGGTCGTGGAGAAGCTCAATCTGAGTAATGGTCCATTATGAGTAAATAGTCCTTTTGCCTGTGGCTGAACAGATCCATGCACAGAATTTGCCATGACCTGGTGGGCAGGTCTTGTGAAAGCAGGGTCCCCTCCTATGTGACTTGAGTGTATCAGCTTGAGAATTTCAGTGTGTTGCTTTATTTTTTCCAGGCGCTTGTTGCTCACATTCAGGTAGGCCGCCTGCTCCTGTTGCAGGGAGCAAATTGCATGTGTCTTGTATGTCGTTCTACTGCCCACGCATTCGGCAGCAGCTCTGTTGAGCGTGTCACTGATGAACATCTCAGGGCCAGGTTTGTACACAACTCTGCAGAGTCATGAACATGCACTGAAGCCTCTTGGGTGTGCTGAGCAGCGGTTTGCTGACACTCCTTCTCGATCTGTGCATAGTTTTTTCTGCTGTTGTAAGAGCTCTTGAAGCAAATGCGACTGACTGGCCCTCCTGCATAAGACAGCATCCAAGGCAGTCCGACTGGCATTGCATTGGATTGTAATTGGCTTAGTCACATCATAGTACCTCTGGACAGGCATATTTGTCACCAGAGACTTCAGCTCGTGAACCGCTGCCTCATGTTTGGGTAGCCAGTGCCAGGGAGTGTCCTTGACCAGCAGATGGCGCAATGGCTCGCAGATGCTTGTTAGATGTGGCATGAATTTGGCTAGATAGTTTGCAAATCCGATGAGGCGCTGCACACCTTTAGCATCTGTTGGTTTGGGTATGTCCATGATGGCCCTGACATTCTCTGGGTCGGGCTTCAGCCCAGCAGCAGAGAGACTATGACCATGAAATTGGACCTCTGCAACTCTACAACACTCCAACAACACTCTCTGTTTGCCTCCTCCGGCTCCACAACAATGAGCCCCGACTGGTGGCTGGAGGGATATTTGCATTGCGTTGGCCTGTGCGTAGATTGGCTGGCAGTTGACGAGGGAATCAGTGGGCAGAACCATAATCCCAATCTCCGCCCAGCAGACAGCCTAAAAGGGAAATACGAACAAATACAGAGCACCCCAAACCATTCTACGGCCCAAAGGATGTAACATACTGCCACATCGAATGGCATCTTGAGCCACCATTTCCTCCCCTTCTGACACCATGTTAGTCTGTGAGGGTGGATGAATGATGACAGATGGGGGTATGAGGTTCAGTTATGAAAATCCAACGGGGCCCCAAAAACATGAAATACACACACAGGTCAACATCATGCTAAGAACTGATAGACGATAACCTCGATCTACCTAGACTCGATCTACCTTAGAGGTTCACTAGAAGCAAATTGCGGAAACGGAGGAGAGAATATCCACGTTGGATTGGAGCAACAGGTCCGTAACTAAACTGAGCACATTGACAACTTAAAGAACAGAGGCAGAAGAAAGAACCTACAGATACCCCCGAGGGCGCGGAGGGAGAAAACCCGACAATGTTTTTTTAAACTAAATTGGGTCGAATTAAATTGGAGAGAGTGCACTGTGCCCTAGCACCTGTACCCTCAGCCTCTCAGAAACCTGAGCCATCCTGGTAAGATTCCACAAGATAAGCAATGTTTGATAAATGCTTTGTGGGATATGGGGAGATAGAATCAACCAGTGAAATACGGCAACTCTACAGTGCTGATCTTTCAAGATTATTCTGCAGCTGTTCTTCGCAAACGCAAGAGATTCGATGAAGTAAAGAAGCCTCTGAAGTCCATCGGTGCTACCTACATGCAAATCTGCCCAAATCTCGCTGTGTCACCTTCTATGGCTCAAGGCATATCTTTAGCTACCCTTTCACTGTGGAGCAGTTCATTGACTCACTGTAGGTGGCTCCGGGAGACAGTTTCTGAGTGCCCAAAATTGTCCTCCTTCCCCTCCCTTTTATTCTGATCTGATCTCCAGGTGAAATTGTTAAAAATCGATTACTTTAAGAGTCGAAAATGAATTTCATAATCAATTTGTTGTGTCGCGCGACGCATAGACAATTGATTATTAAAAATCCTATTCGTTAAGCACAGTCACACTCGAGAGAGTGAACACACTCAATCTCTCTCGTGCACTGATGCCTGCAGACACTATGCCTGCAAAAATGTGTGCGTCTGCGAGTGAGTGCATAGGGGTGGCCTAGCTGTTAAGAAAGCGGCCCCGTAATCACAAGGTGCCACTGAGGTGCCACTGAGCAAAGCACCGTCCCCACACACTGCTCCCCGGGTGCCTGTAATGGCTCCCCACTGCTCACCAAGGGTGATGGGTTAAAAGCATAGGACACACCTCATTGTGTGCACCATGTGCTGTGCTGCAGTGTATCACTATGACAATCACTTCACTTTCATCTTTACTTTACTTTACTTTATTTTACTTTATTTTATTTCATCTACAGTGTAGTATAAGAGAACAAGTTCTGACATTCTGTTTTTGCAGCTCAGGTGGCAAAGTCTATATATTTGGCAGATGTAAAGCATACATGTGTATGTTTTTTGTGTTAGTCCATTCTTATTTTATTTTATTATTATAAAAGCTCAAGGAGCAACATGTCTGTGCTTTTTCTAAAGATTTTAGTTCTGTTTTTAAATAAAGGCTTGGAAATAAATGCTTTCTTTAAAAATAATTTAATCCAATGGTAATCCAATTCATTGATTAATAAAAAACAAATGGACAGATTAATCGAGTATTAAAATAATCATTAGTAGCATCCCTAATCTCAACCACTAGATGACAGTAGTATGTAACCGTGTATAGTAACTGTGAAATTGACAGTGATCAAGCAGAGAGAAGAAATTAGAAGAGCATTAGAAGCTCACATTCAAAAACAATACAATTATTGTTAAATGTTACAACCTCTGTCAATTAAGGAACATTATGGCCACAATTGTTTTTAACGAGTCATGTTTTGTATGTTGAACAGTTTATGCATTTGCGATTGATTAGAAAAAGGCGTAGTGATGTTTTTATGTTATCCAGTTTATGCATAATGCATATAATATATAAGATGAATGGTAAGCTGGCTAATGCTAAGATGGCTAATGTTTGGAAATTTCCCGAATGTCTGGAGATCGCGTTCAGATATCTCGCTCAGTGTGACAGTTTTCGTCATACATGCATCTAAAAAAACGTCTCCTCATTGTTGGTGATGAGCCCCACCACTGCGAACTTGATTTGATGGTGCGCAGTATTGTTGCCGTTTTTGTCTGGTTGAGAAAGATGATTTCCAAATAGAATTCAGTGAAGACAGTCCAAAAATAGTCTTGAGAATTAAAGAAATGCATGAATCACACTGTCAGCTAATTTCTGCAAAACCAACCTTGCCTTGTGTGTTTAGTGTTAAAAAGACCTCCCTGTTAAACTTGTTGCAGTATTTTCATACTTCTGAAAATTTCTCTGTAGGGTGTTGCTCAGTATGAGATGAAATTACTATTGCAATTATGGCTTTACAGAACGCAACAACAAACCCACTGCTGTGAATTTGTCAGAAGGCTCAAATGGGGCCACATGCCAAGTACAAGTGGTGAACATTGGTAAAATAGTAAACATTGTGTTTTCACCAGTGCTCTACTATGATACTACAATCTACTTAAAACATTTGATAGAAGAGCATCACAGACTCTTTAAGCAGCTATTTCCTTCAAAGAGATTGTTGCCAAAACACCATTTCATTATACCCTACCCTCATTACATTCTAAGCATTGGTCCAATACTTCATAGCTGGTGTATGCAATATGAAGGAAAACATAATTTTTTCAAAAACCAATTAAAAAGTTTTAAAAACATTACTGACATTTTAGCTACTAAACATCAGAATCAAGAGCTATTTAACATGAATAGATGGGATCTTGGTCCAGGAAGATTGGTGTCAGTGGATGTGATAGAAGGAGGCAGAAAGGTAGCAAATTTACTACCTGCTTATACTAACTTTACGCATGTCAGATGGGTAAAATACCAGGCGTTTATGTTTCGCCCAGGTCTAGTAATATGTGGGAAGGTTGAGCTTGAAATGCTACAGTTTTATCAGATATCATCGATTATTAAAGATGATATTGTGCTTTTGGTTACTTTTCTAATTCCATTTAAGTTTTTCCTTGCTGTATTTCATTTAACATGTAATTCAGTATTGACTAGAGGATGATGGGTTCCCCTTGCTGAGTCTAGGTTCCTCTCAAGCTTTTCTTCCTATTAGAAGGAGCTTTTTCCTTGCCACTGTTGCCCCTGGCTTGCTCACCTTGGGCCTTGTTCTATTTGTTAAGCACTTTGTGACATGTACATTGTAAAAAGCGTCATCTAAATAAAGATTGATTAATTAATTAAAGTATGAAACATTTTGTTTTTGTTGTCTTCAGATGCGTTTCACATACGTACATTTGACAGGCCTGCTGTGTTGATGTGTATTGTTGTATGCCAAGAGGGGTTTTAACAGCTGTGTATGTGCGCACTCCCTTCATACAGAAATTCATTCAGGCCAACAGTCACTTTAAATTAAAAAATGTTTTCAGATCCAGATAAAACATGAACCAAATAAAGTGCACCAAGGCACAGGTTATTGCTTAATTGCAATGCTAAATGTGCATTCAATAAACCCGATTTTTATGACCAGATCTACACATTTTCAGCCGCTGGGGATGCATGTGATAGTGTATTTCTTCACTATAGTGTCCGAAGTCCTGGTAAATGGGGACGGTTGCATCAGGAAGGGCATCCAATGTAAAACCAAATCAGTTGTAGAGAGCAAGACCAGATGATCTGCTGTTGCAACCTCCAAAGGGAGCAGTCAGAGGAAGAAGACTAACCATTTTCCTAATATTTCAGTGTCAGTATATCATAAGCATTAATGTGGGGGAAAAGACGAGATGAGATCATTTCACCCATATCACTCTTGAAATGATTGTTGCAGGCAAGAGTCTATCCTTATAAACTGATTCTGTGTCTGAGCAGTCATTATGGGCCATATATGCAGTCACATCATGGCTAGCACAGGGCCATCATTCTGCTTTTCGCTGGAGACAGGTATGTGTAAATACCAATCCAGACCAGAAGTGTGTGGACCTTTAACTTGATAAATCAACAGATTAGAATAGAGGAGAGGCTAAAGAGAGTTTGTTATGGTGCATCAGTTTCACCTCAGGCTGAACACAGGCTCCATTGTCTGGCTTTCCCTGGGCTACCAGCCCTCATTGTTCTTAAGGGAACTCAATCTGAACCTGCTACACCTAACACCCAATCTTTACATTCTGCTGCATGGTGTGTGAACTGTGAGCCAAATAAGTTACGGAATAATACGCAGTCTGGTCTGTAGGATGTCATATAAAGTAAGACATCAACCTTAGACCTGCAACCGACATGTAAACAAGCAGATGACGATGACGGGTCAAAATGGAGGAGCAGTTATGGTCATCTTTGTTTAAAAACATCTTTTCTGTTCTACTCTAAAATAGCTCTTCCATGGTAGCTCTTTGAGTTTACAGTCTATAATGTTGCAGCTTTAAAGCTGTATGGAGCTCAGGTTCCATCGTCTAGGCATGTAACACACACTGTAATGACATTTAAAACTGACACTGAACACACTTACCTAAATATACACACATTCTAGATGCCCCTGGTAGCCTTATTTTTGTTTTATGATCACATTAAGATTATTATTAACCATTCTATAACATTAAAAAATAGGACATTTATTAAGTTGACAGAAAAGTGCAGTTGCCCCAAATTCGTACCAAGACACATTAAATAAGATCCATAACACTGTTTTTTTATAAAATGCTTTTTGTATAAGAGCACAAGACAAAAAAAAAACATCCTCCCCCTCAAAGAAATATCAGGCCCTAAATTCACATACTGATTTAATAACCTCAATGACTACTTTTGTTTAAAAATACATGATTGTAGAAAAGAGAACAAATGGTGGACATCACAGCGCACTCATTATATTTTTATGAATTACATAAAATGAAATCTTACAGTCTTGAGGCTTTATTTTAGTTGAACCCTCAGTCCTCATAAATGACATATTATCCAGTTTTGAGGAAAATGTTGACTTGAAAACTTTGCACTTCAAATTCACCTTAGAATGGAACAGATGTTTATATATGTCATTAACATGATTATCTAACCTACTACAGAACACAAAAATGGAGTGTAAGTTATTGTGCAAATAATCCTTAAGTTGCGAACCTTTCTTCCAGAAATAAGTTATTGACTAAGTTAACTAAAATATGAACCTCAATAAATATATGCTACATCTGACTCACCGTTTATTCTCTTTACAAATAAATAAACGTCAAATAAACTTCTCACCACTAAATATGAAGTGTACTGCATTTACTGTGAAGGTAGTTCAGTTCCTAAAGCTGCAACCCCAGTGATAGACCACAATATGATGATATGATGCTCTGGACAAAACACAACAACAAAAAAAAAGGCTCAGAACTTCTGTATTCAGTAGACAGATACCAGCCTGAAATGTATTAGCTAGAAAGGTTTAAACTGAATAAACCAGGATTAACATGATAAGCCACCAAATAACAACTCAGTGACCAAACCCAGTTGGCAGACTTCTGAGGAGAATTGACTGGTTTGTTTAGGCAATTTTCATGAGGTGAACCCCAGTCAGGAGCATCTCGGGCAAAGGAAGCATGCAGGCTTCGAGTCAGGCTTCTTGAATTTTCCAGGCAGAAGTAACTTCAGAGGTTTCACATAATATAAGGATGCTCAGTTCATTTGTGCTCAACACATAGAAACTATAAGAATTAATATTTACACCAGAATCGCTGGGGAAGAGAACTGCTTTCATTTTCACAGTGGAGAACACTTCCTTCCTTCCATTGATAGGGCTTTAGTAGATTGTTTCATTTATGTGATCACTTATGTGATGCACAAAACTAAAAAGCAGGAGCAGGAACGATGGTTGGCATGTAAAGCAACCTGGGCATCAGAACCAAAACCATCTCAGTGGGTGTCTCTCCAGCTTTTACAGAGCAGGTGAACGGTAAAATCGAAACAAAACCGAGAGAATGTACACTACCCTCAATATTCAATTTCTAGTAAACTACAGACAATCCTAGTTTCCTATGAAGAAAACCTCCTGTGAGGTCAATCAAGTTCAACTCTACAGATTTTACTCTTACATGTTTGCCTTCCATGTCAATTTAAAAAAAATGTAAAATATATTGGAGGTCTTCATAAACATGATCTTCTGGAAAAAGAGAAGGTATGGTAAACTGGCATTATCTCCTTAGTAACGTCAGCTGGGCAGTTTCAAGAAAAAGCCTATAGGTACCAACTCTGGCCTTGACATGCTGGCTTAGGAAACTTGTGTCCTTGCAGACACATGCCACACTGGTCCATACTGAACAGCACACCTTTTTTTTAAACAATAAAAAAAATATTCACCTACGTGATTAACTACATTCTCAAGTAATCAAAGGACGCCCCCTTCCCCCCACACACACACTTTGCTAAGGAGGGGGAAAAACATGACTGGAGTACCATAAAATGGTAATGCTACCCATATTCAAAATGCAGGCCCATGGAAAAAATATTACACCCCCACTTTCCCCTTCTGACCAAAGACAGAGAATTTGTCCACAGGAGCTGATCAGTAGCATGTGCCACACGGACATCCCCAACTCAGACAACATACTGGCCAGAGCTGTAGTTTGTTGTGTAGGTCTGCCGACTGTACTGGAAATGGTCACTCAGCACGTTACTCCGCCCGTACTGAAAGTCTGAGCCTTGAGGGAAAGGCACCGAACCATTAGACTGGGCTTTATCCTGTCCCATGTGGTCAAATGACACTATGTCTTCCTTAGAAACTGGCAGCAACTTCTTCTTGGCTTCCTGGTTTGCATCATATTTCGCCTGTGAAAGAGACAACAATGGAATCACAGCGAACATGGCTCATGGTTAAAAGTCAAACTACGTTACACTTTTTATCACATTGCTCACCTTGTTGTACAGAAAGACGCCCAAAATGGCAGTCAGCATTCCAAGCATGTTTGAGGAAGTTACAGGATTCCTCAGCATTAGCAGCGAGATGCTGATAACCATGATCCGTTTGGTGGCGTTGGCCACCGCGTAGCTCAGTGGACTCACTAGGTTCAGTACACTGAAAGCGATCACGTTCTGTGCAAAGTTACAGAAGCCACTGATCACTAGCAGAATGAGGGTCACAGGCCAGGTAGCTGCGCTTGCCTGTGGAAAGCAGAAAAAGGAAAGTGAAGCAGTTATGACAGACAGAGGAAAAAACACCTCATAAAACAGAGCACAGGAATATAGAATGAGTCTGAACAATAGGCATCCAGGTATGAACAGTTTTTCTGCATGGTCCTGTGAATGTTTCTTTTTCCTTATATGGGAGTAATGATTTTGCAGTAGATAAAAATCATTAACCGATCAACATATTCAGTTCCTCTTGCTTAACTGGATATTTGCTGCATCAATAACCAGTCAAATTCAATCATTGTTTTTTTCTCACCATTTCCCCATCCACCAAAAATGAGGATAGATCTATCAGCACCCAAGTTGGCAACATGAACAGAACAGCGTTGAAGCCTAGAATATTGAGAAGTCGGAGATGATGTATTCTTGTGTCACGCAACACCTGTAGAAATACAAAAAGAAGAGAAGCTGTGCACGTCAAGAAAACACGTTAAATATTGTTAATGAGATACAACTACTTTAAATCAACATCCTGATAGATTTTTGTAGAATTACAAAAAGATATTTTCAGATAGAAGGAACTAATAAAAGAGCATTGAAACAAGCTGTTGACAAAAAGCTGTAAAAAGAAACATCATGCAACAAATTTTAGTTTCTTACTTTTTTGGAGAAAATATTTTGTAGAGAAAAGCAGAGAGTGGCAGCCAACGCACTGAGCAGACCCATCATGTCAAAGGACAGCTCAGTAACTGTGGCTAAGAGCACACCACCGATGATCGGTATGAGAGACACATACACCTGCAAAACAAGCAACTGTGTAAAGTGCCATTTGTTGATTAAGGTTAAGATCATTAAAAATATTCTGGCCAGAGAGTTAATGGTCAAAACTGTCCATATGACAACACTCCAGGGATTTGGTGCAAGGATGCCTACCTTGGTGGTTTGTTTCTCCTTCATTATGATTCGTGATAACAGCACAACCCAGATTGGCATTGTGGCTTTTACTGTGAGAGGAAGAGAAAAAATAATGTATATATTCTCTTTGTTCACACATTCCATGCAGATTTGTTATGTCACCCCAGCAACTCCAATTAATTAATCTATAAATGTTACTTGCCTGGTCAGATTTGGCATTTTGACTGGCTAAGACGAATTCCAGGAGCATGAAAAGTGACACTTTGACAGACCTCTTTATCAATATCATTCTGCCTTATTACATAAACTCAGGCTCCTGATTAGAGCATTTTATACCTTTACAAGAACTGCACAGTAAACCTGACAGCATTAAACAGGTTGCCCACTCCTCAGCTATGTGCTAAGCCTGGGGCTAGTTAGCAAGGAATTACATAATGAAACAAGATAGTAGCACTGTACCTTTTTGTTTGAGTGTATGATGTTTAATTATGTTTGTGCATGTGACACATTGATAGGTCAAAATAATCCAGAATAAGAATATTCAGAAATGTTTAGAAAAGAAAGTTCTGGGTGACAGAATCTTTTCCAGTCCGATTGTGAAATGTACTGAATGTACTAATACATCCTACCAGGGGCTCTAAAGGAACTTGACTGCGCTTTTCTAAAAATCATAGGGGTGGCACAAGAGGAGGGAACGTTGATTCTGATACCTCTATGACGACAAGCACAAATCCAAACCTCAGCATTATCACTGCTGTGCTGTGTTTTCTATCATAAGGCCCTTGGTCAAATGTTAAGAGCTTTAAGAAAAGGAGGATACAGAAGACTGATGTAAAAAGTTATCTATCTATTGATATCATGTATCACACAGTTTTGGCCAAGACGTTAACACAGGGGGTTCTATTAGATCAACGCATAAAACGAATATTTAAAAACTGGGAGGGTCACTCTATAGTCAATCGTGATGCACGCGATATATCAACGATCAGTTCTCGGTTAATTTAACTCAATTAAAAGTCGTCGCGTCGGTGTCATGTCCTCTGGTCTAAATCAGGCGGCAGCTGTTTCCAATTGGCCTCGTCAGTGAAGGGCGCCTGGGCAGGTTCAGGTGGACCCGCAGATTCCTCCTGATGCTCACCTGTATGGGCGTAGGACACAGGTACTTTCCAGATACTGAAGTGGGCCGACACGGACGCAAAGTACTTCCCGAAGGCGAGCGGGAGGATGAACCATTTGTAAAATCTTGCCGGGACGTCGGTTTTCGGAACACCCCATGCCCGAAGCAGCGGCGGCAGGAAGATGACGATGGAGATGATGTGGAAAAGCGACACCGTGACCGGGTACGGAAAGCCGTTCAGAATGATTTTGTTCACCACGTTTCCCCCTGAGCTGACCGTGTACCAGCAAAGACACAGCAGCGCGATTCGGATCCCCTCCTTCACGGGCGGACGCTCCACCGCGGCCATCTTCGCACACAGGCGCCGGCAGAGGCTGCTGGGTCAGGAGACGTGGAGCGGCTACGTCTACAGATACGACGTCACAACAATAGGGGCGCGTTCAGGAGGACTGGCGCAACGCAGCGCTTTCAGCATGATAAATACCACCAAATACTTGCCCGATTTTTAGAATCCTCAGCAGCATTTCTGACGGCGGGAGGAAATGGGGACACTCATGTATTAGGCGCGCGCATTTATATATAAGAAGCTTGCCACTTTCATTGTTAAACAATAAACTCAAACGCTCAGTAATATAAAACCCTATACAGATTTTACAAGGTAAAACCTTAAGGACTGGAGACGCATTGTGAATATAATATGTGAATATAATCTGGAACTGGATGTTCTACAATTATATAAGTAGATCTACCTTAGAAATAAATTATGTGTAACCAAGCATAATTTTGTTATTGTAAACACATTCATTATTAATTTAATAATGCAAAATTTGCATAAATGTTTTGGAAGTTTGGACTAGAAAATGGAGTAGGAGTTGATTCTTTTGCCTTGACCCTTTTAGACACTTGAGGGCAGCAGAGAAGTAACATTTGCTTGAAAAAAGTACTGTTACATATGTTACAGTTATGTATTTTTTTTGTTACGCTATCATAACATAAAAACACTCATTGTGAACATTTTATAACCACATTTTAATCATAGTCCATAAAAAAATTAAGTATTTTTTTTCCTACCTCAACTCTGTTAATACAAAATTTCACATCTGTACTTTCTCTTAAATTGTTTTTCTTCTTGATAGTAATGTTATTATTATTATCACTAGTAGTACACCACCAATTGCTTTAAATCACTTCTATAGGAATAGTAACAAGTGTATTTCCAGCAAAGAAACAATTTGTTTATTACTTTTGCCTCACAGTACCAGCTACCTGCATTGGCATCAGCTACTATTTGAAATTAATTTGTTTCACAAAAAGAGATTAATGATTAGATATTTCTAAAAAATCTTTTTGCAGATTTTTCCCCTGTAAAGAAAGGCAATACTTGAACAGAACGATCACATTGGTGGAATGGAATGTAGCCAAACATACAAGCAAACACAAAAGTTGTGCAAAACTGCACATTTATAGAGAACAATTCAAATAAATAGATGCATAAGAGAGTTCAATTTTCTGTGCCACAAAAAAAATAAGATAAGAATAGGCATAGTAACCCTTCTGAAAAAACAAGTCCTGGTGTACAGAAAATGGGCTTTTCCTCATTTAGGCATAAAAATGGCAGCTCAGTCTAGGCAAACATATGGCAAAATGACCAGCTGGCCATGCTCATCCCCATGGGGGTCTAACAATATTGGTTGTGTCCAGTCATACCAGTTGTCCTTTGTGTCATAACAGCCATTGACCCCAGCCCAGTGCTCCGAGTGAATCCTGTGGAGGTCCCCTGGTGTCACTTCCCGAGTTACCCCCGGCCGGTCCATGACAGGGATGTCTGGAAGCAGAATGTGCATTTTCCTGGTCTCCCTGATATGCTGGTCCTCATTTTTCAAGTACTCAGACATGAAGAAGTGTGCTCCTGGCATCCGGGCCCCACATGATGTGAGCACATTGCTCTGGCGATCCAGGTATGACTGAATGATTTCATTCCTCGACAGCTCTTTCCAGTTGGTCTGCTGGAAAGGACTGGGCCCAGGGTTCTGCTGGAGCTCCTTCTCAGTGATCTTGGGTTCAAGGGTCAACCCAGGCAACTCATCCCTATGCTGTGGTTCCTTTTGCATGAAGGGCTTTATTTGCCCAGTCATAGGGTCAAACGTGAGTCTACGGCCTTTTAACTTTATTGGTTTTGTATGGTCCTCGGTAGCTGAGCCTACCAGGCTAACAGTGTAGTCCCTAGGCCTGTATTTCTTCCTTTTCCTATCCATCCTGCTCACTGATATGTCACTATCAGTCTTACTCCCCTCGCTCAGAGCAGTGTGTCCTGGTAGTGATTTTAAGGCTGTTAAGAGTGTAAGAGTGTCACACCTGGATCCCAATATGCCATTGGAGCACTGGGTGGAGAGATCCGCCTCAGTCAGGGTGTATAAACCTCGAACAGGGGGGCTCACAGACTGTTGACACATTAAGCTGGACCTGTCCAGCGACGACAGGAACTTAGGTGGACTGGAAATGGGTTCATTCTCTTCAGAAGATGACGACAATTCATGGCTTTTAATTCTCAGACTCTGAAAGGAAGAATGGGGACTTTTAGTATGGTGCAACCCTTTGGTTGACAGAACAAAATCTTGTTTCGGAAGCTGCTGCAACATAGTGGTCTTCAGATGAGATGAATTGTTAGGCAGTTTGGCAAGTGCAGGAGAGCTTGGGTGGGGTCTGACTGCATTAATGGGAATTTTACTAGGCCTGTCATGGTCTAGGTAGTCTGCAGAGTCCAGAGGATAGGAACTGTTGTTAAAAATGTCAGGAAAAGTGTCTAGACTTCTACCATTTGTCGGTGGAGTTTCCTGGTCATAGTATGGCATTTTGGAGACTTTGGAAGCTAAAAGCAGCCCATCCCTCAGCTCACCCTTGTGTTTTCTGTGCGTTGGCATTTCAACATTGGGAGAGTAACAGTTTTTGAAGTTGCTCCTGCTCTTCAGTTCACCAGAAGCCAGTATGACTGCAGGAGCAGTCGCGTCCGGTCTGTATTGGCCATCATTGGCTCCAAGTGGCTCGTTTTGTGCAGGTTCTATTAGCTTCTGCCAATTTTTCAGAAGCTTTTTGGCTCGTTTGGCAAGATCTTCATCCTTTGTTTTTTTCCTGACATCATTTATCAATTTCCCAAGTCTTGTTACCTGGAAACCAGCATGGACTAGACATTATTATTTTCATTGTTCTGTTTTTATTAAAACAAAACAAAAAAGCATAATATGCTTAATGGACACAAATGCCTACCTCCAAAGCTTCTTTGGTAATGGGATATTTTTCCAAGGCGGTGATCACTTCCAAGACAGCTACCATATTATGGATCTGCTGGAAGAAAATAAAAAGTATTTTGAAAGTGAACTTTGGCAGAGAGAAAGGTTGAATGTGAATGCTAACATCAACAATGCTAATGCAAGTTATAGGTGTCATGATGAAAATTGTTGTCACAAAGTCTTGTTGAAAAGTGATCACAGGTTCAAGCAGAGTGACTTAGGAAAAAAGTGACTGGATGTCAAGAGGGGATCATACTGTGTGAAGATATAAGTGTGAATAAACATTGTGGTTGTGACACTGTTTTGAAAAGTGGTCTTATATGAAAAGAATGTGGGGAAAATAGGTGGGGAAAATGTAATTTTGTGTTATGGAGGTGGTGTTAAATGTTACAGTAAGATTTAGAGATTGGTTTAAAAGTCATGTTTTTTTAACATGTGAACATGTGCTCTGAATTCTACTATATAATGTCACAATCACACTGAAGGCTTCAGTAGGTGTATAACACTATGTAAGAGGATGTGGTTTTATGAAGCAACATAACCATAACAAGAATAAACATTAATGCAACAAAGTGCATGGGCCAGATAAATGTGTGAAGTTATGTGGATTTGTGGATGTATGTTGAAAGAAGGAGTTGCGTATAGGAAAAAAAAGTTGAAATAATAATAATAAAAAGAAATAAGAGAACACCACATTGGCTTTTCAAGCCAAAGTAACAAATAACATGTGACATTCCAGTTGGCTACACTGAGACATAGAGCAAAGTTTGAATTGATTTTCAAATTGATGTGTGTTGAATCAATGAGCACCTGGGTTACACACGAAACTTCAGTTTGACCACTGAAACAGAACTGTTTCAGATTGCAGTTGCATACATGTAAACTAGATGCAAATGTCACTCCCAGTTTCACTCCTATGAATCACTGGCCATGCATATGGGCATTTTGGGTCAGAAAAAACAACAACAACAACAAAAAAAACAGCCAGTTCAGAAAGTAGCACATGGCAGATTAACATGATTTAAATAAGTGTTTCTCAATCATGCTCCTGGAGAACAACCTGCCAGAAATGATTAGGCCACTAAGAAACCCCTCCACCTAATGAAGGTCATGTGGGAGTGAAAACCTTCTCCAGATAAGTATTGACAAAGTTGACCAAGATATTTATCAGGGTCCTTAAAATTGAAATTCTAATTTTCTGTCACAAATAAACTTACTGACTAACATCCTATATTATAATCATAATTTCTGGAAGCTGGTTAGAACAACTTCTCACTTTACAAACACCCACCACAATACACAATCTTAAAAAATACCCATAATTAAATATAGTATTAATTAACTAGATAAGAAGCAAACCGCCTCATGAGTGGATAAATGCACGAGGACAACCTGGTGACACATATTCATCTGGCATTTATTAGCTCTTCAAAATGTTTTTCATTTCGAACTGTGATCCAGCTGCTCCTAGTTCTCCTTCACTCGCTACACAGAAATGAAGTTTCCACTGTGGTCTACTTCACCTCACGTTGCCACCAAAAGCTGACGTCCCCCAGCCAGCTGCCCCACGGCACCTCACCAGAACGGCACCTCACCTCACACATGTACAACTAACGAGCTCGTTCACTCTCCGCCCATACGAGCCCAGAAAGACGCTCACGTTGCTCTGGTTGTCGACGGCCTGCAGCAGCCTGTCCCGCATCTGCTGCGGCGTGGCGCCGGCCGCTGTCATCACCCGGCGGTGGCGTGGATCGGAAGCTGGCGGGGATTGGAGACGGGCTGCAGAGCCACGGGCCTTACGGCAGATGCAGTCGGGAGTTCTGCCCCATTCCTCTGGTCCTCTCGCTCGGCGGTTTTATTGTGCATCCGCGTGCGTGATCATGACTAAAATCTCCCGAGAGAACCGACACAACGGACCAGAGCCTGCCTCATGCCTACAGCGACGCGCGGACCTGCTCGATGGTGTTGTCGAAAAACGTATTCAGCATGCATGCTGGGAAATGCGTGACGTCTACACGTCACACGTAGATGGTTGGACGTCGTTACGTAAACAACCCGATGTACGTGAAGTGACGTTTGCTCGAAGCTCTTAAAGAAAAATTGTCCAATTTACGCGCAGCCAAAAAAAAAATGTTCTTGCTCAAGTGCTTGATGCTCTGAAAGGATGAGAAGTGACCCACTATGTAATCAGTGCGGAGACATTGTCTTGAATGCAAGAGGTAGTATTTGGAACTCAACACATGCAGAGTAAACCACTTAACCTTTGAGGGTTCTTGGGAGGGTCCGAGCTGACACCAACTGCTGTTTGGCAGACAGTTGTGAGCTCCATCTCCCTCCCTTGTTTTAAAAGCATGTTAGAACAACACCAATCAACAACAGATTTGATCATGGGGTCTTCTCACACCCCCACTCTCTATTCACGGGCTGGAGGCTGGAGGCTGAGAGAAAGAGCTGGCCACCCGGTTTGCTCCATTGTCATGGCTTACAAACAAGCAAAGCATTGCAGATGCTGGATGCGGGGTCACTACTGGTACCCAAGGTACAGAGGGTCACAGCTGGGAGCAGATCCTTCTCCTAAAGAGCTCCACAGTTGTGGAACAGCTTGCCGGTCAGTGTTTGGGACTCAGACTGAGTCTCAGTGTTTAAATCTGAACTGAAAACACATCTATAGAGAAAACCTCTGGCCTTCTGTTAAAGTCCCAGACACAGTGTCAATGATTAAGTCCACTTTATCACACAGCCACCCTGTTAAGAACAGACAGTGTTAAATTCTAGTTAGGCTGTCCTAGTTAGGGTACCGGGCCACTGTATCACCA
The DNA here is from genome assembly GCF_900700375.1 of Denticeps clupeoides. Classification (NCBI taxonomy): domain Eukaryota; kingdom Metazoa; phylum Chordata; class Actinopteri; order Clupeiformes; family Denticipitidae; genus Denticeps; species Denticeps clupeoides. The sequence continues at coordinate 20,275,133 of NC_041719.1, read as the reverse complement.
ATATACCACTATAACCACATATTTCAGTATCAGTCGGACAATACCACCGTCTGCTGCTTCTGTTTGAATCAAGCGCACAGACTACTGGCAGACTCCAGTGGAGAGTTCAGCAGATAAATCCTGGTTCCTGCCAACTGCTAAATTAGCATGAAATGAACCAGAGGGTTACCACAGCCACCACCACCGTTACAACTAAAGCTTCAGGGATTTTCAAATGGACAAGTAGCATCATAACGTATTGTACACCATGACACTGGACTACATTTTGGACTTCTCCACCTCTACAACTCTAGGTCTTTTTCTCTTATTGGACAATGACAACCCCTGCACTGACACCACTTGCAGGCTCACTCTACCCTGTTTTTTTTGTGTGGAGTTTTTCCTTGTGCACAGAAGGATCAAGTGTGGGGGGTATCAATTGTAGGGCCTGTCAAAGCCCATTGAGACATTCTGTATGTAATTTTGGGCTATATAAGAAATAAATGTTGCCAACACAACCAAGTTTGTGGATGACGACATTTCCGTGAATGCCCCCTCACTTCTATAGGCCTCTCTCCTCCTCGCCACACTCACAGACACACAGTCTGGACCAGATGAACATGTCCTGTATGATTAGTAATACATTATTTACTGTGACCTGTACAGATGTTGGTTGATGTTTTTCTGCCGTTTCTTATTTTGTTTCTTTAAGCAGATTACTGAAGCAGGTTGCCAGTGTTTGTTCTCTATCCTCCTTCTTCTCCTTGACTTTCTCCACAACTTATCTTTTCTCTCTCTTTCTGTCCCCCAGTCTTGTCTGTTGCGATTGTAGTAGGTTTAATTAAAAAAATTTAAATAAAAAAAAAAGAGGCCATGATGACAGCACAGATACACATACACACTTTCATGTGTCATCTGTGTTATTAACACGCCAAAAAAAAAAGAGGATGAACTGAAGAGCCTGTGTAGCCTTCAGTGGAAGCAGTGGAGAATTGCATTACTCGTATTTAGAGAGCAGACAACTAACTATCGGAGTAGCATCGGTTGTAATAAACAGCTTGATTTGCCCGATGTTGTACAAGGGGTACTGCATGACATTGTGAGGGGAGATCTTTGTCTACTAAAAGTCCAAGACAGTGGCAGTTTTTGGCCACCATGGGTATTGGCAATTGTTTTTTTTGCACGAACATACTCATGCCAACACATTTTTGCAATGTTTCTTGACTTTTTCTTTATATTTGTTGTTACGTCCCTGGACGTATGCTCCCACGTGTTCTGTGTGTCTGGCTGTGTTTTTGTGTCCTGTCTCTTTTAGGTTGACTTCGTGGGAGGAGTTGAGGCCTACCAGCTCCATCTGCCATTGGTCACCTCCACCTATATAAAGAAACTTCAGCTGGTGTTCGGGAGGTCCCCAGGGTCTGCTAGGCCCTTATGCTTTTGGGAGGTCCCCAGGGTCCACGAAGATCTGCATGCAGCTCCGTCTGGGATCTCATTCGTGTTTCTTGTTCCTTTGTGTGATAGACCCTTTGTTTTTAGCCTGTTAGCCTGTCATGTGCTGTTTTTGGTAACTTGTATGTGTTTTAGTTATCCCTGCTGTTATCCCATCCCTTCCTTTAGGCTGTTTTGATGTTGGTTAGCTGTTCTGAGTCCGCTGTCTTATTGAACCTGTTAGCACACTGTAAATAAAAGCACTGTTTGTATTGTTTGTTTGGTTGCATGTGTAACAGTGGACCTCCTCCTCTCCACACCCTTGTTGCGTTTCTGAGACCCCTAGACTTAGGAACGTGACATTGTAAAGAACATTGATTTGCCATTGTCTGATGGACTATACACTGTATTAAAAAACACTTAAATATTAGATGTAACCATATTGTATTTCATTAAGAGGGGTGAATAGAACAGTTAGTATATTTATTTGGTGTAAGAAACTGAATATGTTCTAGTGTCTCTGATCAGTGTATCAGTAATGTCAGAATTAAAAGACCTTAACACACAGACATTTCAAAAGTTGATTTATTCATACACAAACAAGCTTAAGAAGGTCACACCTAGTATAATAGATGAATCTGATGTAAGAACATGTCTGGAGAAATTGGCATAGGTCTAGCAACCCCTCTATGGTGAGACATGTGTTCAGCACTGGGCAAATGGTAAAGATATGTGATTTCTAAAAGAGTATATCTAAGATATTTACATGTGCACATCTTCCATCTTAGACCACCAAGGTTTATATGCGTTTTTTTTAAAAGATATACATTTTCCTCAAGCAATCCATTGTCTTTCAGGAAGATAAACTCTCAGGAACCAAACAACCTGAAATATCATTATACAAAATGTTAATAACTATAAAAGTTCATATTCACATCATTAAGTAAATTTTTAACTGTTGCTAAATGGTTGGAATGTTTGTTTAAAAGAACTTACAAAATCATGCAAAGCATCATGAAAATGTTCCATAAGGCAATGAATATCCTGAAGTACCTCAAGCTCAAAAGAAACTCTCGGATGTTTTCTCCTGGAAAGACAAATAATTAGACAATGCTGTGGGAAATTAATGAAAATATCATTATGATTGAAAATTCTAGTCAGAATACAATAAATTACTTATGAAACTAATACAATAAACAGTAATACACATTAATATGAGTTATTAAAAATTAAGATTGTACATTTGTCACCAAATGTTTTTCACAAAGTTTGTTTTTAGATCTTATTGTCAGTTGTTTCTGTGGTGTATTGAAGTATAAATTACAAGCATTTCATAAATTTAAAAGGCTTTTATTGACAATTACATCAAGTTTATGCAAAGGGTCAATATTTACAGTGTTGGCCCCCTTTTTCCCCACAAGTCCTCAGCCATTTGCCCTGGCATGCTGTCAATCAATTTCTTGGCCGTTTCTTGAGGATTGACCACAAGTTCTAAATTGGATTGTTCCCCGAGCCACTTAGTTATTACTTTGGCCTTATGGCACAGTGCTCAATCATGCTGAAAAAGAAATTGTTCTTCTCCAAACTGTTCTTGAATGGTTGGGAAGTTGCATCCAGTCTGCTAATCTAAATCAATCAGCATGACATAATGATCTCCAGCCTTGCGCTCATCAACACTCTCACTTGTGTTAACAAGGGGATCACTGAAATGATCTGAATGAACTGAAATGATGATTGCATTTAATTACAATTAAAGAGGAGTTCAGTGCATGAACAATGTAAGATTTCAAAGAGAGAAAATACCTGTTGTAGGCCCACGGGGCTCATCGCCAAAACCCTGAGACTCTTTCTTTTTTCTAGAAAGACACAAATGAACAAAGTATAAAGATGGTACAGCCAAGAAGAATAAACATTGCTGTTTATGTGCTGTTTAGTCGTATGCTAGTTGCAAGTACACAGGATTTGGCCTATTTACCAGTTACCATTTATCAGTTCTTTGCAAGGGAATTCAGTTGCGCTCACTACATTTTTCATTCAACACTGAATATTTTCTTGCCAGTGTACAAATAAGTTGTAAACACTATGATGGAAAGACTCTAGTCGTTTATCGATGGAACTACCTGCAATCATCCACATAAACTAAGCAAAGACTACTTTTGTTGAAGGAAGGTGAAAATAAATGAGCTACATCGACTAGAAAGAGGAATGAGAGTTCACGTCGGCAGACAAATAACTACTTACAATTTAAAATTGAGAACTGCACCGGCATTCATCAGCAAAGTCCTATTTGGAAAAAAAGAACAAAATAAGCCGAACGTGTTAAACTAGGGAGACATCCAGAGTATGCAATGCCTGTTATGGAATCAAAAAGAAAATCCTCGCAATCACAAAACGGTTTGGGTTAGAAGGTTAAAGAAGTAAGCATACGTATAACAATTAACAAATTAACCCCTAATTTACCCGAAAATTAATAAATCTCCGATCATGATGTCCACATACAGTTCCCCAAAACTAGAACAGGAAATGAAACACGGAGACAGACTCCTATGGGATCCAATCAGCTTGCGTTGCGCATGCGTACTACTTCCGTATTATAATTTCGGATGCTTGTCGAGTTCGGTTGAGGTGTAAAAGGCTTGTCAACAAAACGGGCGTGTTCGTGATCGTCACGCTCGACTCATGGTGGTTTCTACGAACCATTTACTCAAATCCTATCTTATCCAGTTCTAGTCAAATATATTTTCAATCGAAATGGAAAACATGTTCACACTTCTACCCCCTTTTCTATTCAATTAAAAAGTATGTTACACGATAAGGGTATGAAACTGAGAAAAACCGGAAGTGGGAATAATGAAAATAATAAAAATGGAATGTGATTGGATAGGAGTCATTCATCCTGTTCTGAGATTTTGGGGGATACAACTTCTTCTTTCTCCAAACACGGGTTTGGACCACATGACATTCTCCCCATCCTCCTCTAGATCATCTAGATGGTCTCTGGCAATTAGAAGAACCTGGACATGTGCTGGTTTAACCAGTGGCTAAAAATGGCAATAGGTGTAAAGTGTGCTTTGGCCATTTTGCTTCGCTGTTCAGAGAGCAGCAGCTCAGATGGTCAGATCTGGAATCTCTCCCCTTATGTAGTTATAAAGGGATAAGTTACCTCCCATTTCTCCCATTTCTGCACATGTGTGCATACCTTGGGAGAACCAAAGGAAAGCCACCCCAGTGTGAGGAGAGCATGCAAGTTTCGCACACATATACACACACAGACACAGTCAGAACATGGATTCACAACCGAGGAGATGTGAGGCTACAGTTCTAACTGTTTTTCCACTGTAAATGTAACTTTGTCAATGTAAATATTCTTATACATTGTATCATCTTCACATCTGACTGACACTAAAACTCTACAAATCATGTTTTAAAACTTCAGATTTAAAAATCAGTCTACAAGCTGTCTTGTTAGCTTTCCTTTTACCTACAACCATCTTGATCACTTCTCAGCTGCATCATTGATGTTGATATTTGCTCTGCAGTCCCCTAATCCCAAGCAAATTGAGTGTCTTGCAGAGCAACTCTTTGGCAAACCTCAACCTTCTGTTTCAATGTTCACATGTGCACTTCCTCTACAGTGGCTTTCCCAGCAGCATCAACATACACAAAACTGCTTCCTCAGTAAAGCACAGTTTTAAATGTCAAAGATTTGTGATCTGTAATGTCTATTCAAAGTTTATATTCTCCACCCACGTGTAATGTTGTGTTATGCCACAATTGGATAATGATATCCTAATTAATGAAAAGAAGTACCTGACGCCAGGTGGGCCTCTAGGAATGGCGGTGGGAACACCTTGGCTATCCCACTGCTTAATGGAACGGATCCAGATACATGACAATCTGATGGGTTACAGGTTACACAATATAATCTTTTTTTGGTCTATTGACGATGATTTCGAAGTGACTGCTTTAGTAATGTAAGGGATTAAATAAAAAAACTGCAAACGTGACACACCCCGATCAGCAAACCTCTTTGTTTAATCCTATTTGTTTATGTAAATTATGCGCCACGCTCTTTATTTTACCCGCCAATGGCGACAATGTCACAGTACCAGTGTTATAAAACATCTGGGCTCAGGTACAATTGGAACGTCTATGAAAGGCGTGTGATAACACTGACCCAGAAACGGTAACGCTCTCTGCGCAAGGGCGCACACTTGATTGTATTTTTACGTTATATCGAGGTCTTCTCTCCAGTCTCCTTACATCAGTTACGAGTAGTCCGCGACAGGTGCGCGAGAGTCAAGCAACGCTTCGCGAACAACAAAAAAAGACACGTCTCGCGGACTGCGAGTATTAATAGCCGCCGCGCGCGAGTGACGGACTTTAGGCTCGCGGAGACAGTCTGGGAGCAGCGCGGCGCGCGCGGACGTTCACGACCATTCTCCTCCGGTGCATTCTTTGTGGCGGGTCCAGTCGGCGAAAGAATGGACGTGCTGGGAATACTGAACCTGGGCGAAATTGCCCAGTATTTCGCAAAAATGGCAATGTTCCCCGTTTTTGATCTGGCCTATTACATCGTGTCCATTCTCTACCTCAAATACGAACCAGGTGAGCGCTGTTTTCCTGCCAGTTTTCAGTCTTTGATTCTGGAAAGTATTTTCACTGTGCGTTTTTTTAGTAATGATATGGATTACAATATTATTTAATTTTACACGATTGTTCAGTAGTAATATTTAGACAAAAAATGTCTCAACCAAACTTATAGCATATTAGAGAATGACAAAGTCCCAAATTATTTGGGCAAGGTGCAATTGTACATTTGCTTAATCTAGTTTGTCGCAATAAACAGAAATCATCTTTATTGGGATTAGACTGCTTTTACTGACCAGTGAACAGTGTCCTTTTGGCTGTATGAAACATGATCAAGACATGGCACATACCAGGTCTTGGCTGTAAAAATAGAATCACCATAAATAGACAAAAGTGGGTCTTACAAATGGCTTTGTCGGTGACCGATTCAGACAGTGTATCTGTAAAAGTGTAACGTGTCTGTGTGTTATAAATGTCCAAAACAGGGTCTACAGCACTAATCCTCTGTGCACCAGCCCAACACATCTTAGGGCTTTCCCTGTTCAGTCAGATATAATTAGCTGAAATGCTGAATTGTTCCGAGGTGTTAGGCACTAAAATATAATCTAAAACTAAGAAACTAAAATATAATCTAAATAATCAAATATTACTGCGGTTCACTGTTCAGCTATTGCTCTACACTGAAGAAGGAAAATGCTGATTAAGGATTTACAGGAATGTACATGTGTTCTGAATGAGTCTGAGGGGTCAGAGTGGAACCAGGGGGCATTACCAGAAGGAGAGCTGTTTAATTTTAGTCCACAGTTGCAAGGATCGGTTTTCTGTCATGCTAATGCTATTTGATCTTAAACCCCCACCTGTTCTTTGATATACATTCAGCACACAATGCCAGGGAGCTTCAAAACAGTAATGTACACGTTTCATTCTCAACTCCATTGTATTTTTTTGCAGGTTCAGTGGAGGTGGCTCGAAGGAGTCCGGTGGCCTCCTGGCTCTGTGCGATGCTCTATTGCTTTGGGAGCTACATACTAGCAGACATCATGCTTGGAGTGTGCCCTATCGACTACTTCCACAACAACAGTCACATCCTCTTGGCTACAGCTGTTTGGTAACTTATGAGCACTAACAACACAAAATCAAATTAGACACTAGAAAAGTCTAAAAATATTCTTCAGTAGTGGCTACAGTAAATTGTACATACTGCTGACAGCTTTGTGAAAAACTTGTGAATACACATATTCACTCCATTCAGCACCCATGATGCACAACTGCAGTGTAGCCTATTATTAGGGACTGTCTTTCATTCATACATTAATAATGGGCTTAAAGCCAACTTTTTCTTTTTTTGAGTCTTTTTCACATATTGCAGGTACCTCGTCTTCTTCTGCCCACTGAACTTGTTCTACAAATGTGTGGCATTCCTGCCAGTAAAGCTGGTCCTGGTGGCTATGAAGGAAGTGGTACGCACCCGCAAAATCGCTGCTGGAGTTCACCATGCACACCATGCTTATCACCATGGCTGGTTCATCATGGTCATCACTGGATACGTGAAAGGTATGATTCAGTTATGGGATGAGTCTGAGTCTGGTTGAAAAGAAAATTCTTGAAGAGAAAATTCTATTCTTCTCTTCTGTCCATTCAGGGTCAGGAGTTGCTCTAATGTCCAACTTTGAGCAGCTGTTGCGTGGAGTGTGGAGACCTGAGACCAATGAAATCCTCAACATGTCATTGTGAGTTAATCTGATGCTTATTTACAATAGAGGCTGGATTACTTAAAACTAGCAAGTTGAATAAAACTAATTATGCTTTCTCTTCTCCCATGTTAGCCCTACTAAGGCCAGTCTGTACGGAGCCGTTCTGTTTGCACTTCAGGAGGGACATTTGCTTCCAGTTTCCAAGAGCCTCCTAATCTGCCTGTTCACTCTGTTTATGGTGATCTCTAAGGTACGGCTGTCAAAGTACCATGCTGGAACAAAATCAGCACAGTTTGTTCTGTGTTGTAGAATTTGGTAAAAGGTTCAAAACATACTGCATATCTTAGTATGATATTATGAAAGTTATTAATAGAGAAATTGCCATATAGCATGTCTATTGATTAAATAGAATCTGAATGGCTTTCTTATGTATTTCAGGTATTTATGACTGCCCGGCATTCTCATGGCTCCCCATTTGCGCTGGTTGAATTGTGGGTGTGTCACGTGTTGTTTGGATCACCACTCACTGGGAATGAAGACACCCATGACCATCATGGCACTGCTCCATCTGTCCCGATCTCTCCTGTGAAAACCAAGGAGGACCTGAGTGAAGGAACCCGCAAGAGGAAGTCAAAGAAAGCCGAGTAGCAAAACAAGACTGATGCACAGCAACTACACTGATGGACAGGAGGACTGCTGATCTGAAGAAAAAGACAGATGGACAAACGTAATTGTTCAATTCATAAAAAATACAAACTCTACCCTCGTTTTATGTGAAAATAACTTTAATGATATCTTGGTCCTCTATCTGGCATCCTACCTTTTTATCTTAGATTTCAGTTTTATGTTTACCACTGGAGGCTTTAAATGGTGCAAAATGCTTCTCTGTAAATAGTTATTCAATGGGTCAAACCATGTGAAACCACCAAATACATATCCTTTTTTAAACAGTAAACATTTCCATTGACAATCTGACTTTCCAGTGTAAGCTTATAATGTAGACAAATATCTACCTATTTTTGACAATTTGACAGATACTAGTAAAATAATGGTCTGTTACAATCAGATTGTACAATGTGAAAAGAATTAAGCATCATATTAAGCCAACATTTTCTGTACATGGCTGCTTTTTACATTTTACAAAATTGGATGAAAAATATAGATTTTGTTTGGAAGTATATATTTAATTGTTTCTTCATTCTTTACCATATCATGTTATAATCTGGTTTAATTCAAAATCATTTGTCTAAAGTGTTTACTTTAGTAAGAAATTTAATTCAAATAATATAGAAAGAATGTGAATCTTTGAAACATCTATTTAATCCTATGCTACTACAGTCTCCGCAAGCAGCATATGACAAATACACATGACTCATACGACACTGAAGACAAGAGCTGTCATTCATTACTTATGTGAAAGTACAGATACGATTGGTATGGAAAGTATTCAGACCTCCTTACATTTTTCACTTTTTGTTGGAGCCATATTTAGCCATTTGCTAAAATAATTTAAGTTCCTCATTAATGTACACACAGGACCCCATATTGACAGAATATTCACTGAAATATCACATGGTCCTAAGTATTCAGACCCTTTGCTCACTATTTAGTAGAAGCACCCTTTGTTTTTTTACAGCCTTTTAATCTAATACAGCCATGACTCTTTTTGGGATGTTTTTCACACTTTGATTTTCACACATTTGATCCTCTGCCAATCCTCCTTGCAGATCCTCTCCAGTTCTGGCAGGCTGGATAGTAAAAATTGGTGGACAGAGCATCTCTCAGAGATGTTCAATTGTCAAGGCCCTGACTGGGCAAGTCAAGAACCATCACATTGTTGTTGTGAAGCCATTCCTTCATTCTTTTAGCTGTGTGCTTAGGGTTATTGTCTTGTTGGAAAGAAAACCTTCAGCCCATTCTGAGGTCCTGAGCACTCTGGAGAAGGTTTTCATCCAGCATATCCCTTAATTGCAACCAGTCGTCCCACAGCATGCATGTATTATTTTTGTTTAATTGTGTGTTATTACACCCTGCTCTTAACCCTTTGTACTGGTATGCAGGAATTGGTGTGCGCTGTCCTATCCGAGAGTGGGATAGAGAGCATGTAACAGAAGAGAGACGAAAATGATTGTGGGGCGAGGGAGAGAGGAGAGACAATGAGGTATTTTTTTTCTGCCGCAATTAATTTGCGAACTGATTAATGCATTTTCGCGTCAGAAGAAACATCTGGTACACATGTACATATGTTTTCTTTATGTTATAGTTTAAAATATTTATTCCTGCATGGAAGTGTATAATATGGTGTGAAATGGCCTGTCCGGGAAAAGTTTGCTGGCTTTTTGGTGGAGTAGCAGGAACTGCGCAGGAGATCGTGTGGCAGATGCCCGGTTGGATGGCACGGAGCTGAGCTGCTCGGGGTTGCTGGGGCCTGGTACAAGTGAGGAGCTGTACTTCTGACACGTAAGGGCACAGCAAGTACTGCAGTGACAGAAGGATTCTTTTGCTGATGGCAGAAGAGCAGCACTTCATGAGTCCAGTATTGGAGGGATTTGTGAGGGTGGTAATATCCTAGTGGGTAATGCACTCGCCTATGAGCCAGAAGACCCAGGTTCAAATCCCACGTACTACAATTGAGAAAGACACTTAACTCTGAGCACTTAACCCTAAGTTGCTCCAGGGGGACTGTCCCTGTTACTACTGATTGTAAGTCGCTCTGGATAAGTTACCATTGTACCTATGATTTTTAATGTGTTTTTCTTTTATTTGAACTGTGCTCTGATTTTCAATTATGTGTTATTTAATGCAATATCATCTCTGGTTGAAAAGTGTCATGCCACACCACCTGAAAATCAGTCACACTGCTAACGTTGCATATTCTCTGGGGCAAAACCCACTCCACATGGAGATGAGTAATATGAAGCATGGGCCAATCAAACAGCTCATATGCTGGATGAGTGGAAGTGTATAAAATTCATTAAAGAAACAGAGAATAGCTTAGAGTCTTAAAGGGCCAGCTGCAAATATTGTTAGAATCTTGAGAGTCATGCCACTGCTAATGATTGGCTGCTCTTGAAACAGCTTTTGGAGAACTCCACCGATCTCATGCTAATGTTCTAGAACATATATCAGCTGGAAGGTGAGAAGCTCGCTGCCTCCTTAGAACTGACAAACTGCTTCAATTGGTGTTTATGAAAGGTGGCTGAACTCGAATTGAGCAAGTTATCAGAGGATCATTGGTTCATGACCTTGTTGCCCCCATGCGTGAATGACGTATAAACTCAAACCCGCACCCACTTTCACTGAATTCCGCTGTGATATGAGAGAAGAAGAGGACATGATAATGGAGAGACCTGGTGCTACATGCATTGCTGCATCAACTATGGTTGCACCTGTTTAATGTAAATCTGTTTCAGGCACAGCATCAAGGCTTGAACCCAGTTCAGCACCAGCAACACCGGAAAAAAATATATTTTCTTGGAGAATCTTACCAAAGGCATGCAAGGGCTAAAGACAGAGATGACTCTCCCTCTTTCTCTTTTTGTTTCTTAACCCTCACTAGATTCTCAAACTCCACCTTGGAACACAGGCAAGACTGTAGAAAGAATGTAGAAAAACTTTATCGAGAAGGTGTCTTCTGGTACATCCCAGCTGCTACAAAAGCAGCGGGAATGTCAAAACCCAGAGAATCTCAGAAACATCCGTCAGGAAACTTAACAGGTGCCCAGTGGAGGGACTGGCTGGTGCCACAGGGATAACATATTCTGCCTAGTGTGAAACACAAAATGCTTCAAGTGTGAAAGCAGTTATGGTAGGTCTAATTGGTCCTACTTCTATGGTCTCAGTGAGAATTGAAGACATATAGTGGATCTCAAGTTCTTCATATCTGAAGCACATGCCATTGACTCCAATTTATTGTTTGGAGATATGGGGGCTCAGTGTTAAAGATTTTGATGGCTATCTCTGTCTGAAGCTTGAGTTTAATAGGGACGTAGTAGTAGCAGAGACAGTTGTTTATTATTATTACAATTATTATAAATAATTGCCGCTTTGGTGAGCTGACTGTTGATCAGTGTTGGGAAGGTTACTTTTAAAATGTATTCCATTACAGATTACAGAATACATGCCCCAAAGTTTGTAACGTATTCCATTAAGTTGCGTATTCGTATTCTGAATACTTTGTATTACTTAATATATTGTCATGCTTTTTACAACTACACGAATGAAGCAATCACAGATAATAAAAAAGCCCTGTTTTTCCCTAACCATTTCTTTATTTATAAAGCTGTGGAAGTGGAAGAGAAACATAAAATATGCCATTGAAAAGTATTTACTGTTATGGTCACCAACATATTCCATCACTTAGTTAAAATAAAAAGTTGCCTTGCATAAGAAAAATGACCGTCTTTTTGATTAGGACCGCACCTTCCTCGCGGTGGAAAGCGGCCGGCGCGATCTGGCGGGCGCGCGCGCAAATTACAGCCGTCTCCTCAAACTCTCCGAGCGGCGAGGTTAAACCGGGTGATGGCGTGTCACCTTACACACACTCAGTCCATGTACACTGTAAGAGTATAAAGATCATGGTGTAATAGTGAATTCAATCATATTTATTTAAAATTTCAGGGGTAGCATGGATTTATGGGCGCTGAAACACAGCGCAAACTTGAGGGACTGCGCACGCGCAGATCCTCTAGGTATCACACCTGTGTTATGCATGGTCCACGCAGCGTGGAATTACCAAAATTAGAGAGGAGATAGAGAGGGGATAGCCTATGAAACAGGAAAAGACCGCCGTGTAATCCATTTTTTAAAAAGTAAATGTATTCTGGCTATCACACATTTAAACGGTAACTGCAATGAAATACAGTTACTCATATTTTGTATTCTAAATACGTAACGCTGGTACATGTATTACGTTACTCCCCAACACTGCTGTTGATTCATTTAACTTCTCAAATAACTGAAGAGTAGGAAGTTTTCTCTAAGAATGAATTTGGATGGCCAAAAAACACAGAACACACAATCAGCTTTTGAGTTGTTAAAACAATGTCTCACCAAAGCATCTGTTTTGGCTTTTGCCAACCCACAACTACCCCCAGCAGAGAAGGTTTGGGTGAGGTACTATATCAGGACCAGGAGAATGGCTTTTGTCCACTCGCTTTTGTCAGTAGAAGCCTTTCACAATCCTAAAGAAATTACCCGACACATAAGCTTGAGTTTTTGCAGCTGAAGTGGGCTCTAACTGACAAGCTGCATGATTTGTTTTCCCCTGGGGATAATGGTAAGAATATTCAGTTGGTTGCATACATTTACCATTGTACCTGTGATTTTTAATGTGTTTTTCTTTTATTTGAATTGTGCTCCGATTTTCACTTCTGAATTATTTTATTTGGGTGTGTGACATGGGAAATACTGTTACACAAAGGTTGAATTAGATTATAAATCAATGCAAGGGAGGTAAATTACATACAGTCATAGCCTGAGCCTCAGACACCTTGTGCCAGATTATAACCCTAGACAAAATTAAATGTTGTTTTGTAACTTCCCATTAGACTCCTCCCTTGTAGGTTATTTAGGTGACTCTGGTATCAGGTCCTGGGAAATCTAGTCATAATAAGTCAGTTTAGTGGGAGGGTTACTTAAGGATTATAGAGTCCACTGTGATCTTAGGAACCTTAAGTGCAGCAGAATTTTTTTGTAACCTTGGCCAGATCTGTGCCTTGTCTCTTAGCTCTTCAGGCATTCCTTTGACCTCATGATTCTCATTTGCTTATTGTTTATGTTGAGCCACAGCCCTGCCTACCCCAGGACAAGAAGCCAACATGTAGGAGGCCCAGCCATTAGCCATCCAGAGACCCTTACTGGGCATGGGATTGCTAAGAGGGCCACAGCATGAACAATTGTGGCCCCGATCTAGATAAGGGCAGAGGAGAACCTCGGAGGAGGAAAGAGAACACACCGGACACACTGAAGCAGACCAGGTAATGGGGGAATGGAGTGTGTTATTCTAAAAATGCTTTTAAAACAGTTCCCTGCCCCAGCTCAGCCCGTCCCAAGAACCCTCAATGTCTAAGTGCAATTAAAATTGAGAAGTGGGCACTGGCACCAGAGGCACTACTGCTTTTATCCCATCACCCTTTGTGAGCAGCATTTTCATGACCATTTTCATGACCATAAATTGGTAGATTCTCACTGAAGGTGTGACACTCACAAAATAAGTTTTGTTGAGATTTTATTTTAGTTTCCTTTCCTTCTATTGCAACTGTATTTTATTTTATTCTGATCTTCATTGGATGTCAATGAGAGAGTACGGAAAACCACACAACATGTATTTCCCAAAATAGACACAGGGTGGCAGTAATCGCGAGCAGCGCACCACAGGGACACTCAGCGAGGCGCAGAGCAAGCTGAGCTCATTATCCAAGCTAATGGAGAATGAGCAACGGTGTTCCTGCGTCACTGATTTCTCTTTAATATTTAATATATAGACTTAACTGCAAATGAGAATTATCCTGTTGTATAAAGTGAACACTTATAGAATGTACAGTTATTACAACAATACTCTTTGATAAGAGGACAAAGATGACAGCTGTTAAAGAGAAATGTGCAGATATGATTGATGATAGATCAAAACGTGACTTAAATGGAAAATGTTTAGTTTTGGTTTCATACAAATTGTGATAAGTTAATGTTTGTAAGATAGGTGAGCATACATTTATGTGAAAACAGACATTGCAAGAATATATTGCTTTATATCATCCAATGGGGCTATAACATGTGCTCAAATGTAAAAGCAGACAGGATAACAGGAAACAATTCATGATTGCAGAAACAAAGTTAAATTGAAGTTGATAATAAAGATTATCCAAGTTAATGGAGAATGAGCAACGGTGTTCCTGTGTCACTGATTTCTCTGTAATATTTAATATATTTCCAGGAGAGGATTATAAACACACATATATATCTGCCAGCGGGGATCTAGCCGGGACCCGCTAAAAAGGCATAAAAACTATGAATGTACTTAACAAAAAGTGGAGACCTGGCCTCCACAGTCACTGGACCCGAACCCAATCGAGATGGTTTGGGGTGAGTTGGACCGCATTGAGAGAATGCCAAGAGTGTGCAAAGCAGTAATCAGAGCAAAGGTTGGCTATTTTGAAGAAACTAGGATATAAAACATGTTTTCAGTTATTTCACCTTTTATTGTTAAGTACATAACTCCACATGTGTTCATTCATAGTTTTGATGCCTTCAGTGAGAATCTACCATTGCAAATGGTCGTGAAAATAAAGTAAACACATTGACTGAGAAGGTGTGTCCAAATTTTTGACCTGTACTGTATGTATAGTGTTTACAGTGTCATATATGTCTCCAACAAATATCTAATTTATCTGTACTCCTTCACATAGTTAAACCCATAGTAAAAGTTTTAAGTGTGTGAGTTCAGTGAATGTAATCGCACCTCTGTCATCATAATTCAGTTCCTGGTTTCTGAGGCCTGGCCAGTATCTTTTGAGTTAGCAAAAGTCATAAACAGTCTTCAATTAAGCATTGTATACAGTCAGGCCTTCTTCTGGGCATTCTGAACATCATCATGATATATTTGCCCTTGGCTGGGCCTTGCTAGTCTTAACTCAGTTCTTTCCATACCTCCCAAACCTTTGATTGGCCTTCGACCCCAAGGGAGTTTTCTGCAGGTGTGCATGTGAGTGCATGATCTCATTGAAAGGGCATATAAAGTTTAGACTGAAACTGTGTGAGGGTGCTTTGTGCATGCTGCAAAGGGCCCACAAACATACAATGTGGTTAAAAAATATGCCATAATACCAGTCCTGTGAAAATGCCGGCGGACTGTTTTATTTATTTCTTATGGTTTTGGGGCATTGACGGGTTATTTCAGTGTGAGTAGAAAACAACTATGTGTGTTAAAAGGTTAATGTGAATGTACAGCATAAGATCAGTTACGGCTGCGACCATGGTTAAGGACGCACATGTGTTAATATTACAATAATACTGAGTACGCTCATGGAACTGAGTGCCAAAGTTATGAGGCAGAGATGTTTAGTTTGTGAGTGTGAGTTCTTACAAGCATAAATGTAACAAGACTTAACTGCAAATGAGAATTATCCTGTTGTATAAAGTGAACACTTATAGAATGTACAGTTATTACAACATACTTATGCGAAACAGTGCTAAACCACATACTATATTGCTTTATAGTAGAAAAGTCTGGGTGCTGAACTGACAACACCAACTGAGAACATTTAGTGCATCATAAAAGAAAATATACAACAAGGAAGAACTAAGGCTTTTGAGACCAGCATGAACAAACACACTGTCACTGTCATGCCGATAAGACAGAGTAGGAGATTGAGTGCGCGTAGAAATGAAAAACCCCGGTGCAGTGGAGCGCAATGAGGCGTGTGAATGGCCGCCGCTTAAAGCTGTGAACCGGCAGCGCCGCAACATCCATGGATGTTGACGTTCGCGAAACTAGACATAACAACGAAGGATAACAGAAACAAGCAGGAGAAAATACGCAGGAAGATTGGAGAAGATGGGGACGATGTAAGTACTGTGAGTTGATGTCTGATACAAGGCGTAACCTCATAAAGCATTACATGAGAGCTACAGTAGAACTGTACTGTTTCCTTGCTTGCACCTAGAATGTGTGTGCACAATTAACTTCATTAATGCACTTATGGTCTTATGCACTGAAAAAAATAATTTTGAGGTATAGTAAAATTAACTTGATTTACTGTCATAATTTTTACATTGCAATATTACAATTCATTGCAAATTAAAATTTCTAAATAAAATTTTAAAGCAATACACAATTAATTAATGTATAAAATGAACTGACTAGGAATAGTAAATTGTATTATATATTTTCTCATATGATTTAACTGTTTTAAAGTCATTGCACATAAAGCTAAAAATACTGAGTAATTTTAATCTAAAATCTTAGCACCTTCACCTCCGCGTGACTAACCGGAAAGAAGAAAATCCGCGATCTCACCTGGCTAAATCACATGCCCGCGTTTTTTGAATAGACATAGACGGTTGGGATTTTCACACGTGGATGCAAAGTTAGTGTGTAAGGTAAATTATTGCCCTTTTTTGTTATTTATGACAATGCATAGGTCCATGACCATTTTAAAAGTTCGATTGACTTTTGTTGTATAACTGTAGTAATGTTACCTCTAGGTTACATTAACCTAGGCCTGCGTTTTCCACTGCAGTCTATGAAGCAAACTCATACAGAAGTCAGTTTAAAACCAAAGAAATTTGTGCTAGTGAATTTGTTTAAGGGCGCTTTCACCCATTCGGACCAAAAGCCCTTAGTTCGGTTCGTTTTCGTTGGTGTGAAAGCATCAATCGCACTCGGGTACGCACTAAATCAAGTGGACCGAGACCTCCAGAAAGAGGTGGTCTCGGTTCACTTGACTCCGTATCAAATGCCGAACTCTGGTGCGGTCCGCCTGGTGAGAACGCGAACCGAACCAAAACAGGACCAAACGCTATGAATCTCATTATCTGACGGCATTAAATCATTTGTAGACTTTAATTTATTTCGTTAGAACACGTAAAACATGATTCGTCGAGAAGGTGCAGTGTGTCACACACGTCTGGTCGGATTTAAGTGATTACAAGTGATTTAACGTGATAAACAATCACTGGGAGGATGACGGACCCGCTTTAATATTCGTCATGTAATTTTCTCCTCAGTCACAGAAATATACAGCAGTCAACGACACAGGATCTACTTCCTGTATTTACTTTTGTTGTTCCCGCGGCAGACACGTCTGACCAATAAGCAGAGAGACAGTTCTCGCGTGATTTAAAGTGACGCATTTTGGTTCGCTGTTACAAACTCACCAGCTGATTCAGACCAAAGTGCGATCAGCTTACGCTTACCACGACTTTCAAAACATTACAGAAAATACATGAAAAAAAAGAACAACCATAAAGTGATAAAAGAAAAAATGGCAAAAACATTCTCCTATCGAAGGCTTGCGGTTGTCAGTGGTAGTCCAGCTGCTGAAGACTTCAAGGAGAGATGGCCAGCCTTATTTTGTGAAGCTGAGGTATGTAAATTTATTCCCTTTATTAAGCCCTCTTGTTTGGCCAGAAACAATAATTTAAAAGTATTATTTAAATATTGATCTCTTGTCATTTCAGATAAAAGAAGAATTTAGGAGATTAACTACAATTTCCCTGGAACAGAGCTTCATGAACAGGCTTGACACCTACACACCAAAAATGATTACCCTAATGAAGCTCAAGGGAGGTGTCGTGGGCACCAAGCTGAGGCCGTACATGGACATACTGAGTCAGTTGTGTTTATGTTAAATTTAGCTTGTTCACTTTTTTCAGGAATGTGGTCTGTCTCTCACACACTACACACATATGCACATTTAGTATCAATCCTCACTCAATAGTCAGTTTTAATCACTTTTATTTATATAGTACTTTACACAGCACAGATAAGGACTGTTATTGTAGAGGTCAATTGTTGGGTCTTATCCAGACTTGATCAGCCTATCAGAAACCTTGGGGTAAACCTAAAGATAAGAAACCAAAACAGTTAAAGGCAACTATAAATGTTGGCACCAATCACCTTTAGATGTAGCAAAGTACATGGGATATTTCATTTTGTGTTTTCCATTACAGTCTGTTAAATTATTGCAGCATAAATGTTACTTCTATCTGTTTGAAAACTAAAGTCGTAGATTTAAACCTAGTGATCTGAATACCCAGACATTTAATTGCTACATACTGTGTAATATAGTGTAGTGTAAATATATTTAGCAGTTTAAACAGCAAAGAATGGTAACAAACAGCTTAACACGCTACAAAAGCAACCACCAGACAGACTCCATCTTTCCATACTTTTCTCTTGTGGTCTTCACACAAATCACTGCTCGTATGCCATCATATTATTTCTTGGTAGTTTGTTTTCTATGGATATTGGTTATGTATTGAAAATAATAATGTTTACAGAACCAAAACATTGAGATGAGGCGTGAAGCCCTTATCCGGAGCCTCATACTGTACCTTGGCGAGAAGGAAGAGGAACTGTTTGAAGATTGCCAGGTAAAGTGTTTTTTGTTCAATGTCATGTTAAAATGTTAAAATTGTATTACCATAACATACACCAGGGGTGGGGAACCTATGCTCCTGGAGGGTCTGTGTCCCGCTGAGGTTAAAATCCAACCATAATCAAATACACCTGATCCAGGTAATCAAAGTCTACTAGAAAATTCAAAGCATGTTTGTTGGAGCTGGTTGGGGCTAACCTCTGCAAGACACTGACCCTCCAGGACCAGGGTTCCCCACCCCTGATGTAAAGGTTAACCTTAAAGCAGGGGTGTCCAAATTCTGTTCTGGAGGGCCACTGTCATGCAGAGTTTAGCTCCAACTGGCCTCAATGTACCACAGTTAAGTAGTATATTTATGGATAAGGGTACATTATTTGGCTGTAGTGGCTCTTATGTCATGTTCAACTAATGTTTAACTTAACCTGGCTCGCTGTAAAATAGGCTTGACTCAGTTAAGCGTAATCTATACTGTATTACTTCAGTTTACATTTTTCAGTTAAATCCAAGTCATTTATTTTGTCTAAATTGTGCAGGAGGACAACCACAGTGACACAACGCTACACACCCTCAAGATTCCGGTTGTCCATGGAGCTGATGGAAAGGATCCAGTGGACGTATCCATTATTCTTGAAGGAAATGAGATCTTGCCGGGATGCCACAATGCTGCTAAAGCTTGTGCACTGCTTATGGGACTCATTTATGCCCTCAACCTCGCATACCCCAGAGCATTGTGTTACACTTTCGAGGTGTTTCAGAAACTTTTTCTAGAATTGGATGAAATTAAGCTGCCTCCAAAAGTACAAGCTTTAAAGTCGAAGTTGCTTTCTTAAAAGCTTTTGCCATTGCAAGTACTGCACATTTTTGGATGCCAGTATACTCCCCAACTAACTTTTAAATCTTCCAGGTTGTATTGGACCATTTTGACAGACAAAATGTTTTTCTGGTCACTTGTGTAGTTAATTAGAAGTTTTGCTTTTGAATTTAGTTTCACCATTGTGAACAGTGGTGGGAAGACACTTGCCTATTAGAACTGTTCTCAGCTTTGTGCCAACTAAGGCATCTGGTCTTTTTTTTTTTTTTTTTTCTTTGACATGTTTGTAGCACTAGTCTAGAGTGCCATGTTTAATTGTTGAAACTGCTTTGTTTTAGACTATTTTAAGTATAACTGAATTTGTAAAAGCACATCTTTAACTGTTTCTAAAAATGTTTTTATGCATTTTATGCATTGTTTTATATTTTATGCATTTAATGTTGTAATGCACAAGTCCAGAGTGCTGTCCAAACTGCACTATTCGAGAGGATTGTTACTTTTATTGAAATGGTAAAAAATCTTATATCCATGCATTACATCCATGATTGTTTAAAACTCATCCCATGTTTTTTTATTCCTCTTGGGGTTCAAACACTTTTTGATCTTGAGAAATGTAGTTGTTTTCAGGACTCCCATTCCTAGGAAAACACTTGTCATGAGAAAAAACTGAGGTTTTGCTTTATGTAACTTTAAAAACCATACATTTGTGTGACTGAGTCATTGTTTAATGTTGGAACAAAATAAATGTTAATTGTCTATGTCGTGTGTGGGCTTATTTAAATGCAGACAAAATGAATATATTTAGAAATATTTAATTAAATATATTTAATACATTTATTGAAATATTGAATAAAACTTACCTTATAACAGTAAATAAGATGTACTATTTTAAGGACAGCTGTGGGTTTATATTTAGGACAATTGGAGGATGTTTAAACCAGAAATAGTTCCTGTTAATGAAACAAATGAAATGGTAAATAACAGATTTAGAGGATTGTGCAGATTTAAGCAGTGAAGAGCTTGATGAGTTAAAACAGTTTGAGCATAACCTAGCAGCTCTTTTTATACAGATGCAAACCATCCTTCATATTTCAGAAAGTTTTGTACAAGAAGTCATAAAACAGCTCTTACAGATATGTAAACATTCCCAACTGTTGTTGCATAATTCAATCAAGAACATTCTTAAACAACACACAGATGTAGATGATTTAATCGTGAGACATTTAGTCAGGGCTGTCTCAGAGGACAATGTCATAACAAGTTTTTATGGCAAGGATGGCTTTTTATCAACTACTAAAGGGAGAGCAGCATATGTGAACAAAAACTTTGAAGTAGTTACAGAAAATGTTGAACATCTGTTACGTCTTAACATCTCTTACAGAAGATGTTGAACAGGGCAGACATTCTTCCACAATAAGATAAGATAAGATAAACCTTTATTAGTCCCACAACTGGGAAATTGCACTTGTCACGGCAGAAAGTGGACAGAAGCAAAACCTGCCACATTGTCACAAACATTGAAAAACCAACTTTCAATATAAACAAAGCACTTGCACACATACTGCACACACAATGTCCAGTTCGTGCTGTTATTTTTGTTGACCATGCAAACACACATTTCAAATCTGTTAAGTGCTACCACATACAATATCCCTGTTCAAGACCAAGTTGTTGTCCTACACTGTGTTTTGTTTTGAAAATGTAATGTTTAGATGTTACGTGCAGAGATAGCTAAACCTTAAGGTCGGTCAGCTGGTTATTATTAAAAAACAAAGGTGCAGTTATGACTGTTCTCTTTAGCACTTAAGTATTTTATACTTAATATGTCATTACATACTTATTATGTCATAATAAATAAACATCCCATTGGTCTGTAAATGCATATGTTCTGTTTCCTATTGTAAATGTTTATGTTGGATAAAAACAAAAGTTTAACTATGTCTTATTCTCATCAGGGATACAAAAGTTACTGCACTTGTTTTATTGGAACTACTACCAAACAGTTTGATGCACTGTTTGTTTTCTGTACTGTTTTCTTTAGACTTGTGTTCTATTAATATTGCTGCAGTTGTAATACTGTTTTTTCTTTTGGTTGACAATATTTTATCATCTTAAGGAATTTCCTCATTATGTTAAATAATGTTAAATAAATTTGCCAGAGGATGCGACCACTCTGATCTTTGCCATGTTGGGCCAGGAACTCTGTGCTCTGTTGGCAAGGCTCCCCGTGGACTGTGCTGCCGGGACTGCCTCACGTGGAATCCGCCTCTCCAGCTCCAGTTGCGGACATGCCTACCCTTTGCCTGGACGTTCCCCAGCAGAACAGAAGCGCAGCACCAGCGCCCCCGCCTGCTGCAGAGAATGTCCACCACCCTCCACACCACACACCCACCACCCTCTCCAGCAATGTGTCCAGCCCCCTATGGAAAGTGCCCAGTGTGCCCAGACCCTTATGACTTGAGTGGGGGTGCGGTACGGGTTGGGGGCTCCTCCTGATGCATCATTTTGTTTGACCTCATGTGTATGCATGTGTCACTTACCTAGAAAAGACATATAGCACCAGAATGAACTATTGGAAGATGTCTGTGTGATGCTTTGATGTACACTGCACAGTGTTTTGAGAAACACAATAACAACAACTTTGAAATGATCCTAATCCAGTTGTGCATGTTGTATATACTGGAAAAAACTAGTCCAATTCAGACCAGATTTAAAGGCTTTGCTACTGGCAAAAGACACAGAACAGAAGCAACAGAGTGGCTGATCGGTCAGGGAAGTTTTGGAGCCATAATGGGGACCTGCTGGTACAGTGGTGGGGCAGTGATGGAGTAACAGCTAAGGAAGCAGACCCATAACCAGCATCACTGATCGTCCTCACACACTGCTCCTTGGGCATAATATTATGGCTGAAATGTGGATTAGTACATTAGTAGTAGTTCCTTCTACCGATTGCTCTTTTCCTGAATGCCTGTGATTTCCAGCACCATTTTTGTATCCTCCCCAGGTATGTACCAGTAAGTCTGTGTTTGGGAAGTCATCAGAAAAATTATAACTAAGTGATGCAGGTGATGCAGAATTTTTTAGCTTTTCTACAAAATAACAGAGAACATCCCCCCCTTGTGGAACAGCAGCTGCAACTGCTCAAGTCTTGCTTGATCAACTCTGCACTCTGTGTGCTCTTTCAGCAGCTCCTCACAATGATCCAGAGTAGGAGTCAGATATAATATTCATTATGGTGTATTGATTATTAAATGATAACAAGATTTAATAATAAATTAATTTAGCTGCAGACTATTCGGACACCTGGTCTGATGCATTATTTTGTTTGAACTAATGTGTATGTATGTGCCACTTACCTGGGAAAGACATGTCTGTATGATGCTATGATATACACTGCACACAGTGTTTTGAGAAACACAATAACATGTTTGAAATATTAGCCTCCAATGTCCCCATTTTTGCAGTTGTGCATGTTGGATATACTGGAAAAACTAGTCCAATTCAGACCAGATTTAAAAGCTCTGCTGACATTTCTCAGGAAAGGCCATA
Organism: Denticeps clupeoides; assembly: GCF_900700375.1. Lineage (NCBI taxonomy): Eukaryota > Metazoa > Chordata > Actinopteri > Clupeiformes > Denticipitidae > Denticeps > Denticeps clupeoides. The sequence goes on along the minus strand of NC_041719.1, from coordinate 20,251,983 downwards.
CTTATGCGAAACAGTGCTAAACCACATACTATATTGCTTTATAGTAGAAAGGTCTGGGTGCTGAACTGACTACACGAACTGAGAACATTTAGTGCATCATAAAAGAAAATATACAACAAGGAAGAACTAAGGCTTTTGAGACCAGCATGAACAAACACACTGTCACTGTCATGCCGATAAGACAGAGTAGGAGATCGAGTGCGCGTAGTAATGAAAAACCCCGGTGCAGTGGAGCGCAATGAGGCGTGTGAATGGCCGCCGCTTAAAGCTGTGAACCGGCAGCGCCGCAACAACCATGGATGTTGACGTTTGCGAGACTAGACATAACAACGAAGGATAACAGAAACAAGGAGGAGAAAATACGCAGGAAGAAGAAAAAAGAACAATCTTAATTGGAGAAGATGGGCGACGATGATTAAGTCTTTTGCAGGTAAAAGCAAAATAATGACTGGACACTGGACTATACTTTGGACTTCTCCACCTCTACAACTGTAGGCCTTTTTCTCTTATTGGACAATCACAAACTTTGCACTGACACCACTTGCAGGCTCAAGATACCCTGGAAGGGGTATTGTCATGATCCGGACCGGCAGGGGTTGACTCCGGATCGGAGTTTCATGTTCGTCTCGTGTAATGTTCCCTGATCGTGTTCACCTGCTGTCTATTTATATAATTGTATAAAGCTATCCGGTTCGTGTCTGTTCGCCGTCGGGTCATTGTGCGTGTTAATGTTCCCTTGTCTTGTGAAGTCTGTATTAAAGGTTTTTAATCAGTTCCCCAAGCGTGACAGACTCTTGGCGGCCTACGAAAGCTACCGTGGGGTCGAGAGGATCTGTCACGCGGTCCATGTTCCCCCTTTCGATTCCGGAGGCAGGGGAGTACCAACGAATCCGTGCGACCGGACCTCGATGGCCTACGAAAGCTACCGTGGGGTCGAGGAGACCGGTCGCGCAGTTCAGGTGCTCCCGGCGTTAACCGAGACGAGGGAGGCGGCGAACTTTCCAGCGGGGCATACCGGAGACTGACCGGAGTGACGGTGCCTGCGGACGGCGGACAGGATGCTGGTCCCCCACGGACGAGCCGTGCTTTGGCCCGGGCCTGACGCCGCCGGTGCAGGACAACTAGGGTTGCAAAGGGGCGGAAAATTTCCAGTAAATTTCCGAAAAGTTTCCGGTAAATTTCCATGGTAAGTTAAGCTTGGGAATTTTGGAAATTAATGGGAATTAAGGAGAACTAACTGGGAATAGATTATTTCCAAGCATAAATATAAACAGAAATCATAAGAAAACCTCCATGCAAAATGTTTTCAACAGATATTTCAACAGATTTATTTGTAAGTACAGTAGAATAGAACACGTTTCAATAACTTGTTTCATGGATGAATAAAAACAGAAATGTTGAGTTCAATATTACCATCCCCTAACCCCGCTCATTCAAAAATGCCCCCTGTTCAAAAATCTCCACAAAGTCCCATTCAAAAGGTTAAATGAAAAATGCCACTTATCCTCCAAAACGTCCCATTAAACATGCAAATCTTCCTTCAAGCAATCCTCTTTTCTCATTTTTGCTCAGTCAATAGACTCTTCCTGGACCTCATCATCATCCAACAACATGTCCACTTCCTCAGCATCCAACTCTGAGTCTTCCTCTTCAGTGTCACTTTCCAGCCTTGTTGAGGATGGCTCTGTGTCAGGCTCAAAGAGCCGTAGGTTTGCCCGAATGCCGACCAGCTTTTCCACTCTCACATTTGTGAGCCTGTTGCGAACCTTTGTGTGGGTGTTCCCAAACAGTGACCAGTTGATGATGGTGGTGGGATTTGGAGGAGGATGGAGGCTACAGGTGCAAGGGCCTCAGATTCACATAGTCCCTTCCACCAGGTGGCTGCAGATATGTGCTGGCATGACTGCCATATTCCATCCCCTTTCCAAAGGCCTTGCTTTGTTCGATACTTTGCCAAACTGCCTAGAACGTTGCCTTTATCGAGACCCAGGTGATCAGACATGGCAGTAATGACTGCATAGGCACCATTGATCTCTTCCCCAGAAAGTATGCCCTTGTCATATTTGGGGTCCAGCATGTATGCTGCTGCATGCACTGGCTTCATGCAGAACTCCCTCCGCTGTTCCAATGACTTGACCACAGCCGTTTCCTCTGCTTTCAGTAGTAGGAAAGTGGGCAGAATTGTCTGGATTTCTTCTTTGAGTTCTGCAAAAAGGCACTGGACATCTGACAAGATGGCACCATCCCCCTCTATCTTCGCTATTGCTGCTGCAATAGGTTTGAGGATTTTCTGACTGCTAGAGCCTGTCCACAGGCTCAAATGTGTGCCTTCAATGCTCTTTGTCCTTCAGGCTCAAAAGTGTGGTCCATGTGTACATGTGATGGAGGCATGCACAGTGCCAGTAGGTGGTCTCAATAGCCATGCAGCAAGCATGTGCTCTGTACATGTGATTAAGGAATGGCATGGATATTCAAGTGTATTTGAATTGCATTTGTTTGTTTTTGTCAATATTATGCTAAAATATACTTTGCTCAACTCTATTTAAGTTCCCTAAGAAGAGCCAACCTTCAATTTTTAAAATTCCCAGTTTATTCCCATAAATTCCCATTTATTCCCATTAATTCCCGTTAATTCCCATGGAAAGTTTCCATCTTTGAAAATTCTGGGAATTTTGCAACCCTAAGGACAACCGCCACTCGTCCTTATGGACTTCTCCCCCCCTGTCATGGACCGTTTTGTGGGCACTCCCAGGTGGTAGTGCTTTTAAGGGGGGAGTACTGTCATGATCCGGACCGGCAGGGGTTGACTCCGGATCCGGAGTCCGGACCGGAGTTTCATGTTCGTCTCGTGTAATGTTCCCTGATCATGTTCACCTGCTGTCTATTTATATAATTGTATAAAGCTATCCTGTTCGTGTCTGTTCGCCGTCGGGTCATTGTGTGTGTTAATGTTCCCTTGTCTTGTGAAGTCTGTATTAAACCCCTGTCCTGTGATCGTGCGAATGCGTCCTCCTTCACCGCCATGTCCAGCCCACCCGTGACAGGTATCTGTATCTCTGTATGCAGTTAGTGGTATATTGGTGCTACAGTGGCCCGGTACCCTAACTAGGACAGCCTAACTAAGGTGAATATAACACTCTCTGTGCTTAACAGGGGGACTGTGTGATAAAGTGGACTTAATAATGGACACTGTGTCTGGGACTTTAACAGGATGCCAGAGAAAACAGATAGTTTTTCAGTTTTAAAAACTGAGACTGAATCTGAGTCCCAAACACTGACCAGCAAGCCGTTTCCAACTGCAGAGCTCTATAGGAGAAGGATCTGCTCCCAAGTGTGACCTTATGTACTTTGGGTACCAGTAGTGACCCCCCACCCGTTGATCGAAGTAGGCGTGGCGGGTCGTAAATAACCCAAAATTTCACTCAGGTACTGCGGGGCGAGACCATTTAGAGCCGGAGTTTACTCATGCACCTACTAGAGCATCCAGACAGTAGTGCGTTGCAGTAATCTAACATTGATGTGATAAAGGCATGGACAAACTTTTCTGCATCGTGCATTGAGATGATATTTCTTATTTTTGCAATATTTCTAAGGTGAAAGAATGCTATACTAGTGATATTATCTACATGCAAATCGAATGAGAGACCTACATCAATGAGGACACCTAGATGTACTTCAGTACTTGGTGAAATAGAAAGGCTATCCAGAGATATGATGTAGTCAGCCAGCTTATGGCTGCTTGAGTCCCAAGTACGAGAGCTTCTGTCTTATCACTGTTTGGTGTGTTTGGCATGATCTTGTTTTACTTCCAAGGACTTCCTGAATTACCACTGAATTAAGAATCACCTAAATTCAACAAAAACGTAAGTTATGGCTCCCTCTTTTACCTCCTGTGCAGTGTGGGAAACGTACAGTTTGTCGAACTCCGTCAGTAGTGAGGGTCTCCCCTGTGTAAAGTGTAGAAGAGTAGCTGAAATGATGGAGAAAATAGCTGAGCTAGAAGAACGCTATGGACATTTATATTTAATTAGGGAATCAGAAGTTTTAATCGACTCATTTCTAGTCCCGGACGCGCACCAGCCTAGTCAGCCGATAAGTGTGTCTACCCCGGTACCAGTTGAGCCCTCCGGACAGCAGGGCAGTTGGGTGACAGCTCGGCGTAAATCACGCAAGCGAGCTACCGGGCGCCACTCACCGTTTCAGAACCGTTTCTCAGCGAGGCATCTGCTGAGTCCCACAAACAGCCGGCTCTAGTCATTGGCGACTCCAAAGTTAGAAACATGAGGATAGTGGCACCAGCAAATAAAATCGTGTGTTTTCCTGGAGCCAGAGCAAATTTAAAAATGCTGGCAAAAAATAACCGTAGATATAAACGAATTTGTAGCATCAAAAGAGTCTAGTCCTCCTGGATACAGCTATGTACCAACCTCGCTTAACTGGAAGAGGAGGTATCGTTGCAGTAATTTATTATGATAAACTCAAAATTACACAAACACGGACATGGATTTAACTCTTGAGATTCTATATACCAACATAACCCATGTAGTCTCACAAAATAAAAATCATAAGTTCATTCCATTGATTATTATTTATAGACTGAGTCCTTAAATATCTTAGTGAATTTACCAACTTTGTTTTCAAATTGGATATCGGTCTATAATTTGAAAGCTGACTGCGATCAAGATCAGGCTTTTTATCAGGGATCTAATGACTGACCTTGAATTAACTTGGTATATGGTGCTAAGCAATGAGTTAATAATATTGGGTGCTACTTGTTTTAGGAAGCTTGTAGGAAGCGGATCCAATGTGCAAGTACATTGATTAGTTTAATTAATTCATGCTCTTTAAGAAGGTTGAAGCGTTCTAATAATTATTTTCCATAGTAATATCGACAGGGCTGTTTGTTGTGCTTTTAATCTTATCTCTATTTGTAACAATTTTATTATTAAAGCAATCCATAAAATTGTCGCTACTTTGATTATATTGAGTGGTAGTATCCATTTCTGTCTTATTCCTGGTTATCTTGGCTATAGTGTTAAACAGGAATCTGGGATTATTTTTGTTCTTGTCTATTAACAAGGAGAGATCGAGCCACGCTAAGAGCCTTCCTATAGTTAAGGAGGCTCTCCTTCCATACTCGGAATATGTTCAATTTACTTCAATGCCATTTACGTTCTTATTCCCAGTCTTCTTAAGCGAGTGTGTGTGATCATTATACCAAGGTATTACATTTTTATCTCTTACTATCTTCCTGTTGAGGGGAGCGACATTATCTAACATTATCTACAGTGTTAATTCTAGACATTTGGTCGCTTGGTTGAGTTCAGCAGGGTTTGTCGGTGAGTTGATCAGTGTTGATAAATCTGGTAGGGTATTGATAAACCTTTGCGCTGTACTTCATGTGATTGTCTGTTTGTCTCTATAACAAGGGGAGTTGAGTTTATTGTGTCTAAAACATTTTTTAAAAGTGATGAGGAAATGATCTGAGATTATTTCAAATTGCGGAAGAGTGACTATGTCTTCAATATTTAAACCGAAGGTCATTACAAGATCGAGTGTTTGACCACCTTCATGAGTAGGTCCTATTATATTTCGTTTAACTCCAACTGAGTCTAGTATAGACAGGAATGCTGTTCTTAGCGAGTCTTCTAATTTATCACAGTGGATGTTAAAGTCGCCGACAATTAGGGCTTTATCCACAGATACAACCAGGTTGGAAACAAAGATGGTAAATTCAGTATCCATCCATCCGTGTAACTCCTGGTCAGTCACGTGATTTCCAAATCACATAAACCAATTTTTATTCACATTATATGTTAAAACTGTAAGAATGGGAAATTCCAGGTCCACAGCATTTTATACTTTATATTTAATAAAGACCCCCAGCTTGTATCTCCATCAAACGGTGGCATTCCCTAAGGAAGCAAAAGGTGTCACCAAAAAGGCCTGAGGTGCCATGACGGGAAATTTGGGGGTGAATGACCACTTGGACTAGGCAGAAACTCAAAAGACAATCTGATTGGTCTGTGGCAACCTTTTTGGGAGACAAATGTGGATATAAAAGAGTTTCTCTTGAAGGCTGTGATCTTTTCTTTTGCTCCTCCATTGGGGGCTCGCCTTGTGCTCAGACATGGAGATTCTCCCCCAGATCCTGGGTCTTTCTCTCTCCCCAGCCTTCTCCCTCTTCCTCTACCTCTTTCTCTTTTCTTTTAATTAGTTTTTTTCTGTAACATTGGTACCATTTTACATACAATATTTACATGGAACTGCAATAGTAATGTACCTGTGTTAATAAATTAGAAACTGTTCATTCGTGTAACTTCTATTGTGTCATGCCTCAGTATGTAAAGGTAACATCAGAGTTTAAATACATTGCTAATAATTAATGGGGTCAGATAAACAAGGTCAATGCAATTCTCTGATTTCTACCCGTCTTCCCTTCATTGCTGGATTTTCCACTGTTCCCATGTCTGTTTTTTTAACAACATTTTAATTGTTAATGCATCTGCTTTTTGTTTACTTTCTGTGTGAGGTCTGAGCTGTGACAGGGATGTGAAATCCTGGCCATGGTAAGTGAAGGAGTTTTACAGCTGATTCAAGTAATGCATCTTTGTGTTCGGATGTACATCATTTTCTAATGGAAATAACACACTTGGGGTGTGTCCAGCTGCGTTTTTTGCTATGGACAACATGGGTGGTTCCCTGGGGCAGCATTGTGGTGGAGGCGGCATCTGCTATTTTTTTTTTTGCACGCGTGTTCATGCTGCCCAGGCATCATGGCCACTGCTTTCTATTCCCCATTTGCGGGAAGTAAGGGCCCCCTCATTTTGTGAGGTACCCCTGCTGCTTTGGGGAGTGACAGGAGATTCTCTGACTGGCTAGAGCAGAATCTAATAACTAACTCACAAAGTAAAACACGACACTGAAGTTATCTCCTCATTCAAATGGTCAGTTCCACCTTATATACTCCTCAGCAGGCTGCAATACTAGTTATTTTACATGTATATAAGGTGAAAAAGAAGCTAACTTCAGAATCTTTGTGAACCCATATATTCGGGAAGTGAGCTTGAGGTCCTTGCTGTGCCTGCTTACTGCTGCTGCTGCACATTTCAATCAACATATTGGAATGTCAAAGCTCATTATGTCACAATTCATTTATCATGGCTTGTGTGAAATCCCCCCCCACACACACACACAAAAACAAAAAACAAACCAAATCTGCACACTAAAGTGTCTGTTCATTTACATATCCTCAGATTGGAGGATTGGTGTTGATACTGGAATGCAAAATTAACACAGATGGGTTAGCACAAATACCTATATATAGGTATTTGTGCACAAAAAGCATATATATGTTTACCTGATTAAATTCAGTATGGTTTCGACAACAGGTTTTACAATAAAATATGTTCAAATATAATATTTTATATGTGATATGGTTGTGGGTGCCAGAGGGGGTGTTCACTACAATTCTATTTTGGATTTAATGCCTTTCACAAATGATTAATGTAAGTAACAACGTTCTGTGGAAGAGTCACACCTACATTTCATCCCACAGCCGTAAAAACCTGGAACGTTTCCTGTTTGTTTTTCCATTCAGGTCATTGGAGCTTCCCTTTCCACAGAGTGGGGGCTGGTAGGGCTGAAATACTCCAAGACGCCAGAGCTAGTCAAGGTGCACCATGCTAAGCCTCATGAGTTTAGGAACTCCAACAGCTGTGAATTCTATTACTGGCAAAAAAATGTAAAAATACACAAGACAGATCATCACGCAAACAGGCAAAGTACTCATAGATCTGTTTCTGTTAACTTTTGTATCTGACCTTAAGATTTATAGAAAATATAATGGAAATAAAAATAAAATTATACAATTATAAAAAAATGTGTAAAAGAATGTGTCACACAGAGCTGTAGATCTTGCTGTAGTAGCTGTAGGTGTTCTCCCCACCACAGGCAGCACTTGCCTATCAATGAGACATGTGTAGAATGTTGAACGAAGTTGAGGATGCTGCATTTGTTTGTGCTGCATTGACTTGAAACATCTACAATTTACAGCAGCATGTGTGAAGTCTGCTGCTTCTCTTAATGATGTCGATTCATGTGTATTTATGAAGGTCCAGTGGTGTAAAATTGCTACATAAAACAAGACATTTAGAAAGTAGTTTCAAGCCTCATTATTCTTCATAATCAAATCAGTGCCACTGGAACTGACCCAGTGACACTAGTATGATCATTAACAACAGTTCATAAACAGAGGGAAAGGCAAACACACACACACACACACACACACAGTCAAAGTTAGCCCCTCCCCAAACAAGAGTTAGAGTCATTAGTATCAGGACCCCCTGTTCAGTCCCTTCTGCTGTCTGAGAGAGTGTTCATCATGCTGTGGACATTTGCTTATTTCATCCTGTGCTGCTACAATGTTTCGGCACAAAGAGGTGAGTTCAATTTTCTCACCCTTTCTTTGGATAGACTTAAAATGGGAATCATATAATTATTCCAAAATTTCCTGGTAGGGCTAATTGATAAATTTATGTCTGTGAAGATTCTCAGTCATCCAGGTGAATTTGTCTGAAAGTTGAGTCATGGCAACTGGACTTTCTTTCTTTAAGGTAGAGACGTTTCATTCTGCATCCACAGAATGAAACGTCTCTACCTTAAAGAAAGTCGAGTTGCCACGACTCAACTTTCAGACATGATAAATTTATGCTTAAACGTTTTTTCTATGAGGTCATTTTTTTATTATTATTATTTAGATAATAACTAAGCAAACTTATATAAATCTATCATTAATAAATTTGATACAGTGAACATTATTTTTAGTATTGCAATTTACAATTTAGCTCAGTTTCTGGAAACCGCAGATGGGTCCTGGAAGTGTGTGTCTGCACCAGCTTCGCTGTGTATTACTCTGGAATTCACATTGAAAACATATGGCTAATGGATAGACCACACTACCCTTTGCGTCGGGGGCTTACCCAGCAGTGCATATATCCAATCCAATCCAGTTTTATTTGTTGAGTGTTTTATACAACCACATTTGAATTAAAGAATTAGTAAAGGATGCAGCAGCCCTCACAAAGAAAAAACTATGCATAAAATAAAAACATTTATAATTAATACATAATAATATATGAACAAGCAACAAAGGCAAATAAAACATAATCTACATAAATGAAATCAAATAAATATAGAACATACATACGTAAATATAATGTGTAGTGTGCTCTCTATTGGGGAACTTAATATTTATGATCATTCTTCTTACACATAGCACTTATATTTCTCATTGCAAATTATTTACAGTGTTCTGTCATTCTTCAAGTAAGTTCCACTGGCACTTTAAGTTTATCAACACTAAGTTGATCAACTTATATATAAATAATAAACTAGCCTTTGCAATAATTCTAAATTCCCGATTAAGAACTATAAAAATTATTTTCACATTATGCATGTGGCACAAGTATTAACAACCCTGGAAGTAATAGTAAACACAATGTAATTAAAATATTTTGCCCCCAAAATTAGCAATGCCCATTTCTACTGTGCTACTACTGTAACAAACTTGCTTTGATCCCAACTTTATTTTAGTCCCATGTACTGGGAAAAGGAAGGTTAAAAGAAAGCCAAAGGGTCACTGCTGGTAGCATACAAGTTAAATCTTGAGGTTGTCAAGCCTCCTAAACCACATCAACAGTTTTTTTCCTGTCAGCTATCTGTTTTTTGGGGAAGGTAATGATGTTTTTTTCACAGATGGGGAAATCATCAATCAGATCAAGGGAACAAACAAAGTGCTGGCAGAAATGAAAGAGCTTTTGAAACAGCAGGTGAAACCAGAGTTCACATTTGTCATTTCATGTGGCCAGGAATGTGTCTAATTTCAGGCTGTACTCCTTTTCAGATAGAAGAAATAATTTTCCTTAAGAACACAGTGATGGAATGTGAGGCTTGTGGTGAGTGTCACAAACTGAAATTGATGTTATATGGATGTGAAATGTTTTAAAGATCGATAGATACAAAGCATGTTGTTTCATCAAAACAGAATAAATGAGATTTCTATTTAGATTCTCTTTTTAGAGAGTCACAATGTTGTAAATTCCTTTGAAAATTTGTAATTTTGATCAGAGGTGGACAATGTGCCAGAAACCTTAATCAAACATTAAAAGACATTACATTCAGTCCAATTATCCATTGAGTGCTAGAGTATGTATTTGCTTTTTAAAAACAATTTGAACTAATTGTTGTATTGTTGACAGAACATAATGAAACATTACTGAAGCACCTTACATAACTAATGGGCTTACTTGTATTAGATGGAAGAACATGATACAAACCTGTAGAAACACAATTTAATAGACAAAAGACCACCACTTTAGAATTTACTTCCCACACACCCAGCCATCCAGTCAATAGATCTGTGTCCCGCACATCGGGTCTTTCGTTCTTATACATTTATCTTATCATTTGTCATGTCATAAAAACACCAAGAAGACCCAAGAGACTCAGGTCTTGTTTGTGTGTGGCATGTCTCAATAATGTGTTTGATTGTCTGTGTTATCTAATTTTTTTTGCAGCTGCGGTTAGTTACAGTGCATCAGGGGCTTGTATAAATGATTCACGCTCACTCCCAAGATTCGTGTGGAATTCTCTCAGGCAGAGATTACATTTCTATAACTTCAGTTTACAAATAAGTGTTCAAAATATAACATGCAAATAGTGCTTACAATGTTGTATAAGACTCCAACAAATATCTTATTTATCTGTGCTCCTTCACGCACGCACACACACACACACACAGAGTTAAAGACCCATAGTATAAACCTAAGTTTGAGTGTGCAAGTTCAGTAAATGTAATCTGTCATCATATTTCATTGCCTAGCTGCTGAGGCCTGGCCAGTAAACAGTTCTTACAATTAAGCATTGAGGCCTGGCCAGTAAATAGTTCTTAAAATTAAGCATTATGCACCCAGATTGTGACAGTTGGGCATACCAACCCTCCCCATAATTTATTAGGCCTTGGCTAGGCCTTATCTCATTTATTCCCATACGTCCCAAGCCTTGGTTGGCCTTCAACCTCTAGGGAGTTTTCTGCAGATGTGCATGACAGCGTATGATCTCATTGAAAGAGCATATTTACATTTACGGCATTTGGCAGACGCCCTTATCCAGAGCGACTTACAATGTGCTTTCAAGTTACCATCGATGAAGAGATCAATTCTGGTTCACTAGGACCCCCAACTATGAATACAATCTTTTTATTCACTCTGTTGTAGATTCTGTACACAAGTTCGACAATAAGAAGTTACAAGTTAATCTAAATATTCTTTAAAGAGGAAGGTCTTGAGCGGTCAATCATTCCACCACCGAGGGGCCAAGATGGAGAAGAGTCTAGATGAATGTCTTCCTTTTACCTTTAGTGATGGAGGGACCAGGCGAGCAGTACTGGAGGCTCGGAGAATACGAGGTGCAGTGCGAGGTGTAATAAGGGCAGTGAGGTAGGATGAGGCTACTCCATGTTTGGCTTTGTAGGCCAGCATCAGTATTTTGAATCTGATGCGTAGCAGAGGGGTGGTGTGGGAGAATTTGGGAAGGTTGAAGATCAGTCGTGCTGCTGCATTTTGTATAAGTTGTAGAGGTCGAATGGTACATAGCAAGATTGTACAGCCTTACTGAATGGATGCAATGTTTAGCCGCCCAAAAAAAACTAGGCATCTTGATATTAACTACTTGACATTCTTGACTTTCCCACAGAAATTCCACACACAAAATGGTGGTAGCACAAACATATAATGCTGCTTATACTGAGGAATCTATCAATGTCAATGCAAAATCTGAAAGAAAGCTTAACTGAATTGCAGTCTACATTAGAATATGATTAGTATCATATTCAAAATATCCGTTATTTATAAAGGACAATTAAAAGACACCAATGTGCTGTACCAGAGCAGTAAATATGTTACAAATCTAAAATAAAGAATATGATACATACATTAAAAAAAATTCAATTCAATAGACAAGAAAAATAAACAATAGAAAAGCAATGGAAAAATGGGTTTGAAGTCTGGAATTAAAATTTGGGTTGACCGTGATTACAAGACAGGTCTATAATTTTGGTGCCAAATTTCAAAGGCAGAATCCTTTTGGACTTTGGCATCACCAACAATTGCTGTTCAAAAGAAAAAAGCATGCATGTTGGTATATACAGGACCAGCAGCTCAGTGTGGTAGCATTTGCAAGGAGAACAACAATGGACCCAGAAAAGACCCTTGGAGAACTCCAGATTTTAGGTGAGCAATATAAGAGGAGACAGACCTATTGCCAACTTAATCAGTGTAATGCATTCCCAAAGATTTCCACCCACTCACTCAGCCTTGACAAAAATCTGATGTCGTCAGTGTTTTCAAAGGCAGAGTTTTTCAACCAGACTATAACATTTCCTGACAGTCACTACAATTCAGAAACGTTTGAACTTGCCAAAAGGCTAATTTATCTAAAGTTAGCTGTCATCTTTGTTGAGGTTAGTATTTTTATTAGAGGCTTAACCATGGTGAAATAAAGCGCCGAAAGTGGCCATGAGACCATTTAAAGATGAGACCATCTTAAAGATGAAAGGGTGAAGGGTCCAGCACAAATTTACAATGAGGGTGGCAGAGAGCATTACAAAGGGGAGTTACTATACAGACTCGTAGCGAGTTAAATCAAGACAGCTTCATGAAACAATGTACTGATTGGTAGACACTATATGAGGAAAACGTTCCTTTTTTCAAAGATACCAAGCTTGATTTCAAAATTTTGCAGTCTTTCTTTCTTGAGAGGGAACTGAATTTATTGAATAAATTTCTTAAAATGTCACGGGCGAAACGGATTTCAGCACAGCGGAATGAGGATGTTAGCAATTTGGGTGATGCCAATTACAGGAGAGTGCAAAGGAGTGGGTGAGTTTTGCTAGTTTACTTTATGAATGTGGATCAGCTGAAAGCTGCAACATCTGCTGGCTTTAGCACTCGAGTAAAAAATATAAACATGCAAAAAATTAACAGAACAGGATCAGGCTGACTTGGAGAGTGAAGTGTCATGTTGAATCTAGAGGGTATAGAACTCAATGACTGAGCACTGACCTCAGGGCAGCATTGATTAAATGCACCATGAAGTGAATAAATATATAATGCACAGGACAATCTCTGTATACCAACTACCAAGGTTAAGAAAACGAGCAAAATCAGCCATCTTTAAATTATTAGTTCAATTTTTTAATTATTAGTTCTCATGCTGTTATTTTATTTTCTTCCTCATAAAAACAAAAGCATAACTAACCTGTCCCTCGCAATAATATGCACCCACTTACCTTTTAGTAGAGGCTTAAGAATGGTCAAAAGCGCATACAGTGTCCATGAGACTATTTAAAGTATCTTAAAGATGAAAGTGACACTGTGTCAAAAATGGTCCAGCACAAATTTACAATCAGGGTGGCAGAGAGCATCACAAAGACAGCTGCATGAAACAATGTCCTTGATTTATACATTATATGAGAAAAAAGTCCCTTTTAGCCTGTGAGCCAGCTTATTCTAAGGCTTGATCTAAAAATCTCATATGATTTTGCAATCTTTCTTTCTTCCATTTATGTTTAAATGCCTATTCAATTAAGTCATAGATTCTCTGAAATATTAAGTATATAAGATATACAAGTAAACATATTTTGTTATCATCCAGCCCTGATACTGATAGGTAACGTATTAATACATACAATTCCCTGTTCTGCTATTTAAAACAAATAAAACTTGCACCTATAGTACAGGGACATGCCTTCTTTTATAGAATGTCCTTTTTTTTATTTACTGACTGATGAAAGGGTAGTCCACACTAAAAACAAACCCCTTAACCATACACATTCTGAATATTATGTCTTCCTGTAGGTATGAGGAATCCAGAGCCCCGCCCCTCCTGTAACCCAAACCCATGCCACCCTGGTGTTGCCTGCACTGAAACAGCAGAGGCAATCAAATGTGGACCATGTCCTGATGGCATGGAAGGTGATGGATCCCAATGTGAAGACATTGATGAGGTAACAATGGCAGTGGCTTTTGTGTGTAAGATAATAATAACTGACTGCACTGCTTCTTTCTTCACTAGGTATTATTCACTTCACCCTTTAAGGATGTAATATTGTGGCAGATCATCATGTCATGATGTTAATAAGTGCTAATATGGCAATAATAATATGCAAAAATGTCCATAACCACTTATTCCTAAGGAGGGCTGATGCTGCTGAAGCCAATCCCAGGACACCAGTGCAATGTAGACATGCATAGCAGATTTATTTTGGTAATTTTTCTGTCCATAATCTGCATTTCATGCAGTAATTTCACTGTGTCAATTTGTATAGTGCACATTGATGCCATGTCACATGGGTGTCCGCTGCATTAACACATCACCCGGGTTCCGCTGCGGTCCTTGCCCCCCAGGTTACAGTGGGCCTCAGGTTCAAGGCGCAGGCCTCTCCTTCGCCACAGCCAACAAACAGGTAATCTTGCAATGGACACTGTAGACATTTTATAGCTTGCACAGATTTGGTATAAATTTCATTAACCTTCATTCTCCAATTCTTAAATGCAGGTTTGCACTGATATTAATGAGTGTGAAGTCTCAAATGGTGACTGTGTGGAAAACGCAAACTGCATAAACACCCCTGTAAGCATTTGACAAGAGTTACATATATTTTAACTTTCTAGAGTTTTTGTTATGCATTCCCTCAAGCTCCGCCAAAGAGGCAAAAAATTATGTATATAATAATATATATATATATATATGTATATGTATATGTATATATGTATATATATGTATATATATATATATATATATATATATATATATATATATATATATATATATATATATATATATATATATTTATATATATATATATATATATATATATATATATATATATATATATATATATATATATTAGAAGTGGGCATAGATTAATTTTCTTAATCTAGATTAATCTCACTGTAATATTGGAATTAATCTAGATTAATCTTAAAAATAAATTTTCCCTGAAGCAAACCCGGCGGCTTCATAGCTGCATTCATGTTTCCACGACACGTGATGTGGTAATTTCTAGAGCTGTGCGATTCATGACTCACCCGGGTTAATTGCCCGGATCCTTTAAATGACTCATGAGTCACGAATCTGAGGTCCCCATTGAACCGAATCCTTCGAGTCCTACACCATATCTAAATTGTAAACTCTAATATATTGTCTTACATGAGTCCGGTTGTAGAGGAAGTTAACCGCCAGGAGCGCTAACCCGCTCTCACACCCGGATCAGTTTAGTGAGTGACTCAGAGGGAGCCGAATCCTAAAAAGGATCCGAGTATTACAGCTCTACTAATTTCAAAGTTCGAAGACTCGTTCTCGCCCCCTACAGTGCAGGTATACATCCGCGCTAGGTATACAAAATAAAAAATAAAGGTCTTTAGGAAATAAGAAACTAAAAGACACAAGAAAGAATAAATATACTTATAAATCTAGTGTAACCATTTAACTCCGGCACAATAGCTTGCGTAGTATAGACCCGGCTCCCAACCCAACTTTGTGAATAGATTAACGGCGATATTTTTTTTTTATCGCCGATAAGAGTCTCACGTTAACGCAGCACGTTTTTAATCGCCCGATAAGAGTCTCACGTTAACGGTGTGTGTGTGTGTGTGTGTGTGTGTATATAAGTGGTGACTTATATACACACACACACACACACACACAGGGAACTGGATATATGGAATGAACGTCTGATTATATGAAATGAAATCTGACGTTGGTGCCATTTTGTGTTTTTTTGAGGATGCTAGTTCGCTAAACAGCCACGCTGTTTTTTTGTGCCTCATCATGAGGGAGACTGCACGAAACCTAGTGGCAGCAATTTTAAGCAACAACGACATAATAAACACACTGGCTAATTATTGCAGTAACACTGCTAATAATTCTACCAACATTCAGCATAGGACTACTGATGAAGAGATTTATTCAATGTGTCACCGTGGAAGACCTAATGCAGCGACAGCTGCTGCTTATCAGTCAAGCACCGCACTGACCGAAACAAGCACATCCACATCAGGCGAGCTTCCCACCACCATTCCTACATACAGCCTCCGTCCATCAATACAACACGGCAAAGGGAAACTGAGGTAAGTAAACAGGGAGGAATTACAGGGCAAACTAATGAGCAACACCCAGAAAGGGATGTCAAACAAGTGTCAGCAGTACAAATTAACTGTGCAATATATATTATATATGTGATATTTTATACTCGCCATTGCCCTTGAGAGTATCTCTCCGGTGCCATTTTGATGCACGACCGTAAAATCTCTACCAGCAGCATTCCATGAGCCACATCGCGTTCATAATAAACTCAACTCACCATAGAGCAGAATCAGCGACAGGGACGCTTTTATACAAATTATAGTGCGTGTGCTTAATTTACTGGGCATCAAAATGGCACCAGAGAGATACTTGCACGGGCAGTTATAGGCAAAGGTTCTGCTAACATTAAAAAGTGCAGATTAATGTATAAAATAGAATAGAATAAACTTTCTGTGTGCAGCCTGAATCTAAACATTCCATGACGGGCTGGGATCGGGCAGCGCTGTTTTATCGGATTTTCAATTATAAAAAAAGCCACATATAGTGGGGGCAAAAAAAGTATTTAGTCACCAATTGTGCAAGTTCTCCCACTTAAAAAGATGATAGAGACCTGTCATTTTCATCATAGGTATACCTCAACTATGAGAGACAAAATGAGAAAAAAACATCTTATGATTTTTAAAGAATGTATTTGCAAATTATGGTGGAAAATTAGTATTTGGTCACTAAAAAAAAGCAAGATTTCTGACTCTCACAGACCTATAACTTCTTCTGTAAAAGGCTCCTCTCTCCTACACTCATTACCTGTATTAATGGCACATGTTTGAACTCATTATCAGTATAAAAGACCCCTGTCCACAACCTCAAACAGTCACACTCCAAACTCCACTATGGCCAAGACCAAAGAGCTGTGTAAGGACACCAGAAACAAAAATGTAGACCTGCACAAAACTGGGAAGACGGAATCTGCAATAGGTAAGCAGTTTGGTGTGAAGAAATCAACAGTGGGAGAAATTATTAGAAAATGGAAGACATACAAGACCACTGTTAATCTCCCTCGATCTGGGGCTCCATGCAAGATCTCACCCCGTGCAGTCAAAATGATTACAAGAACGATGATCAAGACTCCTAGAACCACACGGGGGGACCTAGTGAATGACCTGCAGAGAGCTGGGACCAAAGTAACAAAGTAACTAACACACTACGCCGCCAGGGACTCAAATCCTGCAGTGCCAGATGTGTTCCCCTGCTTAAGCCAGTACATGTCCGGGCCCGTCTGAAGTTTGCTAGAGATCTGGATGATCCAGAAGAGGATTGGGAGAATGTCATATGGTTTGATGAAACCAAAATAGAGCTTTTTGGTAAAAACTCTACTTGTCGTGTTTGGAGGAGAAAGAATGCTGAGTTGCATCCAAAGAACACCATACCTACTGTGAAGTATGGGGGTGGAAGCATCATGCTTTGGGGGTATTTTTCTGCAAAGGGACCCGGACGACTGATCCATGTAAAGGAAAGAATGAATGGGGCCATGTATCGTGAGATTTTGAGTGAAAACCGCCTTCCATCATCAAGGGCATTGAAGATGAAGCGTGGCTGGGTTTTTCAGCATGACAATGATCTCAAACACACCGCCTGGGCAAGAAGGAGTAGCTTTGTAAGAAACATTTCAAGGTTGTGGAGTGGCCTAGCCAGTCTCCAGATCTCAACCCCATAGAAAATCTTTGAAGGGAGTTGAAAGTACGTGTTACCCAGCGACAGCCACGAAACATCACTGCTCTAGAGGAGATCTGCATATAAGAGTGGGCCAAAATACCCGCAACAGTGTGTGAAAACCTGGTGAAGACTTACAGAAAACATTTGACCTCCATCATTGCTAACAAAGGGTATATAACAAAGTATTGAGATGAACTTTTGTTAGTGATCAAATACTAATTTTCCACCATAATTTGCAAATACATTCTTTAAAAATCAGAGGATGTGATTTTCTGGATTTCTTTTTTCTCATTTTGTCTCTCATAGTTCAGGTATACCTATGATGAAAATTACAGGCCTCTCTCATCTTTTTAAGTGGGAGGACTTGCACAATTGATGGCTGACTAAATACTTTTTTGCCCCACTGTATATTGCACATTTAATTTGTACTGCTGACACTTGTTCGACATCTCTTTCCGGGTGTTGCTCGTTAGTTTACCCCTGTAATTCCTCCCTCTTTACTTACCTCCATTTCCCTTTTCCATGTCATATTGATGGGCGAAGGTTGCACGTAGGAATGGCAGTGATTCCTGATGTGGAAGGCCTGTTTCTGTCAGTGTGGATGCTTGACGAATAAGCAGCAGCTGTCACTGCATTTGGTCTTCCACAGTGAAACATTGAATAAATCTCTTCATCAGTAATCCTATGCTGAATGTTTGTAGAATTATTAGCAGTGTTACTGCAAGCATTAGCCAGTGTACAAGTGCTCATGCCACCATAGCCCCATGAACCTCCTGCTTGAAGGGCAGATGAAAGGAACAAGGTATTAACAGTAACAGTGAAGAGTTAATGTAAAACTTTGCCAATGTCCAGACAAAGAAATCTTGTGCATGTAAGGGCTGAAAACCAGCACACGAATCTCATCCTGACTGATTATGCCCAATAGCTGTGCCTGTGCTAGACTTCAGATGTCCTGTGTTGTTTCCAGAGCTTTGTTGTATTAATGACCAGTGCCATGTTAAGGTTTGGTCTTTGTGCTGCAGGGTTCATTCAGGTGTACCTGTAAACCAGGTTATAGTGGAGACCAGCAGCGTGGCTGTAAGGCAGATACAGGGTGTGGCAAAGGCCAGATCAGCCCTTGCCACAGCAGTGCCGAGTGCATCGTTCACAGAGATGGAAAGATTGAGTGTGTAGTAAGTCTGACACTTTTGCAATACAGAAAAATCTTTGTAGCATGCCCCAGAAAAGCAAAAACAGTATTGCTTCCATCTCTTCCACCTTTGCTTTTGTTTTTTCCTCAGTGTGGAGTCGGGTGGGCTGGCAATGGCTATCTCTGTGGGCCAGATGTTGATATTGATGGATTCCCTGATGAAAAACTTGACTGCGCAGAAAGAAACTGTGAAAAGGTGAGCTTTTATTTAATTGGCATTTAATGAATGGAAAAAAGACAAGAGTACTAAGACCATTGATCTTTTCCAGGATAATTGTCTGACTGTGCCCAACTCTGGTCAAGAGGATGCAGATAAGGATGGTATAGGAGATGCATGTGATGATGATGCTGATGGTGATGGAATATTGAACGTAGAGGTTTGTGCATATTAAAGGAACTATTGTTGAAGCAGCCATAAGTGCATTACTTGCTAAATCCTGAGGACCCCTTATCATATACTAATGAACAAGACCCATACTTAGTGTGAAGTGTTTCACATTGTGCATAGTGCTGCGCCTATACGGTCATTTATTCTTAAATAAATCAAGGTTTACCACCAGTAACATGAAGCCAGATAGAGGTTTACAAGAGAATGTTAGATAACCCTTGGCCCCTTCATTCCTAAAGGACAATTGTGTGTTGGTGCCCAATATCAACCAAAGGAATGTGGATCAAGATGATTTTGGTGATGCCTGTGACAACTGTCGACTGGTCAAAAACAATGACCAGAAAGACACAGATAGTGATGGAAAAGGAGATGAGTGTGATGATGACATCGATGGTGATGGTAGGTGTGATGCTCATAAGAAATAAATTCTCCTCTTGCTTGTGAGGGCCCAGTGTTTTGCAACCACACTTTCAGGGATCAAGAATGAAAAGGACAACTGCAAGAAAGTGCCCAACACTGACCAAAAGGACAGGGACCGAGATGGTGTAGGCGATGCGTGTGACAGCTGTCCCTATGTACCCAACCCTGACCAGGTCTTACTGCCTTTCCAGTTTGTCTTTTCAATGAGAGACCATCCACTGGTCCAATAAACATTTAATATGGCTTCCTCTCTTTCTTTTGGCAGTTGGATATAGATAATGATTTGATCGGAGACCCATGTGACACCAACAAGGACAGGTGTGGTGCAGTTACAGTTATTGGTCTTTCATAATATTTTCAGTTGTTCAATCAAGTCTGTTGCACTTTGTTGCAGGTTATGTTGTAAGGGCACAAAATTGGCACTTTACAAATGAATTTTAATGGGAAGTTCTCATTAAAAAGTAAAAAAAATACAGTTGATATAGTGATGGTGGCATGCCACAGGGTATAAATATTGTAATAAATATAAATTATGTTATAGTTTTCTTTACCTTTAAACAAGTGCAAATCTTGAATCTTAAAGTGTGTCTAGCTATGTCTATTTCTCCACTGTATCCAAGTGATGGTGATGGACACCAAGACTCAAACGACAACTGTCCAGCTGTCATCAACAGCTCCCAGCTGGATACGGACAGGGACGGCCTTGGGGATGAGTGTGATGATGATGATGATGATGATGGTATCCCTGACCTGCTGCCACCAGGCCCTGATAACTGCCGCCTGATTCCCAACCCACTACAGGAGGACTCAGATGGTGAGAATGCTGCTTGTCTCCCCATCCCCATCCAGATAAGTGCTGGTATATCAGGCATTCAGGTACTCAGTAGGAAGAGATAATGAAGCACAACAAGAATAAGTATTAATGTTCTGGAAAAAAAAAACAGTTGGATATAGATAATGTCTTGAAAAAAATGGATAATGGATAATTTCATTGTCCAGATAACTGTACAGAAAAGAAGTCTGGAACTGCTCAGCAGCAATTCATGCATGGTGCTTGAAGCCATTTAGCCATTAATCACACATTGCAGCTTGGTGTGTAGCTTGCAGCTATAATCATGCACTGAACCAGTGTTAAATCTGTTCTGCCACTACAGGAGACGGAATTGGCAATGTCTGTGAGAATGACTTTGACAACGATACCTTGGTTGACAGCATCGATGTGTGTCCTGAGAATGCAGAAGTCACACTTACTGATTTCCGAGCCTATCAAACAGTAGTATTGGATCCTGAGGGAGATGCACAGATAGATCCTAACTGGGTAGTTCTGAATCAGGTCAGTTCTGATCAAATTACGACCTTAAGACATTCTCTATTTCAGCTCTGTTAAATGCAATGTTTATGCTGTACCTTTTGATAGGGAAGAGAGATTGTGCAAACTATGAACAGTGATCCTGGTCTGGCAGTTGGTAAGTTTTTTTTAAGGAACCAATGGATTTTCTGATGAAAGGAATTTTCTTACAATTCTCAGCTACTAAATAGAGCCAACAGAAAGTATTCATGCTCCTTCACATTCTGTGTTCTGGTACACACCTAGTCTTGGGGCAGTGGTGGAAGGAGCGGCCCCGTAATCAGAAGGTTGTAGCCAAGGTGCTATTGAGGTGCCATTTGCAAAGCACCGTCCCCGGGTGCCTGTCATGACTGCCCACTGCTCACCAAGGGTGATGGGTTAAAAGAAGAGGACACATTTTGTTGTGTGCATCTGGTGCTGTGCTGTGTCTCACAATGACAATCCATTCACTTTCATAATCATCTCATTTTATGTGACAGGCTACACTGCATTTAATGGGGTGGATTTTGAAGGAACATTTCATGTGAACACAGTGACAGATGACGACTATGCAGGGTTTATCTTTGGATACCAAGATAGCTCCAGTTTCTATGTGGTCATGTGGAAACAGGTGGAGCAAATCTATTGGCAAGCCAATCCCTTTCGTGCAGTTGCTGAGCCGGGGATACAACTTAAGGTATTTAACTTAAATTTTTCATCAAATGTCAGTATTTCCAGTATTACAATCACTGCAAGGTACAGTGGGTTGCAAAAGTATTCGCCCCCCTTGAACTTTTCCAACTTTTTTGTCACATTACAGCCACAAACATGAATCTATATTATTGGAATTCGATGTTAAAGACCAATACAAAGTGGTGTACACTTGAGAAGTGGAACGAAAATTATGCATGATTCCAAATTTTTTTTTACAAATAATTAACTGAAAAGTGGGGTGTGCGTAATTATTCAGCCCCCTTTGGTCTGAGTGCAGTCAGTTGCCTATAGACATTGCCTGATGAGTGCTAATGACTAAATAGAGTGCACCTGTGTGTAATCTAATGTCAGTACAAATACAGCTGCTCTGTGATGGCCTCAGAGGTTGTTAAACAGAATATTGGGAGCAACAACACCATGGTCCAAAGAACACACCAGACAGATCAGGGATAAAGTTATTGAGAAATTTAAAACAGGCTTAGTCTACAAAAAGATTTCCCTAGCCTTGAACATCTCACGGAGCACTGTTCAAGCGATCATTCAGAAATGTAAGGAGTATGGCACAACTGTAAACATACCAAGACATGATTGGACAGCTGATCAGAAATGCAGCCCCTGAGGCCCCTGGTGACACTGAAAGAGCTGCAGAGATCTACAGCTCAGGTGGGGGAATCTGTCCTTAGGACAACTATTAGTCGTGCACTGCACAAAGTTGGGCTTTATGGAAGAAGAAGGCATTGTTAAAAGAAAACCATAATAAGTCCCATTTGTAGTTTGCCACAAGCCATGTGGGGGGACAGTAAAACTGTGGAAGAAGGTGCTCTGTTCAGATGAGACCAAAATGGAACGTTTTGGCCAAAATGCAAAACGCTATGTGTGGCAGAAAACTAACACCGCACATCACTCTGAACACACCATTCCCACTGTCAAGTATGGTGGTGGCAGCATCATGCTCTGGGGTGCTTCTCTTCAGCAGGGACAGGGAAGCTGGTCAGAGTTGATAGGAAGATGGATGGAGCAATGATCCTAAACATAAAGCCAGGGCAACAATGGAATGGTTTAAAACAAAACATATCCATGTGTTGAATGGCCCAGTCAAAGTCCAGATCTAAAT
This sequence comes from Denticeps clupeoides, assembly GCF_900700375.1. Classification (NCBI taxonomy): domain Eukaryota; kingdom Metazoa; phylum Chordata; class Actinopteri; order Clupeiformes; family Denticipitidae; genus Denticeps; species Denticeps clupeoides. The sequence continues at coordinate 20,228,972 of NC_041719.1, read as the reverse complement.
CCAATCAAGAATATGTGGCAGGATCTGAAAACTGCTGTTCACAAATGCTGTCCATCTAATCTGACTGAGCTGGAGCTGTTTTGCAAAGAAGAATGGGCAAGAATTTCAGTCTCTAGATGTGCAAAGCTGGTAGAGACATACCCTAAAAGACTGGCAGCTGTAATTGCAGCAAAAGGTGGTTCTACAAAGTATTGACTCATAGAGCTGAATAAATATGCACACCCCACTTTTCAGTTATTTATTTGTTAAAAATGTTTGGAATCATGTATGATTTTTGTTTCACTTCTCAAGTGTACACCACTTTATTGGTCTTTCTCGTGTAATTCCAATAAAATAGATTCATGTTTGTGGCTGTAATGTGACAAAATGTAGAAAAGCTCAAGGGAGACGAATGCTTTTGCAACCCACAGTATGTGATTAATATTTAAATACCGAACATTAAAAGAACAGTAACAAGGAACAGCTCTCATTCTTCCTTGATCTGTCTAAATCTAAACATGCATGTCACTTCCACTTGACAATAAACCTTCAATATGTGGAAATGCAGAAGCAAACATATCAAACCCACCTAGTGAGATTATTATTCACCTGCACCCCACATACACTCTAGATTTTGTTGTCAGATTTGTCAATATGGTTGATATGGTACAAAGTTCCTTCAATGTACAAAATAAATCTTAAACAAAACAAAGGTCTATCTTAGATTGCTAAATTTATCTGGTGGATTATGGAACTTAGCTGCTCAACAGCAGATTGTTATTTTTTTTACACTAGCAATTCTTAATTACACAGTGGACACCTCAGTGCTTTCCCCACTTTTAATATGACCTATAACCTGCACTGTTCAATTCATAAAATGCTGTGATGGTAGCATAAGTGTGTATTTACACTTATGTGAACTTAGTTCGGCTGTATGGCCCTATTTTAATAGACCATCACAAGCCCAAAGTTGAATCTGAAGAAGGCACCAGAAAGTTTCTCACATCCAACTAGGCAACCATAAAAGCAGCCAGTGGTGCTCATTACTTACTACTGCCGTTTTTGCGGGACCCTTGGATTATCCCATCCGACAGTTTGGTATGTGAAGACAACTCTCTCTGCATGAGATGCTGACCACTTCCCGTTTGAGACTCAGCTGTCCTGATTACTCTCTGCTACTTACGTTCCCCAGCAAGAGAATTCATTGCAAGTCCCTGACCGAACCTGCCTAGTGAGATTATTATTCAATAAATGTCTGTTCAGTACATTTGAGTTCCTGAATGGCAGGGCATCTTGTAACACCATTCACACTCCCACATCCTCACGCTGATTGGTCCCTAACTTATCCGCCTAGTAACATTATTGAATAGCACCCCAATTTATCAATTTCCTCAATAAACCTCCAATGTACTCAGTTTGCATTTAAAGTATTTAAAAGGGTTTTTGATTATAATGAAAGCATGTGTGACAATATTGTAAGTATTATAAGGGTTGCTTCTTTTGAACTGACATTAAATATTCCACAAGCATCATGACAGTCAATGCAATCGAGATTCACTGCCCATTCAACCAACGTAAAGCAAGATACTATTACCATTTCTCACCATAGACTGCCCTTTGTACATCATCAGCACATTAACGTATCTCTGCTCTTTAGGCAGTAAAGTCCAAAACAGGGCCTGGGGAGAACCTACGTAACTCTCTGTGGCATACAGGCGATACCCCAGAACAGGTGAAGCTCTTGTGGAAGGACTCCCGAAACGTGGGCTGGAAGGACAAGACCTCATATCGCTGGTTCTTGCAGCACAGGCCCCAGGATGGGTACATCAGGTAGGACATAAACCTAAACACAGATCTGGCCCAGTTAGGAAGGTGCCCTGAGTTGTTTTTACATGTTTTCGGTCATTTATGAAGAATTCTAATAGTACCTAATTGTTGTTGTGTCTTATTTTAAAGAGTATAATTGTTTAGCCCAAAGACTGTAATGGTTAAATGTTTCTGTTGCTTTGTGAAGTGACATGAAATTCAACAAAAATTAAACACAAAATAGACACCTGTGACCCTGTTCCATCTGAGTACTGAGCTGTGTTTGAGTACTCAGTGTACTCCCATTTTGCATTTTTGCTTTTGTCCAGAGTTCGTTTTTATGAGGGTCCACAAATGGTTGCCGACACTGGCATCATCATAGATGCTACCATGAGGGGTGGCAGGCTTGGGGTCTTCTGCTTTTCACAGGAAAACATAATCTGGGCCAATTTACGATACCGATGCAATGGTAAATATGCAAACCTGTTTGTTTTCATAAATTATTAAATATATATATATATCCTCAGTCACAGGGCTTTTCTAAGCCTTCATCTAATCCCAAGAGTCATTTATATATGGATGCATGGATGCAACTCAACTATTAAAGGCAATTGTAAAAATTGACTGAATGTGAGATTAAGAAGTCCTAGAAATACCGATGTGCTGATTTCTGTCTCTTCCACTGCAGATACACTTCCAGAGGACTTTGACACATATATGGCACAGCAGGTTCAGTTATCTGCATAAATGTGTTTACAACCGTGAATAACAACCCATCTGGACCACCTGTCTTGTTATTTTATAAATGTGTGTTCTGATTTTAATAAAAATGCATTTCCCCCAAATACATTCATTTTAATTTAATCCCACAGTTTACATGTCACATGGTCAGAGTTTGTGTGACTGGCACTCTTCTGCACTGACCTTATTTCTACATTGCTCACTTTAGACACTTCATGTTCCCAGCTGCTTTGGAGCCACATGCTATTTGAATGGAAAAATAGCCCTGAATGCTTGAATAGGATGCATTGTGTGATATGGAATCTTCTTCTTATTGAGATATAAATGGGAAATAAAATATCTCAAAGGGAAAGGCTAAATTTGTTTGAAAACTCTGCTGAGTTTTCTTAATTCCTGCTCTGGCAGGATATGCATTAAACTGAATGAGGATTATAGACTGCCTGATCCTGTTTTGGAATTGAAACAGTTTGCATTGGAAAAAGTTTCATTGCTGGTGCTAAAGTCACAAACATGCACAGGTATTTAAAATATATTTTTAAAAACACATACATAATTACAGATTACTAAAAAAAAAAAAATATATATATATATATACACACACACACACACACACACACAAACACACACACATAAACAGATGTATAAACAAGGACAATCTGATATATCACTGAAACATCATGCAGATCAACATTAAGAAAACATCTGTGGACTTGGCCTATACAGATACTATTTACAGAGAAAAGGTCCCTTCCATAGTCATAGAAATTCACAGAAAGATGGACCACAGGCTGCACTACAGAAAGAGAGGAAAATCACTAGTGATCACTTTGACAATGGATTTCAGAGGCAAAGTATGGTTTACTGTTCCATGTTTGATAAAGGTCTGAACATATAAAAATGAACACAGAGAATTTGAGTGCATTCTTTAATTTCATAAGATTTTAATGTACATAAATCTTTTTACGCTGATTCCCCAGCATCATATGAAGCATAATAAAAGGTTGGAAAGGATAACCTTTGTTGACTCTAAATTAAAGGCAGAAAGCACATATTTCAATTGCATTTTAGTCTGTAAAATTCTCACCTGACTGGGTTTTGCTAAGACCCACTTCCCATTACTGCTCTAACACATCAATCCCATGACAACTTTTCCGCAGTTCAAAATGTGATTTATTTCTAGGTTTCCCAATTCCACATCCTAATGAGCCAAAAGTATAACAATAAACTAGTGGTGCCTTGTTAAAAAAAAAACCACCACCCCACTTCTGCTAAATCATCACCTTTCAACAGAGAGGAAGTAGAGGCTAAAAGCTAATTCCACCTTTCATTTATGATGGTACAGAACGCTACAGCCCTTTTTGTTTTGCATTGTCTTGCTTCCAGAAAGTATATATAATACAATATAATGTTTCATTTTTAAAATACATATTACATTTTGTGTTGTAATACACATTCGGGGGCACTCATTAAAAACCACACTCATTAAGAGGGAATGTTACTTTGAGTTATTTTTGAGTTGATATATAGGTCAAACAGTCACTATACATACAAGGAAGAACAGTCCAAGTTTAACAAAAGCAGTGAGAGTAAAGTGCAAAATCTCTCACTGAAGAACAGCAAAAAAACAAGACAAAACCCCTTATGGAAACAGATGGATATACTGGTATTGAAAACTAACTGGCTGAAAAAGAGGGTGTGCCCAGCTGAGGTTTGGATGCATGATATGAATTTGAACTTAGCACAGATACAAACCACAGTGACAGACCATAGAAAAATACAACAGCATAAACTACCAGTGCACATGTACAGGTAAAAGCAAACACTAAATGAAAAGGGCCAGCGAATCATTTTCAACCAAAAAGAGGTGAAAGTTAACATACTTTGGTCCAGCATTTGGATTCCAAAGGCTTATGTCTTTTGGTGGTTTCATACAACATCTACACAGTGTCACAGAAATACATTCTCATTTTAGCCATGAACTAACTGCTCTCAAAAATGCTAGCTGTGGGTGAGCTGGAGGTTAACTCAGTCATGCCAGCATACAAAAAAAAGTAGAATAAAGTGAATGTGCATGCACTTGTTCCCATGATAGAGAGTCAAAATCTATAGTGCCAAGGATTTCCCTTTTTCTGTTTTCATGCAGTCTTATTTGAGCAATGATCTGTATATACACTGTCAAAGAAAAAAAAAGGGAAAAGACATTGTCAAATCTACAAAAGATTTTTTTTTTCACATTTCCTGGATGGCACAGATTGACAATGAAATAAACGTCTATATGACAATGCATGTAAGACATTTTTCCATCACCAGGATGCAAAAGCACATCTTGCCTTGCACACTGAAAACGAGTTTTGATATTTGCTGCAATTCCCAGATATATGGACAAATCTTTCCCTTTATCTCTGAATGCCTTGAAGAACCTTGGCTCCATGATTATATTCCATGTCAGTTTTGCATAGGAATCACAAATATGTCAAAAACCAGGTACAACATAAACCTTAATGAAAAAAAAGAATATGGAGTCTCTGACCTGGTTACACCATGAAGCATGATTCATGCAAAAACTAAACACAGCAAATGTACAGTTATCAACAAATGAAACCAACAGTTATGACTATGAGCTGCTATGGGTTATTCTATTTTAGGTGAATCCCCCCTTGCCTTCTTACACTGGTAAAAAAATAAATAAATACAATTAGACAAAAGGAGAGCTTATGCATCAACAAGTACTGTTAATTGATGAGAGCTGTAAGGGGCACATTGGGAGATGAGAACAGCATTATGATATAATCATATAAGGCAGTCAGGACCTGACACAGTGATGAGTTTGGACCAGGCTGTTCTGTAAATAGCAGCTCTTTCTACTGCTCTGCCTGTAAAACCACACACCTGGTTTGTAGACCACAATCCAGACCCAACACATCTGCCTCTCTAGGACAGCTCACAGTGAGCAACACGCACAACAAAATACCAGGAACACAGAACAGCCACTACAACATATGCCCAACCAAGCACCAAGGTCCTCAATCACTAAGTTCCCATCATCCATAGGCCGGGAGTTGGCAGTCATGCTATTTCCATTTATGGTTGCAACAAATCTGCAAATACATGTTTAATGATACAGAGCCATGTCTGGGCACTAACCCTCACCACTCTTAAAGCACTTGGTACCTTCAGATAATCCATATGGGAAGAGTCACACTCCTTACAATTGTTTAAATAAACAAACAAACAAATTAATAAATAAAGAGCAAGTAAAAAGAATAAAAACAAAAAAAGTGCACCATTGGGTCTGAGTGACAAATGCTGATGGCAAACAGCAATTTGGCAACTAACACCTACAACACAATCATACAAATACTCTGTGGAAATAATAAAAAAATACACACAAATAAAGACAGTGTACATTCAACAGAAATTTCAACATAAAGCTGTGAACTGAAATGATAAAGACTAGTTCAGTCTATCAGCAGCACACACTGCTACATGATCGCAAACCTGACTTATGGCATTTATACTAATCCTTACATTTCTTTCCAATGGAAAAAAGCCAGAAGCTCCTGAACAATACACAACAAAATTAGCCATGTGGGCCATGGTAAAACTATAATAAAACACCACTGATTCTGACGGACTTGCAGTAATCTCCACCTCATTGAGTCACTGCAGCCAGGTGACACCAACCCCACCCCCTGATCCAGGCAGTTTGGCAGCATGCGATCACAGAGAACATTTTGGGTGAGGGGGCTGGAGTAGGGTCTTGGACAATGGACATGCAGCTAAACCATGATAAACTGTCCCACCTCCACTTCCTCCCTCTGGGTGAATGTGTTTTTTTCTCATTTTCCACCAAATAAGGTTGTGCTACAGCCGGTCCATCCTAAATGTGTCCTCGGTGGCAGGGTCTGTGAGGACCATGTCTGGGTCATTGAGCATGTGCAGTCCATCCAGGGTGAGAGGATCAATCTTCAGCTCATCCAATGGGAATTGAGAGTCTGTCTCAAAGCTGACATCTCCCACACCTGCCAAGGAAGCCACATCACCAACACTGGCCAAGGAGCTAGCCAGCTCTTTGGAGAGGCTAGGTGGTGACTCTCCTGTGACTAAGACACAAAGCGGGAAAAAAAGAGAAAAAAGAAAAACTATAAGGCTGTAAATCTATGGAGGGTAACAAGTGCCAAAAAAACCCAGATAAATCAATAATTAATAAAATGTTTCATTAATTATTTAAAATGGGAAATGCAAGCAACATAAATAAATTCAATAAGACACAAACGATAAAAACTGTAAATAAAAACATTACAAATTCATTTATTAAATATGTCAAAGTAAGCGGGTGGGACTAACGTTGATCGAGCTTGTGTCTTTTCCAACATGGCACTACCATTCAGAAGTAATTCATAATGCCCTGAATGTGCTAAAATGTAATAAATTGTGAAATATTTATATATGATATATAATTATTTATGTTTTTATATATTTTTTAAATATTGTACTAATTAATAATGTTTTTATTTCCCATTTTAAATCATTTATGGCATATCTATTGTTTAATTATTGATGCATTGCCAATTTTATGTCATGTCTGTCTTAGAGCATCTTTCTGAATCTGACTAAAATAAAAACAATGATTTAAAAAGAATAAATAATATATTACAATCATACTAAATAATGCCCAATGGTCAGGCCGAGCTGGTCACCCCAGACCTCTCTTTTCCCAGTAATTTACATGTTACATAACCAAAGAAGGAGGAGGAGGTTTTTCCATTTTGCTCAAAAACTCACAATTTAGTTTGTGCCTGGCCCGGGAATTGTACGTTGCCAGATTACAATCACTTGATTTGCCCTAGGGTAGACTCAGTTGTTTTTTGGCATTCAAGAGGATATTTTGGATAATTTTTATCTAGCCCCTCACATTAGACCAATTCATCATGGGAGACCATACAGAAGCAGAAGGCTCAAAGTAATTGGAAAAGCAAGAACCTCTTCACCACACCAAGGAAATGATCCATTGGAAAACTACTTAAAAATGGTTTGCTCAGTAAATAAGATTTTCGGATATCTTGACAGCCAAATATGGGCTAAGAAGCAAGTGAAAGCAAGTGCTGGTCATATAATGATGATTGTTTTAGGGATAAATAAAATAAAAATTGTAATTGCATATGAGGTTGGAATGCTTCAGCATGTTCTTTGTCATGATAAGTGACATATAGTGTTGTGCCAGTTAAAACTCGTTTAAAGTGTTAAAAATAAAAACTTTATCAATTTCAGTAATATGTTTTCTAGTTCATTCAATTGTTAATTCTTTTTTTAAATAAACAGACTGCTAGCCTTTCTATTTTGAGTCTATACTTTATTTGTAAAACTGACTGGAATGCTCAAACCAGCTTCAGTAGACATGTTTGTTCTGCTAGCACCAGCAATGGACTTTCCATACCATCTGCAAATCTAATTATGTGTAGAATCTATTCTTGCTGCAATAGATCTGTTTTTATGTGCAGAACGGATCAGGGAACGGTACTGACACGCGTCCATGGAAGCTAACCAAAAAAAGCATTCACAAAGAATAAAAACATGTTCACTGATCATGTAAGAGTTTGGTACAGTTTGGTACTTGACTTGGGACTAAAGTGGCTGTGTATTCAATAGATCAACAACAATGACAACATTTTTTTATCCAAAATCCTAAGCAGTATGTCTTGGACTTGGCTATGCAGTTGACACCCTTCACACTTTGACCTGAACTGATTTTGAACTGATCTCCTTGAAAGGCAAAGTGAGTGTGCAATAGGTTTAAGCAGGGCTGATGTTGATTTGTTTAGGGAGATACCTGTTAAAATTATGTTGGGAATATTTCCATGGCTACTATAGCCAAGCTGCTGAGCATCCAGGGCACTGTGGCTCCCAGTAAGGCCCATCATGGCTGCCTGGGTGTAGTTGAGGGTGGAGCACTGACTAAAGAGGCTGTTGGAGCTGATTGGGTTCTCAATCATGTTGAACTGCTCCAGCTATAAAGAGAAAAAGCTTATTAAGAATACTATAAATCTCATGCTGTAACATAAATATTCAAGTTGGTAAGTGGTAGGAGAGGATATTTGCACATTGATGATCACTGTATAATCCATTCTGATCAAAATATTTTATTATATGACACACCTAGTACAAATTAGTATGAAAAGTATGGCAGTTGTGCAGTCCAGTGAATATTGCATTCTATAAAACATGAAGGTTATCCAACCTGATGTGACAAAGCATTGGTTTGCCTAGATGCCAGTTGATGCTCATAGAATGAGTCTCCAGAAATACTTCCCACCAGTGGTATGTGCTGGAATGAAAGTCAAACAGATGATGTCAGAGAGGCAAGTAATACATACAGTAAGAAATACATTTCCACACTTTCCAAATGAACCGCAGATTGCCTTCTTTTATGACATTTGACATAAGTTAAGTTAGGTTTTATTTGTCACATACATGATGTACACATCCAACATGCAGTCTGCACCAGTCAAACCACCAAGTAATGATTGTCACATATATGATGTACTCATACAACATACAGTCTGCACCAGTCAAACCACCAAGAAATGATATCACATCCACATTTATCTAGTGAATTATTTCTTTAATGGAATCAAGATTTTTCTGATTTTCACTTTATTGACAGGTTGTTTAGAGGGGTGACAATTCAGGTTTCAGGGGTGACAAGTCAAAGTCAATTAAAAATGACAGTTTGGGATACATCCAAATGAAGGTTCAATCCATCAATATTCACAACCCCTGAGTTGACCTTAAATCAAAATTCATGAAAATGTGTACCTCAACAAAAGCTAATTTAATTTAATCATCAATGTGCCACTTTCCCCATTGTAGTCTCATGGACTTTTCTAAATTGTGTCATATTAGATATTATAAGTGCTAATTAATTTTCACAATCGAATATGACAATACCATTTATTTGTTTGATGTTAAACACATTTACATTTACATTTACAGCATTTATCAGACGCCCTTATCCAGAGCGACTTACAATCAGTATTTACAGGGACAGTCTCCCTGGAGCAACTTAGGGTTAAGTGTCTTGCTCAGGGACACAATGGTAGTAAGTGGGATTTGAACCCGGTTCTTCTGGTTCACAGGCGAGTGTCTTACCCACTAGGCTACTACCACATTTCATTGTATGTACATAAATATTTACTTTAACATTTAACAGACACAGGGCTGTATTGAAAGCAGTTACAGGTTCATTATTAGACCAGCATTTTTCTATTTATTTGTATTTTAGATGAACCAATGGAATAATCACATGATTAAATAATGAATAGAGCTGCCTGTTCACACTCACTTATTTGAGCAAAGATTAAAACAACTATGGACTTGAGATAGTAAAGTGACTGAAGCTAACTGTGCATTAAATCCAGGAAAAAACAGCCATAACCTCCCATCTGAAAAAAATACATTTTCTCCTAAACAGTTGGTGTACTTCTGATGTAACAGAAAATACATTTATGTGGATTAATACTTTACAATAACGCATAATACAATTATGTATTACTAAAACAAAGTGGAAGAGGCAATTAATAATCCCTGTGTATAATTGGAAGAGTGAACAGACTAGACAAAACAATATTACTAAATGGATGACGTGGGTAATATGAAAGCACAGCAACTACACAACAAAGTCAAAAACGTGAAATAATTTCTAATGAAATTTTTTTTGTTATTTTTGTGGGTCTTACTTGAGGTGAACCTCCAGGTGAGAAGCCTTGATTGGACACTGGAGAGGTTGGAGACTGGTTTGCTGGAGAGCCAGTCTGATTGCGATACTGTGGAAGAGAGGAGGCCTGGCATACAGAACAACAGTACAGTTACACCGAGACAGAGTGAGCCTGTAGCACATACAGTGTTTATATGATAGGAGCAAAGTCTCAAATATGAAGCACTCTAATCTCACTCCACTGCAAGGGCCAGAGGATGTTTACTGTACCTACAGCTATATTCCATTTATAGCATTTTATTATGTCGAACTCAAATTCCACAGATGCTTGCCCCAGTTTCTATAAATAAAACTGAAAGCCTCCAAACCATTACTGCTGCGTTACATATACATTTGCATGTTCTTGAGGTTGAAGGAAGTTTTCAACCATTTTTTTAACCAAATAATTTATAATTATATACAGGTTTTGAAAGATGATAAATAAAAAGTATATGAAATAAAAAAGTGTGTTCTCTGTATGCTTTTCGCAGAATCTCATTTTACACTAATCCTTTGTTCAAACCAATCATTGGTTTGGACCAGAATTAGCAGTCAAAGCAAGTCCATCTGTCCCGTCAACCCACAACAGGATGTATCATGTCTGGGGTCTGACACCAGGCAGAGTTTGAGCACCGGTTTATCTGAAATAAGATGGAATGTAGAAAGCCCTAGGCTAATTTGCCAACATGTACAAATAAGTGTCAAAACACATTTAGTAACAATATAATGACAAGGGTTCCAGTCATAGCAATCACCAAGACACTTTGTTTCAGATTTTACAAAATTATTTCCACAATTGTGAGGTGGAATTATTAAGGTGCTGGTTCAATGTTGTAATGGTTAGCACTCTGCACTCTGTATCTAGCGATCAGAGTTCAAATCTTGGGGGGACCTGAACTTTTGGGTGGTGCTAACCTAGTGGGTAAAACACTCGCCTATGAACCAGAAGACCAGAAAGTCACAGGTTCAAAAGTTTAACCCTGAATGTCTGTCCCTGGAACTGGGACTACACAGGGACTGTCCCTGATAAATGCTGCAAATGTAAACGTTATAACACGTTTGCTGACAGTGCCTTTTTTGCATATAGATACTTTTCTTATAAATCGCCATTAATGAGGAGAGAAGATGGGTCTCACCGTGTTGATCTGGGTGCCAGTGGTCTGGGTGGTGGATGAGGGTGTTGTTACCGTGAGGGGTGGCAGCTGCACAAGACGAATACTTTGGGGGAGAGTCTGCTGTTGCTGCTGCTTCTGCAGATCATTCAACAATGAGAACAAGGGAAACTGAGCCAACTGCTGCTCCAGAGACAGAGCATCCATCGTCAGGGCCTGCAGATACACACACAAATGTGCACACACAAACATGAATTTTGTGTTATAAATGTAATATAAACATTATGTATCGAAAACATTTAAATCAATTGGAATAATAGAATCAGTTCCTAAAAGCAGCCTCCTTTGTAAAAACTTTTATTATAAAGGATATAATGTGATACGTTTGGTGGGGAATATATAATTAATTATAATTTATGTAACAGCATCTATGCAATAAAACCTAACCATGCACCTTAGTATTTTAAACACATACTTCATTTAACTTCATATAAGATTTGTCATCTTGATGGAGTTACCAGATACAAGAGAATTCTATGAGTCCTTCATATAATAAAAAAAAACCCTGAAAGAGCTTTGGCAGTCAACTTGCTCTCATGAGCAAGCACAAAGGTTTCTATTTATAGCAGTAGGCTTTGGATATTGTCTAAAAGATTGAGCAAGTAGTCTATATACAATATACTAACAATTATGGCATGGGGGAAACTTTCAATGGCTTTAAATTAATAAAGATTTCATTATGTTAATAAAGCAGTACAAATAAGAACAATTTACGTATTAATTCTAATTGCTTAGATAAATGGAACTAAAATGAGTGACATGGAAAAAGTTGCTAATCAGATCAGTCTTTCAGGTCTTCTTAATGTTTTGCCAATGATTAGAACCTCCTGCAAATCAAGGTGGAATCTCTGTTATTTATACCTGACATGTAGGGTCTATTGTTTTCTTTGCAAATAAAGAATGCCATTTGCTAATGAAGAGTCGTCATCAATTATTATTATTATTATTATTATTATTATTATTATTATAAGTTCACCTGGTGTGCATGTCTTTGGACCCAGGAAGGAAAGAAGGATTATGGATCTCCTCATTCTGTCAAGGTGAGTAACTCCAGCAACCTTACAAAGAAACCTTGGGCCACTTGGGGATGTCATATTATTATGATGATAGGGAAATACATTGACTGGTAAATTGAAACTCTTGTTTTTACATTTTACATTTAGCTCTCGGCTGGTGCTGATCCAATCTGCTTATGAAGTGAAAGTGAAGTGATTTCACGGTGCACACAACAAAATGTATCCTCTGCTTTTAACCCTTAGTGAGCAGAGGGAGTGCACTTGACAAACTACTGAAAAAAAACAACTGAGTTGACATACATGACATACATATTAAGTGGTCACTGAGTTGATTTTCTGCAAATTCAGAAATGCACAAGGGTTCCCTGGCTTCAGCTTCTGAGTTATCAGTAATACCAACTAACATATCCAGCAAGACCGTTTATACCCAAATGACAGAGAACAAACTTTTTTGCCACTTTTTTTTACCTCCATTTTGTACCTGGAGTCAGATAACACAGGTCTTTGCCAAGCAGAATGTTTGCACAGGATGTAACCTTTTCACAGTTACCCATTATTTTAGGGCCAGTTGGACATCATTAAGCTGACAAGCGGTTTTATTTAATTATTATTTTAAGAATGACTGAAATATTTTAAAGATGTGAGATATACAAAGACAGAACAGATTTACCTGAGTGATTGGTATCTGAGTGGACAGGGTGGAGGAGATTTGTTGTGCGGATCCCTGTGCCGACTGCTGCTGCTGGGGATCAGTGCTGAGGGTAAGGGGAAGAACAGAGGCCTGCTGGTGTGGTGCTGATGCAGTCATGGAAGGTTGGGATGTGGGAATCACTGTGAAAAGATGGATAAAGCCAATCTCACATCCTCACCGAAGTACACACAGCAAGTCAACCATGTTTTGAATGCGTATGGATTTTAAATATGTGTACGTATTTAGAGTTTCAGTAAAAAAAAAACAGAGTTAGCAGAAATCCTGAATAAGATGGACAGATGAGCAAATAATGAACATTGAATAGAAAAGTTCTAAGGATAAACTGTTCATTGATAAACGTCTTATCTACTAGTTGCCGTTCAAAACTTGCTTTCCTGTATATACTGTACATATATATATATATATATATATATATATATACACACACACACACACACACACACACATATACATATATGTGTGTGTGTACAAATAAAAAAAAGAGACAAACATGTTATTTATTTAATGGTATCTGCTGATGAGGTGCTATTACCATGGCTGGCAGCACTCATGCCTAGGTGTGTGAGGGTGGAGGACAGGTTGCCTGTGCTGCCAGAAGAGTTGAGGGTGGGGAAAGATACTGCGTCATCAGGGTCCAGAGGGGTGGGGAGGGGAGGTGGAAACTGGATGTTGGTGAGGTCAGGCAGTGATCCGCCTGTGTTGTGAGTCACCGGGGCTAAAGACGTATTGACTTCCTGGTCTGGGGATGGAAATATGCTGGGGAGAGAAGGTAGATAGAAGAAAGAGTTGACAGGAACCCTTGACATGACAAACTAGTCCACGTCACTTTATTTAAGTGCATAATCAATAAAACACTTACTTAATTCCAGGAACTTCGCAAGACTTGTGTGACTCCACATTCTAGAAAAGAAGCACAATCTCACAAATCTCTGTCATGCCCAGTGAGAGAAATTGTCTGTGTGCATGCCATTTTTGTCATCCTATACCTTCTTCAGGCCGTCTTTGTCCATCTTTGCTTCTTGTTCCCCTATGCCTGGAGCAGACAGCAGAAGCACTGACAGAGGACACAATGAGCCAATCAGCAGAGAGGCACTTAAGCACAACAATGTTCACTGCCACAGGAAAATGTCCAGCATCTCTCAATGATTAATGCAAGAATATTCATATGCATGCATAAAGGGCACCTCGTTTGGGCTGCAACTCCTGTGACCCTCCTGTAAATGACTCCTGTGGGGTGGGATTCATAGTGCTCTGGTGTAATGCTGAGTCAGAATTAGTCCTGTGGCCAAAATGAGACTCCGTTGAGGATAGGGATATATGGTTAGATATACGGTATGAGTACGGTACAAGCCTCATTCTTTTACCTTCTCCAGCTGGTGTCCGGTGGGGGTGAGAGATAAACTGAACTATATGGGCAGCTGTCAATGTAACCACAGAGTTAAGGCTCTTACCCCACAACTAACCTATACAACACTTTATATACATGGTGTCTAAAGCAGTCATAAAAAACAAAGTCCATGTTTAAATACTTAAATATCCCAAATAACAAGACTCTGGTGGAATACAGAAAATGTTAAAACAATTATTATTACAAAATATCAGAAACATTGGAAGGATATCTGTCGACCATGTTTGTCCACTGACAGAGGGCGGCGGTGAGGCGACGTGATGCGGCTGCGGTCACGGTACACCCGGTCCACAAGCCCGTGGTGGCGTGTTGTTCGGCTGGTGTCCAGGACGGAGGTCTGGAAAGGAGTCTGCAAGGAATGAGCACATTTCACAGCCTTACAACCCCACCCCACCCATTTGATCTATACATGAGCTGGCTCTAGTACAGGCATCAGGAACCTCCAAGGAAAGCAGAGCTGGAATACAAACTGCTTGAAATCAACCAAAGGCAATGTCAGTGTCAGGTCTAAATAAAATATGGGCAAGCTCGCAAGCAATGGGCATTGCTCTACTCATAAACCTGCACATGTTTAACAAATGAAAAGCAATGAAGTAGAATGCAATGACATTCTCGGTTTACACTGGACCTGGATCATATATCTTGCTGCTTTCCTGCTCTATGTGCCTTGCTTTAGGCTTATTAGGGTCCTTTATCCAGGCTTTACCATGGACTAAATTAAGGGAAATATTATAATGACATGTTACAAAAACAAATACACAGTGAAAATCAAATCTTCACCCAGCTCTGGGTAGCATGAGAGACAAACAAAAAATCTGGGACATGAAAGTGTCTAAACGCTCACCTGAAAGGGCAGGTCATTGTTGCTATTTCCAATCTGATTGACATTGGGCAGTGAACCTCCATAGCACTGAGCCCGATTCTGCCCTAGTGTCAAATACTGGGTCTTCTGCAACTGCAACTGTGCAAAGTAAAACCTCATGAATGATTTCATGACTGAAACAAGGCATAAAATGAACGAGTGAGTGATTGAGAGGATGAGTGAATGAACGAATGATCGACTGGTAACAATAAGTGTAGATATGATGGCACAGATTTGTGTATTTAAGAAAAGATGTCTACCTTATGCACTCAAATATTACACAAACATAATAATTTACAAAGTGCATGTGCTCCCATTACTGAATTGCAATGAATGTCCAACAAATACCAGCCAAAAGGGGTAAAATCACATAAAATCACATCACAAAAACAACAGGATAAAAGTCCATTTTACAAAGTAAACTTTTTGCTAAACTTCTTTTTTGAAAACAATTGATTATGAGTTATTATAAGTTACAGCTAGGCAAAAAAAAAAAAAAAAATACAGCATTATTTTCTCCCTGTTACTTATATGGGATTTTAAGGTACTCAATATGTTATAGATTATTAATTGTTCCCCTTTGTTGTGCATTTTTATTCAGTTTATAACGTGAGTAAAATGATGTCTTACACACATACGTGACACATTATGTATGTTTACATACGATCACGTTACAGAACGTCTCGAGCTTAAAAAAACTGCCGCACAGGATACGCGTCGAGTATTTTTAATTGGTCATGGCTGTCAGTTACGCATGTTTAAGCTCCTCTCCAGCAGTGCGGGGACAACTGGTCTTCCTCTAGCCTGTCTGTTTACATGCATGCAGCATAGCCGGCAGCTGAGTTAGCTGGCAAGATTAGCTAACTAGCTTGCTTCAAAAGCCACTGAGCAGATGAGCTTCAAATATATGAAAACTAGGCTAGTTAGCCAGACAGCAGATGAGGTGCTTCATCTGGCGTACGTTTCTTAATAAAATAATATATGCTCCCGCAAAGTGAACGTGGCACCCGTTCGTTTATTTTATCATTATTATTCCTTATTCGACTTCAGAAACTCGCTCGATGTCACATGCTGCGCGACTCGTGTGTTCCATAGACCGCTAGCGCGGGAACGCGGCTTTTTATTCTCAGCTTTTATTATAAGAAGCGCGCCACACGCGCCCAGTCCTGCCGCTCCGTACACGTACCCGCGCAGCTCTGGTTATGCTCAGATCTTTCATAACTTCTTCGAACGCGGCTGTCTCCTCCGCCTGTTTCTGGTTGTGGAGAGCGATTTTCTCGCTAAATTTTCGTGGATTGTTTGAGGTCGCCATCTTCCGTTCTTCTACCAAACACAACGTTGCGTAACGCGCGAGGCGAGCTGCGCTGAGTTGCGTCGTGACGCTCAGGATAGTGGGCTTTGGAGTCCAGTACTGGCACAAGCGGTGGGCATACTGGGTACGGGAGCTGTTAGGTAAAGCTGCACATAGCGCTTTTGTAAATTGGATATTCAATATTACGGCAAGGTGGCAACTTGACTATCAGTATGAATTACAGACAGCGCAAGGCATCTGTCTTCACATAATAATTGAGTGTCGTTACAGCAACATAAAGACCAACATACTGAATTCAGTCTAAATTGCAATAATTCTCAAATTTCTTTACACATGCAGACAAAAGAAAAACATTTCAAATTATGATCCTAATGGGAAATGGCTTCTGTCAATAGAACAACACACAGATTGGGGTCATAATTGTTTTCACCAGGGTAATCATGGAGATTTAATCATTTAGACGATTCTGTGAACAAAATTACATGTCGTGTACAAAACATTTCCTTTTCAGCTCGGTGGCATCCTAGTGGTTAAGGTAGCAGACATGTAATTAGAAGGTTGCTGGTTCAAATACCGAACCACCAAGAAGCAAAGTACCACTCACACACTGCTCCCTGCATGTCTGTCATGGCTGCCCACTATTTAATTAGTTAAATGCAGAGGACACATTGTGTGCACCGTGTGCTGTGCTGCAGTGTGTCACAATGACAATCACTTCTCCAAACAAAACCCTCTATGTTGCAAGGATCTTTTTTTTAAAAAAAGTTTTCCAGTCCCACTTAATTGATTTTGGTTGTTATATGGATTTCTACATTTGTGAGCACAGAAAGATCGATGAAGGCTTAATATACACAAAACTAAAACTAAAATTGATGGCTTAAATGAGAATGTACAATAAATCAGAACATGCAACATGTATTCTTTTAATTTGAAACTACAATGTTTGCATTTGAGTTGATTTAGAAATCAACAACAAGAAAAGTATATTCAGGGCATACTGAAGTTTCCAAAACGGTCCTAACACCACAAAAGACATAAAAAAAAGACAAGTAGCAACATACCAGTTCACCAGCGCATCATATTTGGAAAACATATGTTCAATACCATAGATACAGAATAAAGGATTTGTAGTTTAAACTCCTTTATTCAAAAGTAACACCAAAACTGTGCAAGAATGTCTACAAGCTTTGGGTTTGCAAGTTTGCAAACATATCCGAATGGGAACATGTAAACAAGTTAGTTGGTGAGTTTATTCTTGTACACCATTTAGGTCACAGATGAAAACCAGATAACAAAATGTCAACAATTGTGTAAATAAACGGGATAAATACATTTGACCAAAATCAAAAGAATTGCTAAAGACAAATGAAAAAAAAAATTTAAACTGCTGGAAGAGATAAATTCTGTTCAAGCAAAAATGGGTATTGTCAGAAGCATGGCTTCTCAGAATTTTCCACCTAAATGAAACTATGTCTAAGATGTGCTTGTGATTTAAACATACATTCTTTAAACATGCCAATATACAGCACCTTATAAATTCAAGAAAGATAACCTTCCATCTGTTTTATTTACAGTCACATTAGTAATGGCTAAAAATATTAAGAATATTTCCTGAGAACACCCAAGCAGAAAACCTAAGCAGAAATTTGTTATGAAAGTGCCACAATTGTTTCCCATAAACTCACCAAGACTGAATCATGCAAATTGAATACACATGCAATCCAACCAGCAATATATGTGGAAGGACATTAATCTTTTACACAACCTTGAAAGTGCTGTGGTTTTTTTTTTTCAATGTGCAGTTACCTTTCCTTGAGATTTCAACATTCATCAGTAGAACCAACAGGCTCTCATTCACTTCCACGCAATACGCACAAGGCTCAGGACAAGGCAGAATCATAATATTTATAGACTATAAGGTGTCTCTATATGTACATGTATACTTAATTTATAAATTAATAATTACACTTGTGACACATTCTTAACTGATATTAACTGAAATGCACTTTCATGCCATGGGGCAGTTGTGGCCTAGTAGTTAAGGAAGCGGCCACGTAATCAGAAAGTTGCTGGTTCGAATCCAGATCCGCCAAGGTGCCACTGAGCAAAGCCCAGTCCCCACACACTGCTCCTAATAATTGTTTTTATTTTAGTGTACTGTTTGATTGATGGAACAAAACAATTGCACATATTGATTAGAGTTGTTCACCTTCATTTGATCCCAGCCAATAACAATTTTGAAGTACTAATAACAACACTGTGCACTCCAGCTTCACTAGCACTATCTCTATTCTTTTGAAGACAAACAAGCCTTATGTTATATTATTATCGGTCAGCAATTTACTGTTAGTTTGTCCAGATCTCTTTAATACCAAATAAAGAAAAATAAATAAGGAACCCTGCTGAGAGAGCTAGGGCTAAGTTAAAATGGCTGCAATCTCTTCAAATTCCCACCAGAAATCCACAGTGCACTTCTGTGATCAGACTGCACCTGTTCAGCAGCATGAACAGGTCAGAAGTGTAAAAGAAGAGCACATCCTTTAGTGGATAAATTGCTGTATTTAGTCAGTGCTGAGTTGTAGTTTGAGGAAGAATGATTGGAATGCACGCTATCCCTGCGAAAGACTCAGGAAAATGCAGGTCTCTCTCCCACTCATCCGCCTCAGTGTTGTAGACCTGAACAATGCTGGTTACATTGTTCAGATGCCAATTGTAGCCCCCAATTACATAGATCTTTTGTCCCAGCAAGCAGCACCCAGCTTCAGACTGGCCAACTCGCATGGGACTCACAGTCGTCCACTGGTCTGAGTCTGGGACATAATACTCCACAGCTAAGACATCAAAGCAGCGGTCCACATGGTCCATCCGACCGCCTAGGGCATATACACGGTCATTAACATCAATCATGGCATGAAGCACCCTAGGTTCGTTCATGGGAGACTTGAAATCCCACTGGTCAGACGTGGGATCGTAACAATGAAGCGTCTTCTTATCCTCCACAGAGACTCCATATCCACCAGACACATACAGCTTGTCCCTGCATGTAGTACCAGCATGGCCCCAAATCCTGCGCTTCAGCGCGTCCACATATATCCACTCATTCTTCCTGGGACAGTAGCACTCCACAGATGACAGACTGCCTGACCTGTTACGCCCTCCAGTGGCGTAAAGCTGTCCACGCAGCACGTTGAGCTGGAACTGTATCCGGCATTCCTGCATGGGCTGGATGCGCAGCCACTGGTTCAGATGTGGGTCATAACGGAAGCAAGTGTCCACAGCGCCCTCACCACTCCGGTACTGCAGGTGCTGCCCACCGATGACATAAACAAAGTTGTCCAGCATGGCGACACAAGCGTGACTACAGCCCGTTTCCATTTCTGACACCTCTTTAAACTGCCGGGCACTAACGTCGGGGAGATAATAAACCTTGCTGCTCACAGTGCGGTCATTGTCTGTGTAAGGTGTCCCCCCAAAAGTAATAAGTGACACCACATCGGAACGAATGACTGTGCGGGGTGACTGCATCTCATGTTGCCGGAAGGGCAGTATTTGATAGTTAAAGGCCTCCAGAAGGTACTGTCTGCACAGCATGTCTTCCACCATGATGTTCACAGTCTGAACACTGTCCACCAACTCAGAAGAGCGCATCAGTGGGAAGCGGACGTGGCAGAGAACCTCACTGGCCTGAGAAAGCCGGCATTCATCATGCTGCAACCAGCGAATTGCAGCAAGGAACAGGTCAATTTCACTGCAGTTTTTCAGCTTGTTGCTCTTCAGAAAAAAAATCAGCCGCTCCAGTGGGATATGAAGAAAGTCATCCTCCTCTGCGATTTGCAGGAAGTGTCTGAAAGTGAAGGAATCCACTGACTCTTTGAGAGAAGACAGGCTAAAAGTCGTGGCCATCTGACCAATGTTCAGGCAAGTCTCAACACTCATGGCTGACTTGAGGAACTCTTCACAAAGTTCAACAACCGGCACCATTTGAAGGAAGACAGCTGCCCCCAGCACATCTTGAATGCAGTCCAAATCTAGAGTAACCTCAGAGCTGTATGCAAAGTCAATAATGTGCTTCAGTCCCCGAGCTGACAAGCCCTTTAGCTCAATTGTTTCCTGCTTGGACTCCTTCATTCCTCCAGTGAACATGGCCCTGGAAGACAGAAATGACATTTGCATGTTCATTTGGTGAGGTGAGGTTGTGGAAAGCAACCCTTTCCAAGCTTTCCACCTTACCACAGCCATGAGAATGTGGGATTTACAGAAGAAGCTAATCAGTCCACCTTCATTTACTACAATGTGCTACACTACATACTTTATATAGATATATGTGGGAACTCAAAATTGTTTAAATTGTTCCTGCTAATACCAATTCTCCTTCCGTCATTAACATAGATGTTCTGGTTTTGGTTTCTCAGTTTTGGGCAAATATGTAAAATTGTAAGCAATGGAGACATCATGGAAGACCTACATATAAATGCTTTTAAGTTCACAATAAAACAGAACTCTGCAGTTACACATCATTTTAGTATCAAAAAAAATTCCCAATATTGATTCTCATGCAAATCATGCATTCTAAATGTTCTAAATTCAGTGAAATAATGTAGTGTCAAACTATAATACATGAGTTACGGTATTATCTATTGGTTTAGTGTCACCTGAAGTAGTCACTGCAGGATGCCAGAACAGCCTTATGAACCTGGAAATGCTCTTCGTTGATGGCCAATACTACGTCCAGCAGTTGACCTTGGGCCCGCAAGGCAGACAGTCCTTGCAACAGGGTGACGCTGTGTGTCGGAGCTGAGAATGTGCAACGCAAGGCGCTATTCTTGTTAGCCATACTGCAGGAGAGGAATCACATGGGAAGTAATTCTGATGTCTTGATATAGCAATATTAGAGTAACCAGAGAAGGACGCTTATGTTAGAGTAACCAGAGAAGTAACCAGAGAAGAGTAACCAGAGAGTAACCAGAGAAGGAGGCTTATGTTTTTCTGATTATGATTAAATTGTTTTCTATTAAAGTCAATATGACTTAATTAAGCAAATAAATTGTCTAGGCTATAATGATTCTGGTAATATCTGTAATCACAATCATAATATTCTTTACAACTTGTTACCTAGGTATACGCCCAGCCCATTCCGGTCCCATTTCACGTCTAAAACTTAAATCTCAAAACTAGAACACTTTCACAGAAAAAGTACGACCAGTAACATGGTGCCTGGGGACTGAAAATGACATTTGATATTGCTCCAATCCCATAAAACATTTAATGTAACCTGATGCAATGAATAAATAATTAAATGAACCAAGAGAATCATGTGACATTGGGCCATTTACAACCAGTACAACCTGTAGTTAAAATAAATAAAGTACTGAAATAGGGTGGTAGTAGCCTAGTGGGTAAAAACAAATTTGCCTATGAACCAGAAGACCCAGGTTCAAATCCCACCTACTACCTGAGAAGGATACTTAACCCTACATTGCTCCAGAGGGGTTGTACCTGTAACTACTGATTGCAAGTAGCTCTGGATAAGGGCGTCTGATAAATGCCGTCAATGTAAAGAGTTTCATGAGGACATATACTGTACAACAATTCAGAAACTAATTTAGCAACCAAAGTATTCAGCATGTGATGAATTATAGTTCCAAATCTACAAGAATCTGGCATAGACGAAAATCTCCAACAAAAATTAAGAAACATGTATAAACCACACAAAATACAACAGAGCAGACATAATCAGGCCTAATGAAATGGTAACTGCACTTTTCAGACTTTCAGTGGTATACATGGAAATCCATATTTCGTATTATTAACTTTTAACCCTACATTTATTAATAACATTATTCCATATTCTCACCTGCTCTGAGACACACTCCGACAGAAATCCCCACCATCCAACTCTGCCATCTTCCATCAAAGTGGGTATTGCCCAAGGCATTTTGAGTAAACCAGCCTAATCATTAACATCTGTTGTTCATGTAATTATACAAGTGTAATAGTGTTTAATTTAAAAACAAAGCAGATGTTAATTTAGCTGCGCAAAAAAAAACAATATTCAGAATCAAAACGAATAAGATATAAAGCCCAATGTAACTGTGCTACGTCCAAACATATATTTGGGGAAAGTATTCAAAATAAATAATCTGAACCATTACACCTTCGCGTCCATGCCCGAGACCAGGAGCCATAACTATCCTCAAACAGCAGAGGATTTCATCTGTATTTCCAGAAACGCATTTTCGCTCTAAATGGTTTCCTATGTTGTTTCGGAAAAGCACTTTCGCACTGACAGGTCGTATATCGAGTCTCCGTAAACTGAAGGTACATGGAGCTATACACAGGAACCGTGTTGTTGTGACAGCCATTCAGATTCTCATATAAATTACTGAACTGATATCAAAAACTTTTACCTTAGTTTTCCATGATTTTGACACTTTTGACAAAATTGGAACAGTGCTATCCAGATGGCAAAATGACTTTATACCGGATCCGACAATAGGCAGAACTTTGTGGGTTGGGATGCTAAGCCACAGTAATGGTTTCACGTGGTACCTGCAGTCAAAATGGGCATGAAAGGAGGTTATACTATACTATATCTAATTTCACAGCGTATAATATTTATATAATGTTTTGCTTATTGTATAAGTATTAAAGACAGAGCGGACATTATACAGAATAATGTGAGCAACATATAGGTTTTGGAATGTGACACACAGTGACGCACGTTTTGACGTCATTTTAACGCGACTAGTAGGATAGTGAGCACGAGGATGTTTTATCGTGTCGAGTTGACTTCAATAAGTTTAATTATTTCTAATTTGTAACGGAGTATCGTAGTGTATCTGTTGTCAGGACTTTAAGTAATTGAAAATGGCGGTGTTCACTTCTCTAGGATTGTCCGAGTGGTTAGTTCGGCAGTGTTCACAGATGGGCATCAACAAGGCAACGCCTGTCCAGGAAAACTGCATACCTGCGATTTTAGAAGGTAAAGACCAACCGATAATTCAATGCCTATGTTGGCATCGCACCATGTCGGATTTAAAGACATTAATCTGACTGGTTGTTCTTTTAGGTCGGGACTGTATGGGCTGTGCTAAAACAGGGAGTGGGAAAACCGCAGCTTTTGTGCTTCCAGTGCTTCAGAAACTGTCCGAGGATCCCTACGGAATTTTTTGTCTGGTGCTTACCCCTACCAGGTGAGAGACGCTGTTTTTCTTCCGATAAAACAGAATACTCTCTCTATATAAAACCTTCAGTCCTTTTGTTGTGATGACCGCATGATACACTCCTTAAATTAGACCGCGGTGAAGCTAGCCGCGCTTTAAAAAGCCGCAAATGTTTTAGGAGGTTTACGGTTTCCTTTGAAAACACCATTATTTTTAAGGTACTACAGAAATTCAAATGTGATTCTTAATTTATTGTGATGTTTTAATTTGCCTGTGTACATATGGCAGCAAGTCAAATAAAGAGGGTTTATTTCAAGTGAGTGAGTTTCTTAAAATTACATAAAGACAGAACCAAACCACTACATGTCCACTCACAAACTCTCAGACCTTGTTCATACCTAATATGGAGATCTCTTATGATGTCAATTTTGACACAGCAACACAACCTTAAATTATATAGTTACTTTATTGTTTACTTAATTTTTTAAAATAGTTTTATATTTTTATATAGTTCCAGAACAAAACTACACTCGTAAGCTCTCATACTTTGTGCAAAGTTTTACTGTTTATGAATAAATTAATTTGAAATACACACTGTCATGTCAATATTAACACTGCTGAAATAGTTTCAGAACCAAAACACTACAGGTACACTCATAAGCTCTCATTTTTTCATCAATCTTAATGGATCATACTGGATTTTTTTACCGTGTTAATCCTTTCTAATTCTATTGTCAAATTTGACCCTACCCTTTTTCAAAACAGTTTTCTTCAAACTGTTTTAACTCCATTGCTATAGCTGTTGTAACCAAACATAAACCATATATTCCTACCTATAATTTTTATGCAATCACAAAGAAATCTTCAATTAGCAATCAGTCTGCAAGCCTTAAAATGTGCCAAGTCTATGTTGTTATTTACAAGCATTCATAGAGGATGTTTGATAAGATTGAGAGTAGGGCTGCACTATTTGCAAACCATTGTTTGGAGGCTGACTTGAACACAGGGATGCATAGCTTTGCTAGCTTAGCTAAGGTTAAGATTTGTAAACTGAGGTGAATTTCTTTAGGAAACCTTCAAAGTTAACTAAACAGCTAAGAACAGTCTAAATTTTAGTTAATGCCTACATTTAGCCAAAACGTTGTTTGGAGGATGACTTTAACACAGGAATGCATAGCTTCGTTAGCTTAGCCTAGTTTAGCTAAGGTTAAGACTTATAAAACGGGATTTTATAATGGCCAAATATATTCAAAACAATTGTCCAGCCTTACCTATGAAATGTAATCCCCCGGGATCTGGTTTGGAGCGTACAGCAGTTTGTACAGCCCCAAGCAGCACAAGAGTGAGGCATTTTTATGCACTTCTCTCCATAGACATGTATATGCTTCACGCCAGTTTGCAGTTTAATTTCACCTGTGGGGGAAAAAAACAGCTGACTGGATGTGATTTGGAAAGACACACACCTGTCTATATAAGGTCACATAGTTGACAGTTCTGGTCAAAGCACAAACCAAGCATGAAGTCTGTAGACCTGCAAGACAGGATTGTCTCAAGCACAAATTTGGGGAAGGTAACAGAATTTCTGCTGCTTTGAAGGTCCCAATGAACACAGTGGCCTCCATCATTTGTATGTGGAAGTACAAAACCACCAGAACTCTTCATAGGGCTGGCTGACTACTGAAACTGAGTAATCATGTAAGAAGGGTGGTGACCAAGAACATGGTCTGTCAGCGGTCTTCTGTGGACAGAGGAGAACCTTCTAGATGGACAACCATCTCTGCAGCTCTTGTATGATGAGACAAACAATGAACTTTTTGGTGTGAATGCCAGGCGTCATGTTTGGAGGTAACGGGTCATTGCTCATCAACAGGCCATTACCATCCCTACAGAGAATAATGGTGGTGGCAGCATCTAGTGACTAGTGAGAAAGGTGAAAAAATACATAACATTTTGGTTGAACCGGGGTGTAGAAAAACTTTGACCATGATAAATTAATAAATAAATGTTAGGCACTCATTCTGGATTGAAGAGATGCCCTCTTGTTCACAGTATTTAACTCAATAGACCTATGCATTAATTGATAAAATAGCACAAAGGATGGAATGGGGGTTGTTAGTTTTAGATGGGGGTGTGATATTGACTATTTCAGGCTTGGGCTTCCCCATGTCAATTCCATGTGTGCTCCGAAAGCCACCGTGCGTGGAACCGATGGAGCAAATGGTATGGGCATTGACACTAGGGTTGCAAAATTCCCAGAATTTTCAAAGATGGAAACTTTCCATGGGAATTAACGGGAATTAATGGGAATAAATGGGAATTTATGGGAATAAACTGGGAATTTTAAAAATTGAAGGTTGGCTCTTCTTAGGGAACTTAAATAGAGTTGAGCAAAGTATATTTTAGCATAATATTGACAAAAACAAACAAATGCAATTCAAATACACTTGAATATCCATGCCATTCCTTAATCACATGTACAGAGCACATGCTTGCTGCATGGCTATTGAGACCACCTACTGGCACTGTGCATGCCTCCATCACATGTACACATGGACCACACTTTTGAGCCTGAAGGACAAAGAGCATTGAAGGCACACATTTGAGCCTGTGGACAGGCTCTAGCAGTCAGAAAATCCTCAAACCTATTGCAGCAGCAATAGCGAAGATAGAGGGGGATGGTGCCATCTTGTCAGATGTCCAGTGCCTTTTTGCAGAACTCAAAGAAGAAATCCAGACAATTCTGCCCACTTTCCTACTACTGAAAGCAGAGGAAACGGCTGTGGTCAAGTCATTGGAACAGCGGAGGGAGTTCTGCATGAAGCCAGTGCATGCAGCAGCATACATGCTGGACCCCAAATATGACAAGGGCATACTTTCTGGGGAAGAGATCAATGGTGCCTATGCAGTCATTACTGCCATGTCTGATCACCTGGGTCTCGATAAAGGCAACGTTCTAGGCAGTTTGGCAAAGTATCGAACAAAGCAAGGCCTTTGGAAAGGGGATGGAATATGGCAGTCATGCCAGCACATATCTGCAGCCACCTGGTGGAAGGGACTATGTGAATCTGAGGCCCTTGCACCTGTAGCCTCCATCCTCCTCCAAATCCCACCACCATCATCAACTGGTCACTGTTTGGGAACACCCACACAAAGGTTCGCAACAGGCTCACAAATGTGAGAGTGGAAAAGCTGGTCGGCATTCGGGCAAACCTACGGCTCTTTGAGCCTGACACAGAGCCATCCTCAACAAGGCTGGAAAGTGACACTGAAGAGGAAGACTCAGAGTTGGATGCTGAGGAAGTGGACATGTTGTTGGATGATGATGAGGTCCAGGAAGAGTCTATTGACTGAGCAAAAATGAGAAAAGAGGATTGCTTGAAGGAAGATTTGCATGTTTAATGGGACGTTTTGGAGGATAAGTGGCATTTTTCATTTAACCTTTTGAATGGGACTTTGTGGAGATTTTTGAACAGGGGGCATTTTTGAATGAGCGGGGTTAGGGGATGGTAATATTGAACTCAACATTTCTGTTTTTATTCATCCATGAAACAAGTTATTGAAACGTGTTCTATTCTACTGTACTTACAAATAAATCTGTTGAAATATCTGTTGAAAACATTTTGCATGGAGGTTTTCTTATGATTTCTGTTTATATTTATGCTTGGAAATAATCTATTCCCAGTTAGTTCTCCTTAATTCCCATTAATTTCCAAAATTCCCAAGCTTAACTTACCATGGAAATTTACCGGAAACTTTTCGGAAATTTACTGGAAATTTTCCGCCCCTTTGCAACCCTAATTGACACGCATGCTTAGTAAACCCAGAAGTATGGAGTGACTGGTGGATTACTGACAGATTGAAGGCTTGTTATATTTTATTTATTGGTTCTGCAGTATTTTTAAGACCTTTAAACTCTAGATTTAAGTATAGGCATTTAAGTAGGCGTGGTTTCAGGCAGGTGATGCAACTTTGTCATTTTTATAAGGAGCAAATTCCTCTGGCCGGTATACTCAAAATCCCTCCCATTAGCCCATACAATATAATTAGTTGAAATTTCTGAAAATTTTATTTGGACTTATGTTTGGCTTCTTTTGCTTTTGCAGGGAATTGGCATATCAAATTGCAGAACAGTTTCGGGTTCTGGGCAAGCCCTTAGGTTTGCGTGACTGTATCATTGTTGGAGGAATGGGTAAGTAAATTTTTTTTTAATTTACATTTTATATTTACATGTTATAGGTTATGTTAATATCATATTAAATTGTCCATGTCACCCTGACCAGATATGGTAACCCAGGCGCTGGAGTTATCGAAGAAACCACATGTTGTTGTTGCAACTCCAGGAAGATTAGCAGATCACATTCGAAGTTGTAAAACCTTCAACCTACAAAAGATACAGTTTTTGGTGCGTGTTTTCTCACATGAGCTTGTGCTGCAACTCCGTTAGAATTCAATCACAATTAGTTGGTACAAAGAGTACGTAATTGTAAATGACAGTATAATAGTCACATCTCATTCGTTATGTTGGTAAAAAAAGAACAAAGCAGTAGCATATTGGCAGTCTACATACAGAAATGCACAGGGAAGTTTCTAATTGATCAGTAACTTTTCTCAAGGAGACATAGTTCTGTAAAAAGAATATATTTGAAATGTAATTACCCCCCCCCCCCCTTCTGTCAGATATTGGATGAGGCTGACCGTTTACTCGAGCAGGGTTGCTCGGACTTCACTAAAGATCTGGAGGTGATTTTGGGAGTGGTTCCTTCTAAAAGACAGACATTGCTCTTCAGTGCTACACTCACAGATACGTTGCAAGAGCTGCAGACAATTGCCATGAACAAGCCTTTCTTCTGGGAAAGTAAATCTGAGTAAGTGGAAGTTTACATTTATGGTATTTATCAGATATCTTTATATAGTTACCCTGGACACATTAAGGGTTAAGTGTCTTTCTGAGGGATACATTAAGTAGTAAGTGGGGTTTGAGTTTGTGATTATTTTTTTTATTCATTATTTGAATAAACATTAAGTGAACTAAGCTTTCAGTTCAAAATCAAATCTCAAATAAAAATAAAATAAAATTTACCCCAGACGAAAGGCTAACAAAAAATAAATAGCAATTGCAGAGTGCAATAATAAAGTGCAAACAAATGAAGAAAAAAAGGAAGATTATGCTTAAAATGCACATACTACCAGAAACAGGAACATGTTATAGGCCTACAGATTTCTTGCGATAAAAACCAGACTGTCAACATTTTTTGGCTTAAGAGATGACTGAAGGCAGGTCTGTATTCTATATTTTTTTATATTTAATATGAAAAATTAACATCCATTTTCCTGCTATATCTTAAAATAAGTAAAGATGTGGCAGATCCACATAGAGAGGCATTTTGTATAGATTTGTTAAGAACTATAGACAATGACTTGCAATATATATCGGTGTCAGAACAGAAGCTGCGTCTTTCCAATGGGGTGGGTGTGGGAAGACTGATGTCCTGGTCTGTAACATGAATAATGTTATTTGTCAAACACAAAATATTGTAACATACATGAAATTTTCTGCAATGATTTTTTGGCTTCGTTCGTTATTATGGCAGTACGCGACTTAGTCAGTCATCTTTGCATGTACGTCAGACAAGCGTGAATGAGCATGGAGCCCCAAATATATATGGCGGCAGTATTGACTCATGCTGAGAGGCTGAATGCAACAACTAGACTAAATCAATGTTGCGATTGTTAGTTTAAAAATTCACAAATATATTTCAGCAACAAATTTAACTAGATTCACAAATATAATTAATGACTTACAAATGCATGTAACGCCATTCACAAATGAATTTCTCAATGCACAAATGTCAGTGCAGTTACATTTATTCACAAATAGGGTGGTAGTAGCCTAGTGGGTATCACACTGGCCTATGAACCAAAAGACCCAGGTTCAAATCCCTCTTTCTACCATTGTGTCCCTGAGCAAGACACTTAACCCTAAGTTGCTCCAGGGAGACTGTCCCTGTAACTACTGATTGGATGAGGGCGTCTGATAAATGCTGTAAATGTAAATTGCTAAACCTGCATTTACAAAAAAAAAAAAGTATTTATTTATGAATACCCTTACATTTTGTACATTTTTGAAACTTCCCTAACTAAACTCGATTCACAAATGGAGGTGTTTTTTTTTTTTTTTTTTTTTCCTTCTCAAATGTAGCCAATCATATGTCTTCAAAGATTACAACTAATCACATCAACTGCTTGTGGGTTTGAGTTGATGTTGACAACATTGCACTACTTTCATGTATTGTCGTGGTCTCATAAAATGAAATAACACATCCTCTAGTGCTTTGTTGTGGTAACTGTGGTGTGTTTCTGCCTAATTTAAGTGATTAATTTAAATAATCAAGTGGTGTTCATTGGTCAACACAGACAGCCTGGTGTCTGTACATACTCTGGATAAAAGAATACAATCTTAAATTGGTTAACAGCAAGATCCTTACAGCCCAATGACAGGTGAGGATCAACTGGTAGCCTGCAAATGTTTGTGTTTCCTGCTAATGTTGATTAGTCAACATAATGTTGATTAGTCAACATTAGTCAACTGCAGCTGATTAGTCCAAGTCAGACACAAAGCGCTGGATAATAATGAGCAAGACACTTAACCCTAAGTTGTCAACATTAAATCAAACTCTCAAACTTTGGAGACATTTGATTGGCTACCTTTTGAAAGGTAGGTTTGTAAATGCAGGCTTAAACGTTTGTGAACAAATGTAACTTCACTTATTTCATTTCCTCAAAAAAAAAAAAGTCAAGAAATGAATTTGTGAATGGTGTTACATTGATTTGTGAGTCATAAATTAAATCTGTGAATCTTGGTGTGATATTTATTCGTAAATTTTGAAACTATACTATCTTAATACCTACTGCACCCATAATTGTCTCACTCTGTCACAATTTTGAGGTTGCCGCTCATACAGTCTATGCTTTCGTTCGCCCCCTGGTGGTTGGCTGACTATTGGTTGGACTAGTGCTTGATTTGATATGTAGCATAGCCATAAAATTCTGAATTTTAAAAAGACACATGGGTTATTAAAATATTACTTGTATTATATTGTTACACCAAATCATTAGTCTCAAAAATCAGTTGAATGATCACTGTGGAGATTATGCTTGAAGATATTTTAATAGTTTCAGAATAAGTTTCTTTGTTTTTCAGGGTACGCACAGTGGATGAACTAGACCAGAGATATATTCTTACACCAGAGAAAGTGAAAGACTCTTACCTGGTCCATCTCATACAAAAATTTGAGGATGAAAATAGTGACTGGTCCATCATCATATTTACCAACACTTGCAAGTATGTACATTTGGTTTCTTATCCTCCTCACTATGGAACAAAGTATACTTGTTATATTTAAATATCCTGTTTTGGGCAAGTTTGTAAAAGTTGTATTTCATGCCCACTCTTCTTTTATTAGTGCCACAACTTGTAGCTCTTTAATAATCATTCACTGACTAATGGTGTTCAACACACTTCCTTTGCCCTATCACTCTCTTTGCCCTATGTATCACTTCATATTTACACCCCAGTTAGTCAGGAAATTATGGATTATATCTTAAAAGTTTTTACACACTGCAGGTAACTCCAGAAAGTACAATTTAAATGGGAAATATGCTGTTGGAAATCTATTAGTCAAATTTCAATAACAGCAAATGTGTGAGAAAGCTACTAACTTACTTTACTGATATTGGTTGTATCTAAATAAAATGGATTCTAATATAAAATGGATTCTAATCATTTTGGAGGACAGAGTATCTTATGTTGTGTGTGTTGCTTGACAGGAACTGCCAGATACTCACTATGATGCTGCGTGAGTTTAAATTTCCTGCAATTTCACTGCATTCAATGATGAAACAGGTAACTAGATTATACCTTGTATATTAAAAGAATTGTATCAGGTTTTCTGTTATTGACACCTCTGCTACCCTCCAGAAACAGCGGTTTGCAAACCTTGCAAAATTCAAGTCTAATGTCTTCAAAATCCTGATTGCCACAGATGTAGCTTCCAGGTAAGAATACCAGTAACATCCACCACAACCCTACCTTTAATTCCAAAGAGATTTGTTCGTTAGTTTTATAAATATGAATAATGTAATTGTTGTTACGTCCAGGGGTCTGGATATTCCAACTGTGCAGGTTGTGATCAACCACAATACACCAGGTCTGCCAAAAATCTACATTCACAGGGTGGGCCGAACGGCTCGGGCAGGACGAAATGGTGTTTCAATCACACTGGTAACTCAGTATGACATCCATTTGATCAATGGAATTGAGGAACAGATTCGTAAGTCCAAATAAATTATACTGTATCACAGTAGCTGGTAAATAATTGATGCCATAAGTTGTTTTGATGTCTGTTCACTTATCATTCATAACAATATGATCACCTGCCTAAGATTTAAAGACAAAATGTTAATTTCCTACCTTATATATTCCACACTGATTGATAGCATTGTTACAAAGTTATCTATGTTTTTCACTTCCATTTGCCATGCTGTGGCTGGGTGGTGCATAACCAATCATTCAGTCTCATGTTTTATTTGTCTATAAATTGACTTTATATGATATGATGCTGTACGTACCAGAAGCATGTTCGGACAACTCATGTAACCTTCTCTGTGTTAAGAAACAAAGCTGAAGGAATTTCCATTGGAAGAGAAAGATGTGTTGAAGATCCTCACACAAGTCAATGTGACCCGACGCCAGTGTGAAATAGTAAAGAACTACATTTAATCTGTTTTTAAATCAATATCGTGTAAACAAATATATAATTTAATTATATTTATTTTCCAGAAGCTAGAATCAACTGACTTTGATGAGAAGAAGCAGATCAACAAAAGAAAGCAGATGATTTTGGAAGGGAAAGTAAGTAGTCTCTTAATGTTATGACATTTGAAAATGCACCTCAGAATAAAGTTCTGTTTTTCCCTTGTTTTACCAGGATCCAGATATGGAGAAAAATGAAAAAGAAACTAAAAAGATTACCAAAAGGAAACTAAAAGAAATGAAAACAGGCCATGGAAAAAAAGGCCAAAAATAACCCTATAATTAAAACAACCTTGTGATATTTAAATATGAAAGTATTTGTTTACACTGTTTTGCAATGCTTTACATTCTTCACTTAGATATTTGCATTTAGCTAATAATTCAAACCTACACAATGACAATTACTTTTTGTTTTGGTCAACAAATCATGTATTGCATCAAGCTTTATTAAAAATAACAAAATCCTTAAGCTGTGATTGACTAGCATTTTCACCAGTTGGATTTACTTATCCTCAGTGCCACAAGAGTAAAACAGTTCAGCTCAGGTAATCAGAGATGTGAAAAGATCGCTTCAAGGTATAAATGGCAGGTAGCTGCAGAAAAAACATTACACACATACAAGAGTTTCAAGTAATAGTTCAAGTCTCCTAATTCATGGAAATGTATGAACATCCAAAAACATGATGTCTAAAGATTTTGTAAATAATAGTAAATTCCAGACAACAGCTCCAGCTCACAGCTCCAACAGCTTGTGCTTGCTACAGCCTCACATATACTAAAATTGGATCGATACAGAGAAGATAAGCATGGCCCCTGAATGAGATTTGGAAGGCACAATGGAGGATGCTGCCCATTGTTTTCTGTGGATGGAGGAGGAGGAGGTGGGCTCTTTCCCGTGAGAAAAAACTGCAGGCGCCGTAAATGTAAGGAAAACCAGTGTGGAGAATTCTTTTACTGATTAATATATTTATGTTGATATAATAACAATAATCAGTTATAAAGATATTACTTGAAGAATCATAATACAAATTGCTCATATAAGTTGACACAAATGAATGGAAAAAAGGACACAAATACTTGATTTCAAGAAGTTTGAAGCTTTAGTATTTTTAGACATTTCTGTGGTGTATTGAAGTATAATTACAAACATTTTATAAGTTTCAAATGCTTTAATATAGACAATTACATCAAGTTTATACAAAGAGTCAATATTTGCAGTGTTGGTCCTTTTTTTCCCCCAAGACCTCTGCAGTTCACCCTGACAGGCTGTCAATCAACTTCTGGGCCAAATCCTGACTGATGGCAAACCATTCTTTCATAATCAGTGCTTGGAGTTTATCAGAATTTGTGGGTTTTATTTTTCCATCTTCCTCTTGAGGATTGACCACAAATTCTCAATTGGATTTAGGTCCGTGGATTTCAATGTTTTGTTCCTCGAGCCACTAAGTTGTCACTTTGGCCTTATGGCACAGTGCTCCATCATGCTGGAAAAGGCATTGTTCTTCACCAAGCTGTTCTTGGATGGTTTGAAGACGTTGCTGTTGTAAAAAACTCTCTACACACAAAAGCACTGTATTCAAACCACTTCAACTTGATGTTACCTGGCTGAAAGAGGCATGGCACAATAGAGGTTAAAAGGATGAACAGTTTCTAATTTATTATTATTGCAGTTACATGTAAATATTGTATGTAAAAAAGGTACCAATGTTACAGAGAAAACCAAAATGAAAGACAGGAGGAAAAGATAGAAAAAAGCGCTCACCTTTTCTTCTAACAATTTTTCCAGATGCCCCAAACAAAGAAAAGTTGCTTAATCACAGAAAGAAAAGAGAAAGAAGCTTCTTTGCTGCCCTTCTTGACACCAGGCCATCCTCCAAAAGTCTTCGCCTCACTGTGCATGCAGATGCACACACACCTACCTGCTTCCATTCCTGAGCAAGCTCTGCACTGGTGGCACCCAGATCCCGCAGCTGAATCATCTGTAGGAGACGTTCCTGGCGACAGGCTGAGAGGATCACTGAAATTATCTCAGCAGGTCCTTTTATGGCACACAAAAACAAAGCAGTGTTGGGTGCATGCGAAGAAGAGGCTTGGAGGAGGTGGCTGCAGGAGAGAGGCCTGTCTGTGGTTTAAAGAGAAGCCACCTTGTGCCTTTCCATCCTTCTAGAAAATGTATTAAGGTAAATAATAAAATGAGGGTGAAAGTTAAAGCATATTGTATTTGGACACTTTACTTATAGCCCTCAGTGTGAACCATTGTCTAAGAATTCATTCCAAATGTGTTTCAGACAAACATCTCTGTAAATGCAGGCTTAAGAGGCCATCAGCATCTCTGACCTTGCCTGCATTTGATTCTTACTGGTGTTTACTGCAGCAGTTACTATGCAAATAGAAAAAAGGCAGGGAAAATAATCACAGATCCCTCACACCATAGACACAGACTTTTAGACCTGCTGGCAGATGATATAGAAGCTTGCCGACTACTTTATATATAAAATATATATTTTTTTGTCCAGTGAATACGCATGTGCATGTGTAAGTGTTCGATTTGTCTGAAATACTTTTTGAATAAGAGGGTTTTCAATTGCTTCTTAAAGGTGGCAGTAGTCTCGGTTAGTCGAATGGAGCAGGGCAAGTTGTTCCACCAGCCAGGGACAACAAAGGAGTACAGAGTTGATTGGAATCGGAGACCCTGTGAAGAGGGATTTTTCAGTCTCATTTCATTTGCAGATCTGAGAGGGCATGCAGGAATGTAGCTAGCTAGTATTGTATTGATATAGGAGGGTGCAGTTCTATTTACAGCCCTGTAGGCGAGCATCAAGGACTTCAACTCAATGCGAGCGGCTACCGGGAGCCAGTGGAGAGAGGTGAGAAGAGGCGTGACATGGGTGTATTTTGGCTGATTGAAGATGAGATGGGCTGCCATATTTTGGATCATCTGGAGTGGTTTTGTGGTGACTGCAGAGGCTCCAGCCAGGAGAGAGTTACAATAGTCGAGTTTCGTAGCCTGTTGTGAGAGAAAAGGCCTAATCTTGCAAATGTTGTAGAGTGTGAACCTGCAGGATCTGGAGATTTCAGCAACGTGATGCTTCAGACTTTGTCGTCAATCCAAACTCCAAGGCTTTTTGCTGACGCTGTGGGTGTTAACAGTAGCGAGCAGACTAGTGCCAGCAGATACAGGAACAGTTTATTTCCTCTCGCTGTCATCCTCCTAAACAGCTGAACTGTCACATTGCAGCTGCACTTTATGTACACTTGTGATATTATTTCTGTAATCTATGTTTTCTGTATAAAATATCTTATACTGTATTGTTATTGTTTTATGCTGTTGTGCATGAAAGACACCATAGACAGGAATCTAATTCTGCTCACATACTTGGCTAATAAATGTGATTCTGATTTTGAAATGCCAACATACTTGATTTTTGACTGTGTACCTGTCTCTCCTGTCCTGGCTGGAGGGACTTCACCAAAGTAGATGAAGGCAGCCTGAGAATACACGAGAGTTTAAAACTTAACAGACTGTTTGAGAACAACTGTATAATTGAAGACCATAGTAGTAAACACTGATGCAAACATGGATCTGTGTGACCATCTGTCTACTGTAAAACACATTTACTGAATGCTGTACAGATACTGGCCTCAACTGCAAATAATGTAACTGTACATTTATTTTAAACATGGTTGCATAACATAATATATGCATTTAATTTAAAAGAGCTTGCATATAGCCCATTAAATAAAAACAGCTGCTTATTTACAGCTGCATGTCTTTACAGTATATTGATTTGTAATATTTTAAAACACGTTATTTATAATAATGCATTTATTTTAGATTTTTGCAGGCCTGTTATGTGAGCTTCTATACAGTACGGCACGCAATGCCTTGTGGGAAATGAAGTCTCGACATCGCGGTCCACCTCGCGAAAACGAGAAATAAAACTGTTTAAACAGTATGAGCGCAAGCTGGTTCACTCAAATACAACACTGCACGATAAATTTCAGTGAGCAAAAGTATTTTAAACCATTTTAAAACGGGGCCTCCGACGTTACTCTGGGACCGCGCTGCAGTTACACGTCTGTCATAGATATGCGCTACCGAAATTTTGCCATTAATGCACGAGTATTACCAAATCCACGGGAATGTTGTGCTTCGCGCCGTCTTCCGAGACGTTGTCGGGTGGGATGGAACAACTCCGTCTGGCTGACATGAAATCGGAACATATTCGGCGCAGCAATTGGCTCACTAAATCGCATTTAAGGGAATCGGAACAAGCGACGCACAGCGATTGGCCAGACAAATATCCCGCCTCAGGAGAACTCGGAACAAACGCGCCACAGCGATTGGTCAGCAGTGGGCATATTACAAGATGTTGAAACCCAGTCAGTTACAGTTGTTTTAATGATTTCTGATTTTGTCTTGCCAATGAAATAAAATAGAAAGACAAGTAGTAGTAGCCTCCTACCAAACTATAAAGGGATAAAGGATTTAAAAAACATTCCTGTTATTTGAACCATTGTAGATATCTATGACATTCTGCAACTAGTTAAGTGAGTGACTATGTGCAGCAGACTATCTGAATATACTGGGACATTCCATGTTGATATGCACGCTCGCCCTGAAATGTCAAGTCCTGAGATAGAGCTACGTTCACCTGAGAATTGAATTCATCCAAGTAACTGTCCTGTTACACAGAAGTAAGTAAGTAAGTAAGTAAATTATCTTTTCAGTTGTCAGAATATGGTACCACACAGAATATGGTTCTGACACAGAAACCCAATGATTGGTATTATCAGATGAAAGGGAAGGGGACAGTTCATTGATGCCATGTGGCTTGGACCTGCACCTATCATGCCAGTCTGGTCATGCTTTTGGAAGTACATGTATGCTGAGCAACCTTCAACCTTTTTAAACTCATGTGATGTCAGTGGAGGTTGGTTAATCCTGCTTATTCAATGGTCATGCCAAAAATATTAAGCACATACTCAGAAACACGCTCTGTTTACCTATGCCTTATGTTTCTTAATCAAATGAAATGTGTGGTTCTAGACACAGACTTGCTGCAGGCTATAAGTGTAATGTCTCATTAATTCAGAATTGTGACAACATTACATGACAGTAGGTGCATAGAGGAAAATCTGCCAAAAATCTAATTAGCCAAGAACTACCAAAGTAATAAGGTGCATTCAGAAAAAGTATTCCTAATGCATCACTTTTCCAAATTTTTCCAAAATTGATTAAATTTAAGTTTTGTTTTTTTTTTCAGACAAATCCCTCAGAATTCTACACAGCAAAACCCCTTATTGACAAAGTGGAAAAAAGTTTACTTGAAGTTTTACCAAAAGTAAAAAAAAAAAAAACTGTGAAATCACATGAGCCTTCGCTCAATACTTAGTCGATGCATCTTTTGGCAGCAATTAAAGCCTCAAGTCTTTTTGAATATGATGCCACAATCTTGACACACCTATCCTTGGCTGATTTCGTCCATTCCTCTTAGTAGCATTTCTCAAAATTCATCAATCAATCAATCAGGTGCTTTTTACAATGTACATTGTCACAAAGCACATAACAAACAGCAAGCCAGAGGCAACAGTAGCAAGGAAAAAAACTCCCTTTATTAGGAAAAAATCCTTGAGAGGAACAAAGACTCAGCAAGGGGAACCCATCCTCCTCTGGTCAGCACTAAATTTAAATTAATACATCCAAAATACATCAATACTGATATTGTGTCTGTGTGATTAGGGTCGTTGACCTGCTGAAAGATCTGAGTCTGAGTTCAAGAGTGCTCTGGAGTAGGTTTTCATCCAGGAGGACTGTTCATTGCTGCAGTCGTCTTTCCCTCTATCCCAGTTCCTGGAGCTGAAAAACATCCCCACAGCATGATGCTGCCACCACCATGTTTCACTGTAGGGATGGTATTGGCCTGGTGATGAGCGGAGCCTGGTTATTTCCAAATGTGACGCCTGGCATTCACACAAAGAAGTTCAATCTTTGTTTTCAGGAGTGGCTTCCGTCTGGCCACTCTACCATACAAGCCTGATTGGTGGATTGCTGCATAGATAGTCCTTCTAGAGCTCACAGAGGACCTTTGTAGCTCTGACAGAGTGACCATCAGGTTCTTGGTCACCTCTGTGACTATGGCCTTTCTCCCCAAATCACTCAATTTCGGTGGCCAGCCAGCTCTAGAAAGTCCTGGCGGTTTTGAACTTCCACTTATGGATAATGGAGAACACTGAGCTCATTGGGATCTTGAAAGCAGCAGACATTAGTCTCTTGAGACAATCCTGTCTGGGAGGTCTGCAGACAAATCTTTTGACTTCATGCTTGTGTTGTGCTCTGACATGAACTGTCAACTGTAGGACCTAATATAGACAGCATTTCCAAATGAAGTCCAATCAACTTTTTTTTCCACAGGTGGACTCCAATTAACCTGCAGAAACATCTCAAGGATGATCAGGAGAGGCACCTGAGCTCAATTTTGAGCGTCATACTTGTGTACATATGATTTCAAATTTTGTCAAATACACAGTCATACACGGCACGATATGCAGTGAAATACTCGTGTGACTGCTGTTGACCTCAATATTACAACTATAATAAATTAATGTTTTTAAACATAAATTATGTGTAACATTTACATTCATGGCATTTATCAGACGCCCTTATCCAGAGCGACTTACAATCAGTAGTTACAGGGACAGTCCTCCTGGAGTAACTCAGGGACACAATGGTAGTAAGTGGGATTTGAACCTGGGTCTTCTGGGTCATAGGCGAGTGAGTTACCCTGTAACAAGTAAGGAAATATTTTTCCATGTTACTATCAATGAAGCAATCAATTCTGATTTACTAGGACCCCCAACTATGAATACTTCAATGCTTATACAGAAGTATTTGTCGTAAAAAATTTGTAGTGGCATGTTTGAAAAGTGCAGGAGTGTATTAGTGTTCTGTCTTATGTAGAGTTGTGGTTGAGAGCTTGTATAGCCTGTGGGAAAAAGCTCCTCTTCATTCTCTCTGTGTTGGCCTTCAGCGAGCAGAAGTGCTTCCCTGAGAGAACAGTCCACTGTTGGGGTGGCCGAGGTCCTTCACTATCTTCCTGGCCCTGGTCCAGCACCACTTGCTGTAAATCGAATGAAGGTCAGAAAACTTGGTTCAGATGATGCATTCAGCACCCTTTGTTTGGCTCACCTGTCCTGCATGGTACCTGTACACAATTGTGGATGAGGTGACAATTTTTGATGTTCCAGGAGGCCCTTGGATAATAGAAATAGTGAAATAGTGAAGTGATTCAGTGACCAGTGAGCAGCCATGACTGGCACACTGGGAGCAGTGTGTGGGGATGGTGCTTTGTTCAGTGGCACCTCACCTTGGTGGATCGGGATTCGAACCGGATGCTGAAGAACAGTCTTCACAGCATACACCTGCCTCACACATGAACAGTTTTAGACATGACCTAGCCAACAGTTCAAATGACAGAACACACCTGCCTAAATGAAATGATTGTCATTGTGATACACTGCAGCACAGCACATGGTGCACACAACAAAAGGTGTCCTCTGCTTTGAACCCATCACCCTTAGTGAGAAGTAGGCAGCCATGACAGGTGCTCGGGGAGCAGTGTGTGGGGACAGTGCTTTGCTCAGTGGCATCTCAGTGGCACCTTTAGCGGATCCGGATTCGAACCAACAACCTTCTGATTACAGGGCCGCTAGGCCACCCCTGCCACCGAATGGCAGACCATTTGTGACCTTTCTCATTACACTGTTAGTCTAATCTACCTATCTATTCTAAGTGATCACTATCAAATAACTTTGAGGAAGAAATTGGATTACATTATAGCTTGCCTACTTTCTTTTAACTAACCTTCTTCTTTTTATTCTATTTTATTTCTTCAGTCAAAACAGAGTGGTTCAGGGTGCATATCAGTGTTTTGTCAATTGCTCATTTTGTGAAGTGAAAAAAATTGGTTTTGTGAAGTACACAATTATGGAAGTTATTACTTGATTCATTGTACCCCACAGAAGACAATTCACAAATACATGTTGTGAGTCACAAACATTTATTTTTATATTTGGTATTTGTAAAATCATATTCAGTGTTTTGAATATAATTTCCTGGGATAATTTTCATCGGGCCACATTTGTCACTCTGTTCCTGTGTGAAAGTGACATGGTGCACACAATGAAATGTGTCCTCTGCGTTTTGACACTATCGATCACGCTATTCTCCTTGCCAGGTTAGAGAATGTTATCGGGATTAAGGGAACAGCCCTTGAATGGTTCAGATCATATTTGACCAACTGATATCAGTTTGTGGACATCAATGGTGTTTCGTCTTCACATAGTAAAGTAGAGTTTGGTGTTCCACAAGGTTCTGTCCTAGGTCCGTTACTTTTTTCTCTATACATGTTACCTTTAGGCAACGTCATCCGCAAACGCGGTATTAGCTTTCATTGCTACGCTGACGACACACAGCTATATCTGTCAGCAATGTCAGATCAGAGGCAGCAGCTGAACAAAATAGAGAATTGTCTGAAGGACATTAGACAGTGGATGCTCACCAACTTTCTCCTGCTAAACCCTGACAAGACAGAAGCGCTCGTAATCGGGCCTCAAGCAGCCAGGCATAAACTGGCTGACTACACAATAACCCTGGATAGCCTTTCTATCTCACCGAGTATTGAAGTGAAGGATCTAGGTGTCATCATTGATGCAGGTCTCTCATTCAGTTCGCACGTAGATAATGTCACTAGAATAGCATTCTTTCACCTTAGAAATATTGCGAAAATAAGAAATATCATTTCAATGCATGATGCAGAAAAGCTGGTCCATGCATTTATTACATCAAGGTTAGAACTCTGGCTGCAGCATTCTGTACTAGCTGGAGTTTACTCATGCACCTACTAGAGCATCCAGACAATAATGCATTGCAGTGCAGAACCAGGAAATTTGACCACATCACCCCAGTCTTACAATCACTGCACTGGTTACCCATCAAATTTAGGATTGACTACAAAATCCTACTTTTAACCTATAAAGCTCTAAATGGTTTCGCCCCACAGTACCTGAGTGAACTTTTGGTTCCTTACGAACTGCCACGCCCCCTTCGATCAATGGGTGCGGGGTCACTACTGGTACCAAAGGTGCAGAAGGTCACAGCTGGGAGCAGATCCTTCTCCTATAGAGCTCTGCAGTTGTGGAACAGCTTGCCTGTCAGTGTCTGGGATTCAGACACAGTCTCAGTGTTTAAATCCAATCTCAAAACCTATCTGTTTTCTCTGGCTTTTTGCTAAAGTCCGAGACCCTCATTTCACTTGATTTTGACGCAGTGTCAATTATAAAGTCCAGTTTATCACAGAGTCCCCCTGTTAGACACAGACAAAGTTAAATTCACCAGTTAGGCTGTCCTAGTTAGGGTACCGGGCCACTGTAGCACCAATATACCATTATAACCACAGATTTCAGTATCGGTATCTGCTTCTGTTTGTTTTTCTCCGAGACACAGAATCAAGCACCCAGACTACTGGCAGACCCCAGTGAAGAGACAAGCAGATACATCCTGGTTCCTGACAACTGCTTTACAAGGACAAAACATAAAACAAACCAGAGGGTCACCACAGCCACCACCACCGTTACAACTACAGCTTCAGGGATCTTAAAATGGACCAGTAACATCATTACGGACACGTAATCTAGACCATGACACTGAATACATCCTGGACTTCTCCAACCCTACAACTGTAGGACTCATTATATCATATCCAACCCTGCACTGACACCATTTGCAGGCTCACTCTACCCTGGAAGGGGGTCCCTCTCTGTATCACTCCACTGGGTAACCAGTGCAGTGATTGGTAGCAGCCTAGTGGGTAACACACTCGCCTATGAACCAGAAGACCCGGGTTCAAATCCCACTTACTACCATTGTGTCCCTGAGCAAGACACCTAAGTTGCTCCAGGGAGACTGTCCCTGTAAATACTGATTGTAAGTCGCTTTGGATAAGGGCGTCTGATAAATGCTGTAAATGTAAATGTAAATGATGTAAGACTGGGGTGAATTGGTCAAATTTCCTGGTTCTAGTTAGAACTCTGGCTGCAGCATTCTGTACTAGCTGGAGTTTACTCATGCACCTACTAGAGCATCCAGACAGTAATGCATTGCAGTAATCTAACCTTGATGTAATAAATGCATGGACCAACTTTTCTGCATCATGCATTGAAATGATATTTCTTAATTTCGCAATATTTCTAAGGTGAAAGAAAGCTATCCTAGTGACATTATCTACGTGCGAATTGAATGAGAGACCTGCATCAATGATGACACCTAGATCCTTCACTTCAATACTCGGTGAGATAGAAAGGCTATCCAGG
Source organism: Denticeps clupeoides (assembly GCF_900700375.1). Classification (NCBI taxonomy): domain Eukaryota; kingdom Metazoa; phylum Chordata; class Actinopteri; order Clupeiformes; family Denticipitidae; genus Denticeps; species Denticeps clupeoides. Next base: position 20,185,865 of record NC_041719.1, on the reverse strand, counting down.
GTTATTGTGTAGTCAGCCAGTTTATGCCTGGCTGCTTGAGGCCCAAGTACAAGCGCTTCTGTCTTGTCAGGGTTTAACAGGAGAAAGTTGGTGAGCATCCACTGTCTAATGTCCTTCAGACAATTCTCTATATTGTTCAGCTCTGATCTGGCATTGCTGACAGATATAGCTGTGTGTCGTCAGCGTAGCAATGAAAGTTAATACCGTGTTTGCGGATGATGTCGCCTAAAGGTAACATGTATAGAGAAAAAAGTAACGAACCTAGGACAGAACCTTGTGGAACACCAAACTCTACTTTACTATGTGAAGACGAAACACCATTGATGTCCACAAACTGATATCGGTTGGTCAAATATGATCTGAACCATTCAAGGGCTGTTCCCTTAATCCCAATAATATTCTCTAACCTGACAAGGAGAATAGCGCGATCGATAGTGTCAAACGCTGCACTCAGATCAAGCAGGACAAGCAGCGAGATGCGTCCCTGATCAGAGGCCAACAGCAGGTCATTAACCACGTTAATCAGCGCTGTCTCAGTGCTATGATGAGGTCTAAATCCTGATTGATATACTTCATGGATATTGTTACAGTCTAGGTATGTGCTCAGCTGCTGGGCTACGACTTTTTCTACGATTTTTGATATGAATGGAAGGTTGGATATCGTTCTATAATTTGAAAGCTGATTACAATCAAGATCAGGCTTTTTAATCAGGGGTCTAATGACTGCTACCTTGAACAAACTTAGTACGTGGCCGGTGCTAAGCGACAAGTTAACTATTTTGAGGATAGAATTTATAATATCGGGTGCTACTTGTTTAAGGAACCTTGTTGGAATTGGATCCAAAGTGCAAGTACATTGATTTGACGACGAGATTAGTTTAATTAGTTAATGCTCTTTAATAATGTTGAAAGAATGGTTGGTCAGCGGTGGTCAGCGATTAGAAGATTATTTTCCATAGAATTATCGGTGGAGCTATTTGTTGTGCTTTTAATCTTATCTCTATTTGTGACTATTTTAGTATTAAAGAAATTCATAAAATCATCGCTACTATGATGATATTGAGTGGTAGTATCCGTTTCTGTCTTATTCCTGGTTAGTTTGGCTATAGTGTTAAACAGGAATCCGGGATTACGTTCTAATTTCTGGGTGGTCTTCTTAAGCGAGCGCGTGTGATCATTATACCAAGGAATTAAGTTTTTATCTCTAACTATCTTCCTTTTGAGGGGAGCGACTTTATCTAACGTACCACGCAGTGTTAATTCTAGACATTTGGTCGCTTGGTTCAAGTCCAGCGGGGTCTGACGGTGAATTTATTAGCGTTGATAAATCTGGTAAGGTATTGATAAACCTCTGCGCTGTACTTTTTTAGACAAATTTTTAGACAACTGGGTGGCGCCCGCCCAGTTGGGGTGGATGCCATCTCGCCCAAAAAGACCAGGCTTCCCCCGAAATGTTGGCCAGTTATTAATAAAGCCCACTTTATTTTTTGGGCACCACTCCGACAAACAGCGATTTATATCGAGGAGCCTGCTACCGAAACTGCAGTAGTGGGCAAGCTTACAGCACCTGGTATTCCCAGGCAGTCTCCCATCCAAGTACTAACCAGGCCCAAGCCTTCTTAGCTTCCGAGATCAGATGAGATCGGGCATTCTTTGGCTGGTATGGCCGTAAGCAAATGCGCACATCCAATGCGCACATTGATTTGACAACGAGTTTAGTTTAATTAATTCATGCTCTTTAAGAAGGTTGAAGCATTCTAATCGGTGGTCAGCTATTCGAAGATTATTTTCCAAAGTAATATCAACAGAGCTGTTTTTGTGGTTTTAATCTTATCTCTATTCGTAACTATTTTAGTATTAAAGAAGTTCATAAAATGTCGGTACTATGGTGATATTGAGTTTTAGTATTCATTTCTGTTTTATTCCTGGTTATCTTGGCTATAGTGTTAAATAGAAATCTGGGATTATTTTTGTTCTTGTCTATTAATGAGGAGAGATAAATTGATCGAGCTGCTCTAAGAGCCTTTAGTTAAGTTCTTCTTCCACGCTATTCGAAATACGTTCAATTTACCTCAACGTCATTTACGTTCTAATTTCCAGGCGGTCTTCTTAAGCGAGCGTGTGTGATCAATATACCAAGGTATTACATTTCTATCTCTTAATATCTTCCTTTTGAGGGGAGCGACATTATCTATTGTACTACGCAGCGTTAATTCTAGGCATTTGGTCACTTGGTCGAGTTCAGCAGGCTCTCTCTAAGAATCCCGAAGTAAGGTCCAGGTGGTATATAAATAATAATCAATGGAATGAACTTATGATTTTAATTTTGCGTGACTACATGGGTTATTTTGGTATAAAGAATCTCAAAGGAGTTAAATCCATGTCCGGGTTTATATGTAATCATTATAAATTACTGCAACGCCACCTCCTCTTCCAGTTAACAGGGGGAACAGACACCGTGTCAGCATAATAATAGTAATAATAGTTTTATTATTAATCTTAATAGTTCTTGTAAGATTTATAATGATTCTTGTAAGATTAATATAGCGAGGTAAAGACACGGTGTCAATAGTGTACACGCTGGGTGGCAGCTCTACGCAAATGGCAGATGCTCGGTTTAGCCAGTCTGTCTGCCGCCTGGTCTCAGCTAGACTATGAGCTAGATGTTTAGATAACTGAGTGGCACCCGCCCAGTTGGGGTGGATGCCAGCTCACCCCAAAAAGACCAGGCTTCCCTCAAAATGTTGGCCAGTTATTAATAAAGCCCACTTAAAAAAAAAAAAGACGCTAGCCTTCTTTACGAACGCCTGACTGATTCTGCCTTTTGACAATGACCTTTGCCTGTCCTCGACCTTGAGTTTCCCTGCCCCTTTTGCTACAACTATACGTATATGATACCCCACCTTCCTGCCACCCAAGACACCCTCCCATCCAATCCACACTCCCGGACCCTCCTCAAGCCAGCCATCTTCCTGTTCTCCTCTGCCCCAGTCCACCCCAGCCTCATCCCCTCGCCTCCTTCACCACTGCTCCCCACGGAGCTAGAGCTCCCTCTCCGCCGCTACACTCCCGTTCTCACTCACCTTCTGCCTCCCTCCCACAGGCTAAGCGCCTCCGGTCATCCTCCCCAGCTCTTCCAGTGTCCACTCCCCGTACAGCGACTTGTCCCCCCCGCTCCAAGCGTGTCTGCAAGTGTGTCCCCAAACTCGCATGTTGACACATACAGATGTTAAAAATTATCACAAAGGTGGTAAATGCCCAGCATTTAAAATAAAATGTCTTGGATAAGGGATGGCAAAACAACAACATTTATTTCTTATATAGGGCATAATCATATCCAGTATGTCTTATTCTGCACACAAGGAAAAACTAAACTAAACTCTAAACTAAAAAAACTAGAGTGAGCCTGCAATTGGTTATCTCATCAGCAGTTCATTGCTAGGGACTGCAACAAACCATGTCAAAAGTACAAGTACTACTGAAACATGTCTATGGACCCGACCATACATAATGCATTTACACAAAAGGTGGGGGACAGGTCAGGAAGATAGGACAAAAAAAAGTCATAAACAAAAGCAGGGTTCACATTATGATACAGGAGGCAAAAGACAACCCAGCCCACAGATCAAATGCTGAGTACATTGTGGGACATTGTGGGACCCGTAATAAAACCCACCTTAACAGCATAAGCACATAGACTCTACACAACATAAGGAAAATAGCAACCGACCTAAGACGGAACCTTGTGGAAGACCAAACTCCACTTTACTATGTGAAGACAAATCTCCATTAATATAATTTGATCAATGAGAGGGCTATTCCTTTAATCCCAACAACATTCTTTAATCTGTCAAGGTGAATAACATGATCAGTAGTGTCAAACGCTGCACTTAGATCAAGCAGGACCAGCAGCGAGATGTGGCCTTGATCAAACAGCAGGTGATTATCAACTTTAACCATCTCACTACCAGAGGTGGAAAGTAATGAATTTGTCATGATCCGGACCGGCAGGGGTTGACTCCGGATCCGGACCGGAGTTTCATGTTCGTCTCGTGTAATGTTCCCTGATTGTGTTCACCTGCTGTCTATTTATATAATTGTATAAAGCTATCCTGTCTTGTCTTGTGAAGTCTGTATTAAACCCCTGTCCTGTGATCGTGCGAATGCGTCCTCCTTCACCTCCATGTCCAGCCCACCTGTGACAGAATGACCCGACCACGTGGACGCAGCTGATCTACGCCCCGCTGAGATCCAGGGAGCCGTGGATGGTCGGGAGGACGTCTGCTCCACAGATCCATGTCCAAGGTTCCATGTATGGACGTTCCCCGACGCCGCCGTCTCGTCCGGATTCCAGCGACGCACCTCCGGTAATCGCCAGTTCCCCGCCATGATCCATGTCAGGTTTTTAATCAGTTCCCCTAAGCGTGGCAGACTCTCGGCGGCCTACGAAAGCTACCGTGGGGTCGAGAGGATCTGTCACGCGGTACATGTTCCCCCTGGCGATTCCGGAGGCGGGGGAGTACCGACGAATCCGTGCGACCGGACCTCGATGGCCTACGAAAGCTACCGTGGGGTCGAGGAGACCGGTCGCGCAGTTCAGGTGCTCCCGGCGTTAACTGAGACAGGGGAGGCGGCGAACTTTCCAGCGGGGCATGCCGGAGACTGACCGGAGTGATGGTGCCTGCGGACTGCGGACAGGATGCCGGTCCCCCACGGACGAGCCATGCTTTGGTCCGGGCCTGACGCCGCCGGTCCAGGACAACCGCCACTCGTCCTTATGGACTTCTCCCCCCTTTCATGGACCGTTTTGTGGGCACTCCCAGGTGGTAGTGCTTTTAGGGGGGAGTACTGTCATGATCCGGACCGGCAGGGGTTGACTCCGGATCCGGAGTCCGGACCGGAGTTTCATGTTCGTCTCGTGTAATGTTCGTGTTCATCTGCTGTCTATTTATATAATTGTATAAAGCTATCCTGTTCGTGTCTGTTCACCGTCGGGTCATTGTGCGTGTTAATGTTCCCTTGTCTTGTGAAGTCTGTATTAAACCCCTGTCCTGTGATCGTGCGAATGCGTCCTCCTTCACCGCCATGTCCAGCCCACCTGTGACAGTAAGAGCGGGCCATTTCCTGACGTAGCGGACATAGGGTCCATGCAGGAGACACTGGACCAGCTGATCACGTCCCTGCAGCTGCAGCAAGCCACGATCCAGGACCAACGCGATATGCAGCTGCAGCAGCAGCGCGCGCTTATTCAGGTTAGCTCCACACTCGCTGATCTGTCGGCGCAGATCCACGCAGATCAAACTGGTGGACCCGGTCATTCAGTATCCGCGGCCGTGGCTCCCCCGCCACTCCCACTTACGCCTGCACTGGCGGGCCTCGCACCGCCACCACTTTACGATGGTAACCCCAAGAAATGTCGCAGTTTTATAACCCAGTGCCGTCTGATACTTCGGCTCCAAGCCGCACACCTTCCCGATGACGAGACGGCGGTCGCGTATATTATTACCCGGTTGACGGGACGCGCGCTGGAATGGGTAACGCCGCTGGTAGAACGACGTGACCCGGTCTGCCTCTCTGTCCCCGCCTTCCTGGACCGCCTCCAGACTGTGTTCCAGGGCGAAACCGGGCGGCGCGCTTCGTTGCTGCGGCTCATGTCGCTGCGCCAGGGAAATCGGAGCGTAAGTGATTACGCGATTGAATTCCGAACCCTGGCGAGCGACAGTGAGTGGACGGACGCCGCGCTCCCCGTCGCGTTCTACCAAGGCCTCCGCGAGGCGGTGAAAGACGAGATGGTGAATCGCGATTGGGGAACCACGCTTGACCGCATAATCACGCTGGCCACGTCCATCGATCGACGTCTCGCCGAGCGCGGCCGAGAACGGCGTAACCACGCCCCTTTCCCTAGTGCCCCCACAGCACGCTGGCCGGACGCTCCGACGACTCCGCCCCCCCTGGACGTCGACGAACCCATGCAGCTTGGCCGAGCTCGACTCCCCTGCTCACCCGTTCAGGGTTCCCTGGTGAGCACCAAAGCCTCCCCCTGCTCCACCACCCGCTGCTTGTTTCCCATCACCATCTGCTGGAGGACACCCAAACCTGGCCGTTATGAGGGACAAGCTCTGGTGGATTCTGGGGCAGCCATGAATCTAATCGATATCGACCTGGCCACCCAACTCCAGCTCCCGGTCACCCGGTGTAACCCACCACGTGCAGTCAGGGGGCTGGATGGAAGCCCGTTGGGCTCGGGTCGGGTCCTGTTCCAAACCAAACCCCTACTAATCTGCCTCGGGCCCAACCATATCGAAACCATGACCTTTTATCTGACCACGACTCCCCATGACCCCATCGTGCTGTGTTACCCCTGGCTGACCGCCCACGAACCCCACATTGACTGGACCACAGGCACCATTAAACAGTGGGGACGCCAATGCGTCCGCCACAACCCTCGACATGCCACAGCAGCGAATCATTCTTGTCCCCAGAATGTCGCTATGGGACGACTCGGCCACACCCCTCAACCCAAGCCATGTCCCCAAAAACGTGGACCCTTCCGAGTGCCTCGCCGCATCGGCCCAGTCTCCTACCTCCGCCAGGCTCACCCATCCCCTCTGCAACCTCCCCAGTCTCCGCCTCCGTCTCCGCAGCGTCGCAACGGCTCTCCGACCCACACCCTGATCTACCGGGCCCGTCAGGTGCCGGGCCTAAGAGGGGGGGCTCTGTCATGGCCAACGCGCCTCCAGCCTGCTAGAGGGCGCCTCACCAGCCTGGGAGACGACGACCCGGAAGAGGAAATGGAAGCGGGCGGTGGCAAGTATAAAAGTGAGGTAACCCCAAGGAGACACACCCGCTCTTTGAATGAGTTGTATGAGTTTACTCGCCAGAGACGCTAGCTCTCTCACCCCGACCTAAGATAATTGTACCTTCCTGAAATACAACCTTCGCCTGCCCACGACTTCGAGAATTGCCTGATCCCCTGGAAACCACGAAAGGAACCCCGACCGGAAATTCCTGGCTACCACCTCTACCTGCCCCTGACCTTGAACCTACCTGGCCCATCGGTTAAGACGGGATTCCATGCTCCCCTACCGTCCTGCCGCCCAAGACCTACTCCCGTCCAGTCCAAGATCCCGGACCATCCTGAAACCCGCCGTCTTCCGGTTCTCCTCTGCTTCGGTCCTTCCCAAAGATCCCGAACTGACTCCCCGCTGCATTGCAGCGCGTCCATTGCTTCCTCATTACTCGCCGGCCAGGCGCCCCCGGTCCTCCTGCCCCGCTCGCCCAGCGTCCTCTACCGGTACGACGGCTTATCCCCACGCCCAAAGTATGTCTGCAAGTACGTCATCGAATTCCCCCTGTGACAGAATTACATTTACTCATGTTACTGTAATTTAGCAGTTTTGGTGAGTAATTTGTAATTTTTTACGATGTTTTTTAAATAGGTAATTGTACTTCTTACCACATATTTCTCAGACCACTGACAGTAGCGCCTCACTATGAAACAAGCGTGGGGTCCTAGAGCTGGTCAATTATAATCACAATTAGTTTGACACAAGCACTGGGGCAGTGGTGGCCTACCGGTTAAGGAAGCCGCCCCCGTAAACAGAAGGTTGCCGGATCGAATCCTGATCCGCCAAGGCGCCACTGAGGTGCCACTGAGCAAAGCACTGTCCCCACACACTGCTCCCAGGGCGCCTGTCATGGCTGCCCACTGCTCACTCAGGGTGATGGGTTAAAAGCAGAGAACACATTTCGTTGTGTGCACCTAGTGCTGTGCTGTGTATCACAATGACAATAATTTCACTTTCACTTTCACTGACAAATTGAATGTTGCCGAGATAATTAACATCAGTTTTTCAATGCTGTCTGTGGCCTAATCTTCTACAGCCTGCAGCCTGAAAGCATGTGGTAGTAAGTAAAATAGCCTATATGGTGCATATTCACATATTCACAGTACATCAGGATTAAATGACAATTTTCTCCAAAATTCTTCACAACACCCAATAATGACAATATGAAAAGTTTACCTTGAGGTTTTGGCAAAGTTATTAATAAAAAACAGAGAAATCACATGTACAGCCTTTGCTCAATACTTTGTCCAGCAATTACAGCCTCAAGTACACCTATCCTTGGCCAGTTATGCCCATTCCTCTTTGCAGCACCTCTCAAGCTCCATCACGTTGAATGGGAAGCATTGGTGCACATCCATTTTACAATCTATCCAGAGAGTCAAGTCTGGGCTCTGGCTGGGCCACTCAAAGACATTCATAGAGTTGTCCTGAAGCCACTATTTTGTTATCTTGGCTGTGTGCTTAGGGTTGTTGTTCTGCTGAAAGATAAACAATCACTCCAGTCTGAATTCAAGAGTGCTCTGGTGCAGGTTTTCTTCCAGAATGTCTCTGTACATTGTTTCAGTCATCTTTCCCTTGATCCTGACTAGTCTCGCAGGCAGTGGTTGACCTAGCAGGGATAGAATCAGATGGTTGCCGGTTTGAATCCACCAAGTTGCTCCCCAGGTGCCTTTCATGGCTGCTCACCAAGGGTGATTAGTTAAAACACATTTCATTGTGTGCACTGTGTGTTGTGATGTATTTCACAATGACAATCACACAAAAATGTACTGTTATCATACAGATTATGTCAAAAACATTCACACAGTTAAGTGAATGAAAATACAAACAACCCGTAAACGTATGGAGTATTCTTACAAACAACTTACAGAGCCTAGGTGTTTCAGACAAAATAACCTGTGAGCTTTGGATCCTCTGTAGAGGATAACAGACATTCCATTTAGATCTATGAGTATAAACATGTTTTTCCACTGTTATAGCACTGCTGAGGTTTAGAGAGAAAAACTGTTTCATATAAATGTAAATTCTGCTGTTATCATACAGATTATGTCACAAACACTCACACAGTTAAATGTGTGGAGGCCTACACAATGCCTATGGAGTATTCTCACAAACAGCATGTGTAGGAGGAGACGAGGAACCTCGGTGTGGTGGGACATAAGGAGGCAGGTAAGTTCCCTCCGACTTAATATGCGAACGCGAACCAGCGTAAGCCGCAACACCACACGGATGATGTCGTTCGTGTTAGAGTACAATTTAGGATAGGACAGGACGGGAGGAAGGAGTTCAGGAGAGAGGGTCTGATAAGGTCAGGAACTGTCTTACTCTTAGTTGACGTCAATCAATGACTGGTAGTGGACATCTTGCCAATTTATAGGAGTCATGTTACCTTGTTTCTGTGTTGCTCCCAGTCACATGGATGGAATCATGTGACAGTGACACCCCCCCCCCCCCCCCCCCCCTTTCAACCAGGGCTGACCCCCGATGGCCCCGGAGTGGAAGCGGTACGCTGCCGGTACTCAGCCACCAAGGAAGGGTCCAGGATGAAACGACTCGGGATCCAGGACCACTCCTCCAGTCTGTAGCTGGTCCAGTGCACCAAATACTGGACCCTTCGATCCCTGTGCCGAGAGTCGATGATGCGTTTGACCGTGTAAGCTGGTCCCCCCGTCAACGATACGTAGTGGCGGGGGACCAGAGTGGCGGGGTAACACAGTAGGTCTGAGTCAAGTTGAGATTTCTTGTATTTTCTCTCTGCTGCTTGAAGTACTCTTCGATTGCTGCGCAATGTTTCAGAGAGCCAGGGCGCAGGGGGAGAAGTCTTTTTGGGTTTTGTTGATAGAGGACAGAGTTGATCCATGGAAAAGGATAGTGAGGTGAGGAGGGAGTTAGTAGCTGTCTCTAGTGGTAAGGAGAAGAATGAGTCAGAGGTTGGGAGATGTGAAAGAATGCAGGAAGATACAGATGAAGGTGAGACAGTGTGAAGGTTGTGTCGAATGAAGGATGGATGGGGGACAGTTGTGGATCCTGTAGGTACAGTGAGTGTGAAGGTCAGGAAGTGGTGGTCAGAGATGTGAAGGGGAGTGGAAGAAAGGTCAGAAGTTGGAGAAGGACGACTGAAGACCAGGTCCAGGACATTCCCTCCTTTGTGTGTGGGAGAGATGTTGCTGTTGGTCAAGGAAAAAGAGTGGAGAAGGGGAGAAGGCAGGATGATTGGAGCTGGGCTGATGGAAGGTTGAAGTCACCAAGGAGAGTTAGGGGGGGTTTGTAATGAGAAAATGCTGAGGAGAGTGTCCAATTCTTGGCCCCCGAGAGGGCGTCGAGGGCGGTGTTAGTAAGGGGCAATGGTGTCCAGCTCTTTATGAAGATTTTGTTGAGGCCACAATAGTCCACGCAGGGTCTCAGACCACCAACCTTATTGGAAACAAAGAAGAACGGCCGCGGCCGGTGAGGTCGATGGGTGGATGGTGCCGTTCTGAAGCGCCTCGACACAAACTGCTCCATGGCCAATTGCTCTGCTTTAGAGAGAGTAGAGATGACCTCTAGGTTTCTGATGCGTTCCCCACTCCAACACCACGCCTGATAACCAGGAGAGATGAGGTTGGTGGAGAGACTACCAGGGGAACCCGAGGAGGAGTGGTGAGGTGATGATTGTGGTAATAAAAAACTGGATATTTTCGACATGGGAGTCGATCTGGAGTGGGAGAGGAACCGTACGGTGAGTGATGGGTCCCGAGGAAATGGACCAACGTCCATGGAGGTGATGGGGATGTGATGTGCTCTAACGAATGAGTGATCTATGAAGTATTCAGCCGCCCTGGAATCCACAAAGGCGGTGGTGGAGACAATGTGCTGATTCCATTCCAGGATGTCTGGGAGGGGGAGTCATGAGGTCAGCGTCGGAACATGAGGAAGAAGTGGCCCAGCTGATAGTGCCATTCTGATCAGCTGGGCGCCCCGTTTCCCAGACGAATAGGGCATTACCACACCACATATTTCAGTATCGGTTGTACAGTGTCACCATCTGCCGCTGCTTCTGTTTGTTTTCTCCTAGACATGGAATCAGGCGCCCAGACTACTGGCAGACCCCAGTGAAGAGACCAGCAAATAAATCCTGGTTCCTGACAACTGTAAACAAGGACATAGCATGAAACGAACCAGAGGGTCACCACAGCCACCACCACTGCAGGCTCACTCTACCCTGGAAGGGGGTCCCTCTCGGTATCACTCCTTCCCAAGGTTTCTTCCTTTCTTTTTTTTTCCTCTCTCTCCTAGAGTTCTTTTTTTTGTGTGGAGTTTTTCCTTGTGTGCAGAAGGGTCAAGTGTGGGGGGTGCCAACTGTAGGGCTTGTCAAAGCCCATTGAGACATACTGTATGTGATTGGGCTATATAAGAAATAAATGTTGTTGTTGTAAGAGAAAAGGAGGGGGACTGGCAGTGTTTGTGAATGACAGATGGTGTAACCCTGGGCACATCACTGTGAAAGTGCAACTCTGTAGCAGAGACATTGAGCATTAGCATGCGTCCATACTACCTTCCTCCACACCTTGGCCACACCTTTGTTCTATTATGTGTGTGAATGCCTGCCTCATGTCTTTACCACACTCCTTTAAATCATATGCATCATAGAAAGCTTATGTCTTAAGAAATTTCCTGTATGTTTTTTGATAAAGTTTGTAATTATTATACCCCCGTCTGAACCGCCAAGGTGCCACTGAGGTCCCCTTGAGAAAGATACTGTGCCCACACACTGCTCCCCGTCTGCCATTAATGGGTAATGAGTTCAATTCAGTGGGCATATTTTGTTGTGTGCAATGTGCCCTGTGCAGTATCACAATTACAATCACTTCAATTTGAGAGATGCAAAATATGTTTCCCATGCTTCAAAAGATAAAAATTACTTATCTTCACCATTTGTGATTATAGATATTTAAGTATCATTATTGTACAAAATGACAAAAATACAAAAATGAATTTTAACATGTGTCTTTAAGAGTACTCAAGATGAAACTCAAGATTCTATACACGAGAATCAAACACAATAGACAATTGTTTTTTCAATGAGAAAACAAAAAGGTTATTGAAAAGAATGTTATTAGGACATGTATGCACATTTCATTAGTAATTGGCGTGTTTTATTGGTACTGCAACATGTGTGTTGTGATCTGCCCATACTCTTGTCTCACACATTAAAGCCCAAAGTAAATATTGCTTAATTTTTAGGTATGCAAATGATCCGCATGTGTGTGTGTGTGTCACACACAAACGTTTCTAAGAAATGTGTGTGATTTATAGGAAAAAAGCTTTGGCATTGTTGCCTCTCAGTGCCTCTCATAGGAATGAGAAAGTTGTGTCAGCCTGATCCCAGTTCAGACAATAGCCTTCAGGCTACTCACTCTGTGACTTCAGGTTCTGACAGGCTGATGGTCAGCCATTGTTTTGCAACAGAATTGAAAAAAAAAAAAAAACTTTCTCTATTTCTCCCTCCTGACATGCATGCCTCTAGATAGATCTGTCCTATTTCCAAAACAAACAAGAAATCTTTATTATGCACTATAGTTCCATGCCACTAAGGGGCAGCCTCTCATCACTTAGGGCGACCCAGAAAATTATCAGCACCCACCCTAACAGTAACTGCTCTACAGGCACATTAGGACTGAATTATTTATCACATTTCACAAAGGAAGAGGCCATTATTGATGTGTTGAGAAGAGAGGGGGCGGGGCTCTCCTGCTCAGGTGGGTGCATTTGTTATGGATTGTGTGCAGAGCCGAAAGTAGCATGACGTCCCTGCTCTCTGGAATGGCTTCCCTCTATTGCTGACTGCTGGTTCCCCATTCCTACAAATATCATCTGGATTTGTTCTGTACACACACTTCCCTAATGTAGCTTCATGTCAGACTCTCTACTCCATCATCCTTTAAAAAAACAATACAATTGCACCCATTTACTGCAGTAATCACTCGCGGTGGTAAAGTAACACAATGGCTAAAAGAAATTTAGTGACAAATGGTGACAAAGTCCAGGGTGCTGTGTTTGGAAATGATTCCCATTAAGCATGGAACATCTAGTGTTCTCACATAAACACTGCCTTCGGAAAGTCTGTTGATGTAGGTGTACTGTACACTACCCCAGAGGGAGAATTGAGGAACTCTGCGAAGGAAATGCCAGGTCTGATGGGGTTAAAAAGAGTGCTGGTGCAGAAGGGAGGGGGCTATATGTGTCAGGCTGTTTGTGTGTGAAAACCAGGTCTCTATATGTGAGTTTGTGTTAGCATTAAATTCATTTTCACTGTGTCCTGGCTGGTTTTTGGACTTTTGATGCCTGGTTTCTTCCCAGTTAATGTCCATTCATGCAGATTCATGATTTACATAATCACAAATCAGATTTACAAATGTTTATTAAAAAAAATTAATGTGAACTGGTTCATTTTTTAAAATACAAAGGAAGTATCTGCATTTTCCACTGTCCTGCTTTTTTTCCCTTTTGACTCCTCTCTGGCATCTCATTTTGCCTGTAAAATAAACATGAATAAAGTATCACTATTTCTTTTTCAATGTGAACTAGGTCAACCTTGCTTGGTTATAACAGTCCTATCATGTTCACTGTGACACTGAAATTAGCCTATCAATAGTGTGTACTGAGTGTTTTTATTTGTTAGTGTGAGTGTGTCACTATTCGTATTAAAAGGTCTAGCTGCATGATTCTGGGTATAGTGGCCGCTTTGAGAATCTGGAGACTGTATGTTGGTTGTTGCATGTAGGGTTCATGGGGGAGAGCTTCCAGATGTGCAGATCTTGAGTGGGCAATCTGCCTACTGGGACCCAAACACAGGAACTTCCCCTGACAGCAGATTAATCAAATTGGAGGGAATCTCACAGCAAAATGCTATGAAAGTGTGGAAAAATAAAAGACAGAAGTCCAAAGCACATGGTGTGAAATATCTGTTAGATTTTTCTCCTCCTGCTATTCCCAAGTTCCTACACTGAAAAGCAGTTGAATTCCTGAGGTAAATATTACTCTTGGCTACAGTTCAGTTTCCTAAAAGTTTTTCTTAGTACAATCAGAATATTAAAACTTGCTGAAAATGATCTTTAAGATCACAGTTTCTAATAATTACAAACATGACTTAAATATTATCCAGGGGAAAGTTCTGTTTCCGAAATAGCCAGTTATATATTTTGACATGGAAATTAACTCTGTAAAATAATGATTGATCAAAGCCCACAGTCATAATAATTTTACCTCAAAATGTGTCAGGCCAAACCACTAAGCAATGACTAATTCTAACACTGCCTATGTTCATTGAACAGCCTGCCACACAAACACTGCTTATGAAGTCAGACTAATTAAAGTAGAGACTTTAATGAAAGGCTATAGGTTCAGTTTCAGAACCAGATGCTTTTCCTTTCCACCACTGGGCATTATCTGATGCAGTGATCAGTTAATACCCAGGCACTGCAGTGCATTACTCAGCACTGTTAAGGGAACAAAGCACACACATACACTTATACTCTTATTCACACAAGAATATTCTCTACTCACAAAAATTGTTTTGGGCTGATAGACACACTCATTTTGTGTTAGTGAGACAACCTTTCTTTATGTGGCATCAAGTTCAACATTCTGTGGGTATAAAAAGCTGGTATTGTCAGTAAGTCATTCAAAGTTCATAATTCAAACAGCCATGAACACACAAAATCACTTAACGGACGAGCAGTGTCACCTGGCCATGGCGCGCCTTCGGGTTGGTGGCAGGCAGTGAACTTGGTGTGTCTCAAAGTGTCATCAGCAGACTTGCATCAAAACACAGAACTACTGGCAGAGTTCATGACAGAGCCAGGAGTGAAGCCCCACAAGTGACAGGCAGTAATGAACAGTACCTAAGGACCTATGCACTCAGACATTGTTATGCAACTGCCACACAGCTGCAGGCCCATTTACGAGATACAAGAGGTACTAGGGTTTTCAGACAAACCATTTGCAACCGACTCATTTAACCTTACATTTAAGGCATTTGGCAGACACCCTTATTCAGAGTGACTTACAACGTGCTTTCATGTTACAATCAATGAAGTGATCAATTCTGGTTCACAGGATTGACGGCACCTGGGGACTCACCTGTGCCGAATCAGGGTGGTGTTTTAACATTTTTGTGGACTTGACATTCTTTAGTGGACCCTGCAACTGTTTGTTTGATGTGTTTTGAGTTCTGGCAATCGCCACATGCCTGTGGGCTAGTTTCTTTTGATCCTGGTTATTTTCCATTTTTCTGGCAATAGAGCAGTGTTTTTTTTGTGTTTATTATAAAATTGTTTTCAGTATGTGCAGAGGATGTGACCTCCACTGTCGAGTGCAGAGGATGCGACCTCCATGATCTTTGCCCGGAACTCTGCGCTCTGTTGGCGAGGCTCCCCTTGTACTGGGAAGACACAGACAGTGACGTGAGTTGGGCAGTCGGTGCCGGGATGGCTCCGCCTATCGCGCCCGTCCACACACGTCGCAAGGTCCATGGGGACTCACGTCACTTCCAGTGGTGGAAGGACCACACGAGAGAGCCGGACAGCGAGGAGGAAGACAGCGACGCGAGAGAAGCTGGTGGAAGAGGGATGGGAAGTCTCCAGCCAGCAACTGCGCTGCCAGGACTGCCTCGCAGGGAATCCGTCTCTCGAGCTCCGGTCGTGGACACGCCTTCCCTCTGCTTGGACATTCCCCAGCTGAACGACAGCGCAGCACCAGTGCTCCCGTCTGCTGTAGAGGATGTCCCTCCATGCCACACACCCACCACCATCTCCAGCAACGCACCCAGCCCCGTATGGGACATACCCATGGTCCCTGGAACTTTCTGTGGAGCAGCAGGTACATGGCAGTCTTTTTTTAACATCCTGTGGCATGTACTTTGCTGCTCTTCCCTCCCTCTCAGACGGCGACAAGATCACCACCATCCTCACGCGTCAGACTGGGTCAGTATGGGGCTGGGGAGCAGACCTTTGGCAGCGGGGTGAGACAGATGGAATGGGTATTCGGGACTTCCTGGAGAGGCTGAGGGTGGAATTTGATTGGCCAGAGCCTGAGCCAGGGATCAAACCCTGCCCCACCACCACACCCAGCGCCAGTCAAGATCCTGTGCAAGAAAACCCATCATTGGTGGGCAGTGAGAGGGTCACGCCTCCTGTGATTCTGGCTGTGATCCCTGAGGAGGTCCCGGAGAGCCAGAACACCCTACCTGCAATGTTCAGGGAGAGAAGCTGGTTGCTCTGCCAACAGGGACATGCAGTGAGGAGGGCTGCCCAGAAGGTACCAGCCTGGGGTGCCGTATGCGGTTGCCAGAGGGTCCGGGACAGCCTCGCTGGGGCAGGGAACGACGCAAGACGCGTCAGAGGGTATACGTGCGGAGACAGGGCCCGCACGTACCCGGAAGGGTCGACCCTATTTTCTGTGTGTAGGTTGGAGGGACTGAGGCCACTGCAGGGCAGGAGCCCTGTGTTTGAATGCAATCTTTATTTTCACTCTGTTGTAGTTTCTATACATGATTAAGACAATAAGAAGGTTACAAGTTAATCTAAATTTAAGTTAATTTAAGTTAAATTCAAGTTAATCTTGAGCTGGCGTTTGAAAGTGCTCAGTGACTTTTCTGACCTCAAGTTAAGTTCATTCCAGCAGAAGCAGCTGTTCATGCCCTGACCTCATCTTCTGGCAGAGGACCCCAAACAAGCAAGTGGCCGTGATTTGATGAGATTTATAAATTTCACGGATCACGGATGAAAAACAAATATGACAGTTTCGGACTCAGTCAGGGTGCAAGGACCTTAAACATTTGAGGCTTGCGAGGAAAAATCAAACAAATGAGCGGTTGTTTGAACTGCACGGTTTTAGTCTATGAGCGCAGCACACACAAACTAAATTGACATATTGCACTTAAATTTCAAAATGGTGTTTTTATATTTATAACATTTGAATACAGTTCAGAAACATACATCACACGACCTGACAGCCAAGAGAGCTGACAATTGACCATCACTTAATTTACCATCCCCTCACGATTCAAAGTGTGGCACTGATTTCATATGACAGTTCAACCATCAAGTTAATAATATTAAGTCACTTACATTTTAAATTAAATTATGACTGTTTTGGTAAGGGGTGCACTGATTCAACTTTTTTTGGAAAATGAGTATGAGTACGAGTACTTGCATTTCAATACTCACCATACCGAGTACTTAATAAAAACATGATTTAAATTTACAGGTAACAGCTTTTGTCATATAATTTAACAAAAGAAAAAAACAACAACAAGGGACTAGTTTAGAATTAAGAGCATTTATTTTAAATGAAACGCATGTTGTATGCAACATATTACAGAATAAATTGTGATAATGCTACTCTCGTCTATCCACTGGGAGGTTAGGCTAATTAGCGACATGGGGCTAAATATCCATGGTGAAACTAAATACAGAGGAGGCTTGCAGTAGTAGTAGTGTAAGCAGCTCCGTGTCAGTCATGTAGCGGCGGCTTGAGACATCATATCTGGGCTCCAGAACATGGAGGAGACGCAGGAGAGTGGCTGGTCACTCAATGCAATGTACTCGATAATTGTGTTATTTTCACAGCACATGGATTGTCTCTGGACATTTTCTCTCATCATGCTGCAGCATGGGTTGTGTTGGTTTAGAAGCATGGGTAAACTCTTTGTACTCGTTGTCATGTTGGGATTTTAGGTGCTTGATTAAATTACTTATGTTAAATGCGCTACCTTTTTAGCCTCCTCTGGACAATTTTACTGAGTACTATTTGCAGTCCGCCTTTGTTTTGTCATCTTCATTCACTTGACATGTCTCGCCTTGACCTTCTCCCCGCTCTGAGCTGGGGGTGGGACCTGGGGGCAGGGCCTGGGGGCAGGCATTCTGCGCCTGTGCTTAACCCCTTACAATCTCCTCAAACATAGACATTTCTCAGACCGTGGTATTGGTCCCCGGTATTGAGGGACTTTTAACGAGTACAAGTACTTTAGAAAATGTGGTATTGAGACAGATAGCAGATACCGGCACAAGATCCTGATGTGGTGAAGAATCTGCTGGAATGTTAGTTCAGTTTTGGTGGGATTGAGTCTGAGGTGATGGGCTGCCTTCCAAGTTGTGATGTCAATAAGACATGCAGAGATTTTGAAAGCAGCATGTAGATCTGAGGGAGGAAAAGAGAAGATGAGTTGTTTGTTGTTGGCATAGCAGTGGTAGGATAATGTGAGGAAATTACCTCACCAAGTGATCGTGTGCAGAGGGAGAAAAGGAGAGGACCTAGTACTGAACCTTGAGGGACACTAGTGGAGAGTCTACATGAGGCAGAAGTGGCTCATCAAGGTAGGAAGTAAACCACTGCCACGCTGAGCCCCAAATTCCAAACCTCTTCAGGATAGACAAGAGAGTCTTGTGGTTAACTGTGTCAAATGCTGCAGAGAGGTTGAGGAGAATGAGAACAGATGACAGTTTTGCCAATCTGGCCACACGTAGCTTCTCAGAAACAGCAAGAAGGGCAGTCTCGGTAGAATGAGTTGTTCTGAAGCCAGACTGGTTAGGATCCAGGAGGTTGTTCTGTGACAGATGGAGTGATAGCTGATTGTAGACACAGCGCTCAAGGATTTTAGAAAGAAATGAGAGTAGAGAAACTGGTCGGTAATTGTTTCTTTAGGATTGGAAGAACCCTGGCTGTTTTAAAGGCAGATGGTACATGGCCGGATGTGATTGAGCTGTTTATAATGCTGTTTATAATGCCCCAAAACCTTTGTCTTTGTCTTTATGTAGGTTTTGTCTTTTGCAGGTAAGATGATTCACAGGAAGTGAACAATTTATTATTTGACTCAGGTAAGTAACATTTTATCATTGATCTATTTAATAAATACAACAGTTCATAGTCTAAATCAATTATCCTGGCCACATACATCAGGGCATAAGGGTTGTATTTGGTCTGCCAAAAACTTTATGTAGGTGGTGTGTCAAAGAAAATCCCACATGAATGCAAAAACCCAGTTTCCCCAACAGATTTTTGACAGGAGCATCACACTCTCCAACTGCTTGTCTTCCTATAATCTTGTATCTTGCACACACATGATGAAATTTGAAATATGCAGCCTAACGTGTTTTTTCCCCAAGAGACCGAAAAAAATTGGAGCACCATCTACCGTAAAACATGCAGCTGATAGCACCTTTTGTTTTCCAGCAGCAGCAACATTTTTACAATTTTAAATGCTGAGAAGAAGGCCCCACACTATGCCTCAGCTTGTCTTTATATTATCTCACTTTTTAAAAATTAATAATATGATTTTGGTGGAGTGCTTCACTTCAGTGTGCTTAGAAACATTAACTGAGTGTATTGTTATTTGTTTGTTCATTGAAATGATCATAAGTATAAAACATTGAAGACATTAAAGAAAACACAATGATTGGATAAATGCACTGAAAAAGTAAATACTGGCTAAACTTTGAATAACTTTTCACACCTAATATATAAGCCGTCACACTTAACCATTAATATTAGGTGTGAAAGATTACATTTTAAAAGGTTTTGCCAGACTTTACTTTTTTCAGTGTGGTTTTAGAACAGGAGAAGTTCAGTTACAAACCTGACCATGTCACATTTACTATAATAGGAGCTGCTGTTTGTATAAATTTTGAAAATAGATGCATGTGTGACAAGAGGGCAGGGCTAGAAGTCTTAGTAGGTGTCCTGGTTACAAAATACTTGTTGTGTATCAGATTTTAATACTCTATTAGCCATTACACTGCTTTCTGTCATATGATTCCATCCACGTGACCGGGAGCAACACAGAAATGAAGAAACGTGACTCCCATAAATGGGCAAGATGTCACATGATTCCATCATGTGACTGGGATTAACACAGAAACGTTCTCCGTTGTTGTCCCTGGCTGGTGGAACAACCTGCCCTCCTCCATATGACTAGCCGAGACTACCACCACTTTTAAGAATCAGGTGAAAACCCTCCTATTCAAAAAGTTAACATTTACATTTACATTTACATTTACAGCATTTGGCAGACGCCCTTATCCAGAGCGACTTACAACGTGCTTTCAAGTTACCATCGATGAAGAGATCAATTCCGGTTCACTAGGACCCCAACTATGAATACATCTATTTAGTTCACTCTGTTGTAGATTCTGTACACAAAGTTCGACAACAAGAAAATTACAATTTAATCTAAGTATTCTTTAAAGAGGAAGGTCTTGAGCTGTCGTTTGAAGGTGCTCAGTGACTGAGCTGTTCTGACCTCGAGGGGAAGTTCATTCCACCACCGAGGGGCCAAAAGTCTGGATGAATGTTTTCCTTTTACCTTCAGAGATGGAGGGACCAGGCGAGCAGTACTGGAGGCTCGGAGTAAACGAGGTGCAGTGCGGGGTGTAATAAGAGCTGTGAGGTAGGATGGTGCTGCTCCATGTTTGGCTTTGTAGGCCAGCATCAGTATTTTGAACCTGATGCGTGCAGCTACTGGGAGCCAGTGAAGGGAACGTAGCAGAGGGGTGGTATGGGAGAATTTGGGGAGGTTGAAGATCAGTCGTGCTGCTGCATTTTGTATGAGTTGAAGAGGTCGGATGGTACATAGTGGTAGACCAGCTAGAAGGGAGTTACAGTAGTCCAGTCGTGAGATTACTAAGGACTGAACCAGTAGTTGGGTGGCCTGGGTTGACAGATAAGGGCGAATTCGTCTGATATTGTAGAGAAGGAATCTACATGAGCGGGAAAGATTGCTGATGTGAGTTGAGAAGGAGAGTTGGTTGTCTATTGTTACCCCAAGGTTGCGGGCTGTTGCAGAAGGAGAGAGCTGCGAGTTGTCTAGGTAAATAGCAAGATCCTGATGTGGTGAAGAATCTGCTGGAATGAATATTAGTTCAGTTTTGGTGGGATTGAGTTGGAGGTGATGGGCTGCCATCCAAGACGAGATGTCGGTTAGACATGCAGAGATTTTGGAAGCAGCATGAAGATCAGAGGGAGGAAAGGAGAAGAGGAGTTGTGTGTCGTCAGCATAGCAGTGGTAGGATAATCCATGTGAGGAAATGACCTCACCAAGTGATCTCGTGTAGAGGGAGAAAAGGAGAGGACCTAGCACCGAGCCTTGAGGGACACCAGTGGAGAGTCTACGTGAGGTAGAGGTGGATCCTTTCCAAGTCACTTGGTAAGATCGCTCATCAAGGTAGGAAGCAAACCACTGCCATGCTGAGCCCTGAATTCCAAGCCTCTTCAGGATTGCCAAGAGAGTCTTGTGATTAACAGTGTCAAATGCAGCAGATAGGTCAAGGAGAATAAGAATTGATGACAGTTTTGCCAATCTGGCTGCATGTAGCTGCTCGGTAACCGCCAAAAGGGCAGTCTCGGTGGAATGAGCTGTTCTGAAGCCAGACTGGTTAGGATCCAGGAGGTTGTTCTGTGATAAATGGAGTGATAGTTGGTTGTAGACACAGCGCTCAAGGATTTTGGATAGAAATGAGAGGAGGGAAACTGGTCTGTAATTGTTAATGTCTGTAGGATCAGCAGTGGGTTTCTTTAGGATTGGAAGAACCCTGGCTGTTTTGAAGGCGGATGGTACGTGGCCAGATGAGATTGAGATGTTTATGATATAAGAAACGAAAGGGATGAGGTCAGGGGAGATAGTTTGAAACATTGCAGAAGGTATTGGATCTAGTGGACAGGTGGTTGGGTTGCCTGTGGATATAATCTGAATGATTTCATCAGATGTGATCTTAGAAAATTGATTTAGAGTAGTTGTCGAATTTTCAGAAGGAAGAGTAGGATTAGTGGTGGAGAATGTCTCACAGATTTTTTCAATCTTCCCTGTGAAGAAGTTGGCAAAATCATCAGCTGTTAAGGAAGTTGGGGCAGGGGGAGTCGGGGGGTTGAGTAGGGATAAGAAGATGTTGTGGAGTTTTTGAGGGTTGTGGGCAGAGGCTTCTAGTTTTGCTTTGTAGAAAGCAGTTTTAGCAGTAGTGAGGTTAGTAGAAAATTTGCGCAGAAGATTCTGGTAATCCAGTAGGTCTGAGTCAAGTTGAGATTTCTTGTATTTTCTCTCCGCTGCTCGAAGAACTCTTCGATTGCTACGCAATGTATCGGAGAGCCAGGGCGCAGGGGGAGAAGTCCTTTTGGGTTTAGTTGATATAGGACAGAGTTGATCAATGGAAAGGGAAAGTGAGGAGAGGAGAGAGTTAGTAGCGGTCTCTAGTGGTAAGGAGAGGAATGAGTCAGAGGTTGGGAGATGTGAAAGAATGCAGGAAGATACAGATGAAGGTGAGACAGTGTGAAGGTTTTGTCTAATGAAGGATGGACGGGGGACAGTTGTGGATCCTGTAGGTACAGTGAGTGTAAAGGTCAGGAAGTGGTGGTCAGAGATGTGAAGGGGAGTGGAAGAAAGGTCAGAAGTTGGAGAAGGACGACTGAAGACCAGGTCCAAGACATTCCCTCCTTTGTGTGTGGGAGAAATGTTGCTGTTGGTTAAGGAGAAAGAGTGGAGAAGGGGAAGAAGGCAGGATGATTGTAGCTGGGCTGATGGAAGGTTGAAGTCACCAAGGAGAGTTAGGGGGGTTTCTAAAGAGAAAGTGCTGAGGAGAGTGTCCAATTCATCTATAAAGGGCCCAAGTGGCCCTGGAGGGCGATATAAGACTATGAGAATGATGTTCACAGGAGAAGAGACCGAGACTGCATGGAATTCGAAAGAAGAGATGCTAAGATGTGTCAGAGGCATTGGTGTGAAAGACCAATTTCTAGATATTAAAAGGCCAGTACCCCCTCCTCTCCCAGTTTTTCTAGGAGTGTGGGAGAACGTGTAGGCAGAAGAGAGGGCAGCAGGTGTAGCAGTGTTCTGTTGGGATATCCAGGTCTCTGTTAGTGCCAGGAAGTTTAGGGAGTGGAGAGTAGTGAGACCAGAGATAAAGTCAGCTTTTTTAACAGCGGATTGACAGTTCCACCTACCACCCTTGTTTGAGAAGTAGATGACAGGTTGGGGTAGATGAGGTTGTTTGTAACAGAGCCTCTGCAGCGTGAGTATGTTTTTCTGGGTCTGTAGGAGACAGTTACTGGGATAGTTTTCAGACACATGGTTACTGTGAAGAAAAAGGCTAAATGGAGGTTTAAGGAGAGATGCCAGGTTTGAATTTGACAGCTGCTGCTTTTCCGCTACAGTGACCTTCCTTATAAATCCCTAAGTCCAGCCCCCTAATTTGCACCTCAGGGAACCCGAAACTACCAGTGATTGACCAGCTGAGTATGATAATGATGCCAATCACTTGGTGCTGCTTAAAACACAATCTACCTTTCAAATACACACAACACAATTGATGCTGCTACACAGTCCTACAGCTGAGCTTACAAATAGACAGTAAACAAAATCTAGATCCTACCTTTCCAGAAGAGACTAATACAACGATGGACAAGAAGCACTCTTACACATGCACATGAGTACACATTGCACAAAACAATACAAAATATATATATATAATTTTTTCTTCGTCTAGAACTTAACAATCTCCGAGCATGCTCTTTGCTGACAAGTTAGGCCTTATCAGGGCTCTTAGTTTTGTAAACTTAAAATTCTATAGAAACCGAACAAGAATTGCTGGTGTCTTCCTCTTGTAAGTCGCTTTGGATAAAAGCGTCTGCTAAATAAATTAAAGTAAAGTAAAAGAAACGAGGTAACGTGACTCCTATAAATTAGCTAGAGAGCATCTGCCGTCATCACGACTCGGCTCCGTGCCCATCGAAACCTCGTAAGACCGTTCCTGCCCTTCTTCAATCCTGTATCCTGAACTCTTCCCTTTCGTCTTGTCCCATCCTTAATGTGCCCTAAACGCCGGTATCTCGGAGGGAACTTCCCTGCCTCCTTGCATTCCATCGCACAAGGTTCCTCGTCTCCTCCAACATGCGCTCTTGTTCTGATTCCGGTAGCTGTGACACAAGATGGCCACTGCCAGCTGCTCAGTTATTGATTGGCTTTTGTAAGTTCGACTTGGCTCTCAATAACATCGTCTCAAGTAAGATCTCTCCTATTTTGTCTTATTTCCTATTGCCTTTGCCTTATTATCCTGTCTCTTTCCCAATCCTGCCCTAACGCGAATGTCAACATCAGTGGATCACGGCAGTTATTAACGCTTATTAAACCGGAGGAAACTTACCTGCCTCCTTGCGTCCAATTGCTCTGGGGTTCCTTGTTTCTTCCAACATGTGCTCGTTCTGGTCCTGCACTTGTACCGTGACACTTTCAATTGCATTGCAAACAATAAACTTACAATTAACTGTTAAGATGTATATGGACAACTTTTTACATGCTTCTGCAATAAACATGTAAGGAGGTCTGTGTTCACACAGACATGTTTCAGACACCTTTATTAACCCAGTTCGTAAAAAAAAGATACTGGGAAAATTTATCCCAGTTTTATTTAAAATGTTACAGATTCTTACCAACATTCAACCATACTTCAATCCCCCCATCTACACATACACCATTCTTAGAATTGGTATCAAGTTGGAGATTTCAGTATTGTAAAGCATAGAACACATATGAACATTTTGTTTGTTCTGTCTTGAAATGGCAAACCTCTAATGCTCAAACCTCTAATAGAAACGGTTGTATCTGTGAGTCCACAGAAGACAGTTGAAAGATTTTGTTCTCTGCCCATGATGACTGGATCACCATACTCTATTATGTTACAAGAAAACCAAAGAGATGTTAAGCCCTCCAGAGACCATCCACTTCTAATTCCTGTCGGTCACAGTGAAGGTGCACCATCACAGCATGGTGCACAAAGCTTTATAATGGATACTTCATAATTATGTTGTAAATAAAATGATAAAGAACTTAAGCCACGGATCCTGTCCAAACCAACCAACACCATCCAAGGCTTTGCAGTGCACTTGGTGATATATAGATGCAGCTGCTTGGGCACATAAACCCATTCCATGAAGCTATGAATGCACTGTTCTTGAAGGCCACACAAAGATTGCTGTTGTTTTCAATAGTTTCCACTTTGTTGAAATACAGTTGACTGAATAGAAAAAAAAGAGAGCTAGTCAGTTTTTTACAAAAGTTTTTTAAAGCAGCTTACCTGCCTGTGACCATGTAAGTGATATGAACAGTTTAATGATGTGGAGGAGTGTCGACTTTGACAATATGGTGTATGTAAAATCTTAAATGCTTGCTAAATGTCCAACCATTGCGACACTAGAGACACCCTTCCATTTACAGTGTAAAAATTCAATAGTGCCTCAAATCATGATCTCGACTGTGGTCACCCCTGTAGTATGAAAGCAGCCTATAAAGTCAAGGTTATTCTGCAGAGGCTAAGTTTCTTTTATTTTCCATTGGAATAAATGAGCTGGTACTAATCCAGCTCCACCCTCTGCATTTAGTGAATGGGGAGAATTAAATGACTTTACAAAAGGTCACAAATTAAATCCTTTTTTCCTTCATCCTCCATAACAAACCATTTTTCTCTGGATGGAAAGTGTTTTGCTACAATGACCTCTCATTTAAAGCCAGCACTGCAGAAATAAATAGGTGCCAGAGAAAAAGAACTTTATGCACCGTAATTCTCCAGCAAAGAAAGCACCCTCACAACATCTGGCAGCAATTGGAGAAGAGAATCTGATACAGAAAAACTAAGTTTACAGATACAGAAGTGTATCATGTAATATTCTTTCTGGAAAATGATTATTGCTTGATCTTTTATAGTGTGTGTATGTTTTATACTGCTGAATATTTGAAATGTGGCAGACTTTGTTGTTTGCGCATTTTTGGCAGTTTGTAAATGTAAATGTCTATTTGACTGTGTGCCATTGTGGTCACAATTTCAGAAAGAGCTGAAAGGGCATTTGAGTTGCTTGAGGGTGATTTTTAATTGCAGTCTGTCCCAGGGGTCTTGATTTCTTTTTAAAAAAAAGGGACAGCAATTTGATGTCTCACTTGCTTTCATGGAACAAAAGAGTAGATTGAGCACAGAGGAAGCCATTTCATCCATCAGGACACGTTCTTCGAAGCATTGAAGGTCTTCTTCAAGGGCGAATCTGTGAAATGAATTATGTGAAAGTAAATCCAGTCCGTAAGTGTTAGTCAGTGATTTTACATCCTGGTCATAGTGTTGTGTTGTTGTTGTGCTCTGTTTAGAGGGTGTGTGTGTGTGTGTGTGTGTGCTTTCCCTTTTAGGCTGTAAAGGAGTTTTGTGATTGATGGCTCCACCCATGAATCAACTCATCAGTCAGGCATTTAAGGACTCTTCAGGCCTTTAAGACAAACTTAAAGTTTAAGTTCAAGTTCAAGTTGAGATTTATTATCATTTCAGCTACATACATATTAGACAGTGAAACGAAATAACATTTGTCCGGAAGCAGGTATTACATGTACTATTTAGTTACATACTGACATAAAATTCAACGTGTGACAAACGGGCAACATAAAGTACAAAAACATGTGAAACAGGCAGTGCAAGTTAAGCAGTGCAGGAGTAACGTTTAACCCAGCATGCTGGGTTGTGATTTTTAACCCAACTATTAGTTAGAAATTACTACACTGCTGGGTTGAATGCAACCCAAAATGGGTCAGAAATTTAATCTAGAAACTTGTGATTAAAATTACTAAAAAAACAATTCTACAGCAATACATACTTCAGTAATGGAATTTTATTTATGACAAAAATGTCCATATGAATTTAATGCATTTTTCCCATCTCCACCTCAGCATTAAGATAATTTTTATGAAAATGTATCAAACTGTATAACAGAAACATTGTGACTAAAGTCAGTAACAATGCATAACATGCATAACAAAGCATAAACATCAATAGATACTAAGATATAAGAGTCACCTGTAAGAAACACACAACAAAGCAGGCATTAATAAGAACAACTGTGCAGTAAGGATCAGAGTTGGTAAAAATAAACTTGCAACATTTCTAAAAATAAACTTGCAACTTTTCTAATACTAGACACATCTAGCACAAGAAGAATCAGACAAAATGAACAAATGCAAGCCTATTTGCTCTAATCAGTGCAAAGTAATTGTGCAACAATCCAGACACAGGCATGAAGAGCTGTGCTATAAGCATAAATGTGTCTTACCCTGCTAGCTCATTCTTCAGCTTCTGAAACTTTGGAGGTGGCTCATTTCGACCAAAATGTAGCATTACCTGCTGAATGAAGGTAAAGGCATCTAATGGCTGTTGGCTCTGTGCTCTGCAAAGCGGTATAAAACACACTTGAATGAAGAACAAAGCAAATATATCTTATATCAGTAATATATTTGTCCATATAGAGAAATACACAAGGGAAGGTGGGGCAACAAGTTTATGTATTGAACCATCAATACCATTACAAGAAGAAAAGAGAAATATCAACCCACTGTTGAGTGTTGTAGCAGGTCAGCTAATTTCTTTCCAATCTGTCTTCCTCTTGAAATTTTCATCAAACTTGGACACAACTCATCAAGAACACCAAATAATTCTTCTTTAAGATTTCTACCAACAATCCTCCAGGTAAACCTGAAAAATATAAAATATGCTCAATTTTGATATGCAGGCAGAGTTATTTATAACACAAATAAACCTCTCTGAACATGATGTATGTAAAACAAATAAGAAAAAAAACATTAAAGGACACATTCACAAACCTAGCACTGGCCAGCATTGGATCATCTGGTTGATGTCAGGCTCATCCTTTACAACCTCCTCTCGTCTAAGAGCAAATGTGATTCCTGATGCAAGCAAGGAAAGGGCTTAGTTCTTGCACAAGTTCCATGTTTCAGCCTGTAATGTTTAAAAAACGTCTCGCATATGGCAGAGCAGTACTTGCAAAATGCACTTCCAAAGCATTTTAAAGTGGCTTTAAACAAAAATGCATATGTTGAAAATGGGTCAGCCTCCCTTTTCTGTGTCTCTGTGTTGCTCCCACTTCCCCTCTTCTCGTGCCCCAGGAGGTGGCTCCACAGACCCTCAGTTAGGAGCCCCCTGACCCGACTGCTCCAGTCCAGTCTGATGGTTGCCCCTTGCAGGTTGCGCAGTCCACGTTGGCGGCTTCTGGGAGGATGGGTGGATCCCCAACTGGCCGGTAAGGAGGGCAGGATGGGAGAGGGCCTGGGTCAACCTCCAGGGAGGAATGTGTGCTAAGGAGTCCACAGAGTGGGCCTGCACATCCCAAAAGGCACTGAATAGGCTAAGCTGGGAGAGGGCCAGCAAAGCCCCCGAAATTGGCCTGCATGTTCCCTGAGGCGCTGGATGGACAGAGTAATCATTTCCACCAGTGCACCTATTGCACTTTTTTCTTTGTTGTTGACAAATCATCTACAACCCTGCAATGACACCTCTCTATCCTGAAAGGGGGTCCCTCTCTGTATTACTCCTTCCCAAACTGTCTTCCTTTTTTTGTGTGCAAAGCGGTCAAGTGTGAGGGGTGTCAACTCTAGGGCCTGTTAAAGCCAATTGAGACATAATCTATGTGATTATGGACTACAGAAGAAATAAATGTTGTGTTGTTAAGCACGAGTAATCAGGACCTGTTAAAAGAGTTTTTCCTGAGTGTAGTCAGACACATACAGGTTGTTTTTTGTTCCTTTTCTGTTTCCTTTTGGTCATTGAGCCATTGTTCATTTTAAAATTGAATAAATATCTTTATTTATTATGTCAGTCTTCTGCGCCTCCCTCCCCTATACACTGAGATGACACCTAATTTCCAGTTTTATTTCAAGTAATGTCCTCATTCCTACAGAGATTACTACAAATCTAATTTTACAAAAATCATATTCAGTTCTCTGTATATACCTAAAGATGATAAAATTATATTCCAGGTTGATCCTCAGACAAAACAAATGCTGCTTTGTAAGTATCCCTAAGTTCAGATGATGAGACTGACTCATGGTCACTGGGTCACTTTGATTCTCAATTCCGATCTACCCATGGTGTCTGTAATGTATGACCTCTCACGTATCTTCTTATCTTTTACCTCTTGCTTTTGTACTCTAGTATTGTCTGTAGAAATTGAACTGGACTACCTGAACTGCCCCTGAACCTCTTATTTCTCCTGGTTCCTGCTTGGACTCTCACTCATATTATTGCCCTCACAGCCAGTGCATCTCTCTGTCTGCTTTTGTCCTGCCTGAATATATAATTATATGGAATATCTTTTGAAATTTGGTGCTGTGGAAAAATGGTCTTTGTGCCTTCAAATCTTTCTTTCAAATCTTTCATGTTCATTTTCTTTTATAATGCACATGGAGTTGGCTACAAATCTTCTATTTAACTCCATTTCCTGTGTTCTCCTGGAAAGCTGAGATAATACATGCCAAACCTTTGACAACCTTTTGACACTTTCCAGCATTTATTATGTTTTCTCAATTTTCTCATGATGGACCTGGTCATACACTAAAAAATTATTTGTAGGGCTAACTTAATTAAACTACGACACCTGATTCCACACATTTGAATTATGCTATTTGAACCTAATGCAAGCAAATAGAACCAAAGTGTAATGTCTGCGGGCTGACGGGGGAAGGAAGCGCAGAAACAGGACATTGTGCAACTGGGATTTATTGAGGACAAACTAAAAAAATGGCAACAAACAAAAACAAACCCGCAGGCATATAAGTAACAGTGTCCACTGGCTGCACTCCAGTTTTATGGGAGTCCCATAAATTGCTGTGCCTTTTGGTGACGTGCAGCCACTGCACGCCCCTTCTGGCAGAGTAGGGGCTTCGCCGGACCCCTCAAGGATCAGCCCCTTTCTGCATCTCTTCCTGCCTGTCCCGGATGGATCCTCATGCCACCCAGGGGGCTCTGTGGCGTTTCACCCTCTGGAGGCAATCCCAGGCCCACGCCTGGCCCTCCCTGCTCACCAGCTCCTGGAGGAACCAGCACAGTCGCTCGGATTGGGACTCCCTAATCAGGTGCATGGACACCTGCTGTGGCAGCCTCAAGGCCTTGGGGCATCACACAAATAAAAGAACTCATGCTATACTGATTAATTGAAGAAAATAATTTAAAAAATTACAAACTCCACATTATTTGGCAACTTAAGCCAGAACAAGATACAGAACAGTTTCACTGCAGAGTATCAAAATAATCTAGCACAATGAACATGCAGACCAACACTGGTTCCTCTTTGTTCAAGCTACTCTTCAAAAATGTTTAGCTTTTTTACATACAATCGTCATGACCATGGGCTGATGGGGGAAGGAAGTGCAGAGATGGGACGTCTGGACAACAGGGATTTATTACACACAAAGGAAAATGGCAAGAGGGCCAAAATAAATGAAACAAAGAAAAAACTCGTAGGCATGTGGCATAATTACATAACATAACATAAAATACATAACATAACATTAGCATAACATAAACACACACACAGGTAATGCTCACATATCCACATTAATGCAGCAGCCCTGTTTGCATGCTGCATTCCAATTTTATGGAGTCCTGATCCTTTAAGCCCACTTGGTGCCCACTGAGATGTATCAGGACTCCATATTCAATTGAATGGGCACCTGTTGTGACAACCCCATGGCCCTGGAGCCTCACAGTCCCCCCGCATAGAGGGCGCCCAAACTCAATCACAGGGATTTTCTGTGAGCGAGGGAAGAGCAGTAAAGTACACACCACAGGATAATAAGAAGGGATTGTATGTCCCTGCTTCTTCTGGTGGTCCGGGGGGGTGGGCACATCGCTGGAGGTGGTGGCACCCATATTATCCTCAGGGGTTTGTGTGTAATTGAGCGCATACTGATACATAATACTGACTGCATTATACTGGATGCCTCGTACTGACAGGATGCCTGGGATATTTGAAAAATTTCGACTAGAACTAATAATCTCAGTCTATAATAACCACTGTGTTTCACACAGACAGTTAGGAAAAATACTTTTACAACCAATATGTATATATGTAGATAAACTTTCACAACCAGTAGCTTTGACTCTGGGCGGAAACACTGGGGCAGTGGTGGTCTAGTGGGTAAGGAAGTGGACCTGTAGGTTGTGGGTTTGAATCCCGAATGTCCAAGGTGCCACTGAGCAAAGCATTGTCCCCACACACTGCTCCCCGGATCCCCGGAAGCAGAGGAAAACATTTTGTTGTGTGCACTGTGTGCTTTCCTGCAGTATGCTGCAATGACAACCACTTTCACTTCATGTTAGTGTTACTAGCGGGTAACATGTTTGAGTTGGTATAGCCTGGCCTATATAGGCACTCACCCTGCATGGTGTGTCCAATCTGGACTTTCTTTAGAGAGTAGGGCATATGGGATCCTGTATGGGTCCCCCTGAGAATGCACTGTGCTGGTGGGGTTTAATCTAATTAAAGTCTATAATGAAGGCTCTTAAACTTCTGTCTCTACTCTTGGGTCCTGTATCACAATGATAATTCAAATGCTTCTCTCAATTTCATTTTCAACAATGAAAAAGCTTACTTAAAAGGAACTCTGTAATCACCCAGTCATGAGACTGAGCCATGCACTACCTTATCAGTAGGAAATCAAATATGTTTTAATTTTCAGCCTAATTAACTGGATTTAGATTAGATGACTCTATCCCTTCTCATTGCAAGCCAGACGTTGTGCGCCCTTCGTGGGAGACCCACTGTAGAGCTTTTGATGTTGAAAGTGCTGGGTCCATATGCCACTTCTGTGTGGCCTGTCTATCATAAACACCTGTTACATACACCATCTGTCTACATGTCTGCCACTGCTCTGGGTCCTGCTGTGTGGTGTGTTCCTTCCTGGGTCAAACTGCATTATGTAACCATTTTCTCCACTTGCAGCACTGGGAGTGTTATCCTCTTTTGACAGGCTCTTCAAGGTGTGAAGTACCACATGATCAGGGACTTTCAGCTCAGAGGCTCTGGCTTTGGTGTGTGCTGGCATAAATACTCCTCTTACCAACACACTTTTTTACCGAAATGACATCAGTTGTTGAATAATGCAAACTAAATAATATATTACAGTGAAGCAAGTGAACAGACAGTTAATGAAGTTAATGCATTATAAGCAGGAAATATTAGTACATTTAACTTAGAGCATTTCCAAAGCATGTGGTCTTGGCAGATATCCAAGGGCAACCAGTTCACCATTGACCTGGTCATGCACTTTAAAACATTTATGCTGAAAACTTTGTGGAATATATGTTAGTGCGACATAACGGTTTTGTCAAAAAAAGATAAATATGATTTGTCAATTAATGTATTGTAATGTATTTTTGTATTGAAATGAACAACAAAATCACATACAGTTTGTCTCAATGGGCTTTGACAGGCCTTAAAATTAACACCCCCCACACTTAACCATTTCTACGCAAGGAAACTCCACTATAAAGGAGAGAAAAAAAGAAAGGGAGAAACATTGGAAAGGAGTGAGTCAGAGAGGGAACCAACAGCAACAACACCCTCAACTTGGAGGAGTACACAACATCAGTGAACAGCTACATCAGCAAATGCACTGATAATGTTACAGTCTATAAGTCCAGCACAACAAGATCAAACCACCAGCATTGTGAAGGACTCTACACATCCTTCACATGCACTCTTCAACCTCATATCATCCGGAAAATGGTACCGAAGCATTTGTGCCCTCACTGCAAGACTCTGCAACAGCTTCATCATACAAGCCATCACACACTTGAACACTCAGGGACTCACCCCTCTAAACTGACACACTCACACACGCACACACGCACTACCTCTTTTATATTGTAATATTATCTGTCTGTAATATCATCTATTAATGCGCCATTCAATTTTGCACAGCAATATTTACACTGACAAAACTTCATATTGCATCTGTCCATGTTTGGAGGTACTGGGAAGTGCAGAGTAAGTTTTAGTCCAGTGTCATGGTCTACACTGCATGACCATTATAATGCTCATGGTCCATTTGATGATACCGAAGCACCATCTCTCTGGTGGTCTCTTCATTGGACTCTGGAGGTGGTCTGGGTGCTTGATTCAGTGGCCAGTACATTTGTGCAATAGGGGTTGGGTACCCTAAGTAGGAGAGCAAGTAAGGTAAATTGAACACTGTCTATGCTTGACTAGGTGATTATTAAATTGTGTCTGGGATTTTAACAGAAGGCCAGAGTGAACATATGTGTTTTCAGTTTAGAATTACAACAACAACAACAACAACATTTATTTCTTATATAGCCCAAAATCACATACAGTATGTCTCAATGGGCTTTGACAGGCCCTACAGTTGACACCCCCCACACTTGACCCTTCTGCACACAAGGAAAAACTCCACACAAAAAACTCTAGGAGAGAGAAAAAAAGAAAGGAAGAAACCTTGGGAAGGAGTGATACAGAGAGGGACCCCCTTCCAGGGTAGAGTGAGCCTGCAAACGGTGTCAGTGCAGGGTTGGATATGATATAATAATAAGTCCTACGGTTGTAGGGTTGGAGAAGTCCAGGATGTATTAAGTGTCATGGTCTAGATAAGGTGTCTGTAACGATGTTACTGGTCCATTTGAAGATCCCTGGAGCTGTAGTTGTAATGGTGGTGGTGGCTGTGGTGACCCTCTGGTTCGTTTCATGTTTTGTCCTTGTAAAGCAGTTGTCAGGAACCAGGATTTATTTGCTGGTCTGATCACTGGGGTCTGCCAGTAGTCTGGGTGCTTGATTCCGTGTCTCGGAGAAATTAAAAACTGACACTTTGCCTGAATCCCAAACACCGACCGGCAAGTCACTCTGGGGGGAAAAACCCCAGTTCCCGATGGAGACGAAAAAGAAGTACCCAAAGTCCACTAATTCTTTCATACATTTTACTCCCAGGAAGTTGCCACAGACCAATCAGAATTAGTTGTTGCCTCTCGTCGCTCTCGTCGTCATTTGCCGGCCCTTGGCGTCTCCTGCTGGGGGTGTGTAACAGCTTGACAAAGACACAAGAAGGGGAGAACACAGAGGTGATGAACTTGATCCAGGGTTGATGGGGATCACGCTTTGGTCATAATTGTGCATCTGCTTGTTTGTCCTACTCCTTCCTTGTCAGTTGGGAATTCAAATGTAGCCGATGGTGGTGATTCTGTGTCCTTTACGATCTTCAGGAGTCTGAGAACACACTTGCAGGGAAACCTGCCTTCTTGACAGAGATCAAACACAGCAGCATACATAGAATATTCAACAGTGAGAAGAGCTTAAAGTAATATCAGGGAATTCATAACTCTGCGAATTTACATCGACTTATTGAGTCTAATCAACAACATTAAAAAAAATACAAAGAATTTTCCACCATACAAATTTACATTGACTGACAGGTTGATCACACCAGGGGCAAGATAGTTTGAACTCTTTTTGGTTCACAAAATTCCTGCATACGTGATATAAGATCACGGAATTCTTCAAAACAATTATAAAGTGCTGCATGTTGCCATATGATTAGAGAATTCTGATTACGGGGCTGCTTCCTTCCAATTGGGCTTAATGGATTGGGACTCTGGAATGCTGTGTCCTGGCAATCGCTACATGCCTGTGGGTTTGTTTTTGTTTGCTTTCTTTTTTTTGGCCCTCATGCGGTTTCTTTGGTTGTCAATAACTGCCTTTTAATTCCGAAAGCAATCACTAAATCATTAAAGTGAGTGTTCACTATTATAAAGTAAACAGATGTCAGAAAAAGAAAGAAATGCATTTCAAATCAATATGAAATTATTGGCATATAGAGCTTCTGCACACATCGCATTGATAGTCTTTACCCTGTATTAAAGAGATTAACTTGCATTAATCATGCATTTGCACAACCAATAGAAACTAAGCACTGTAGAAAGGACGGAGGACCCCTGACAAACCATAAAGTTCCTTACATTATTCAATGCTCTTGAATATTAAGTATTTAATTTAGCAGCTGTTTATAACTATATGATCTGAGAGTAAAATGAGGTCTAAAGCCTGACCTTGTGGTGGCTGTTATTATATTAATGCTAGTCTATATTAAAGGTAAACACTACGAGTTGGTTATGAAACTGGTGAGCAAAACATTGGCTGGTACATCTGATTCTGTAGTTGCTTTGATTGAACTGAGGTGATTATCAGGCTTTAAAAATAATCACCTAGATTTTGGCTCAAATGTTTAAATAGTTAAAATTCCCAAGAAGACTAAAATTGATGTGCTTTTTGAGCGTCTCCCCACTGGGTTCTAATTAATGCATGGCTAAATAAAGTGTACTTGGCAATTTACAAAATCCCAGCATGCGTGATGGATGAGTTCTACGTTTACTATCAAATGCTGACCTATGAATACAATATGGAACTTTATATGTGTCAAATGGCTGATTTATCTAAAGACCAAATTCAAAAGGTTCTGTATAAAATGTTTAGAAATCTTGATTGATGGCAGTCATTTTTCCATGCTTTGACGACAACGTTTGCCTGATGTATGACTCCCTTCTCTGACACAACATGCGACAGCCAAGATTACTTGTTTTTTTGGTACTTCTCTGCCATTAGTTTGTATTATTTCTACCTCAGATCTGATCACATAGTGACCTCATTTGCATTTCTTCTAAAGTGTTCCTGAAATGTTTCTCAACAGTTTCCACAAGGGCTGCATTATGTTTATTTGGTTTAAATGACTGGGAGGGGCCACACCATTTCTTGGAGCATTCAGACATTTTCCAAAGCCTGTTCCACCTCACCAGACTGATGAAATGTGTCGCCTTACAGGTCAGTCACTCGTGAGTGTAATTGGAAGCAAGCGGTGGCGGCTGATTTGAGTGCTGACCCTGTCATCATGCCACGTCTGCACAGCCGTTCTCATGCCTGCAGGAGCTGCTGGTAAAAGTTACAGCACTCCAATCAAATCAGAGAAAAAGAGGCAGCAGTGATTTATCTTACCACATTTCGACTGTCAGACATGTTTAAGTTCCATGTGTGTAATCGCTCTTGCACATTGGGTAAACAGCCATTACCATTATGTTTATTTGGAATGCACTCCAATGGCCTCGTCCCAAGCTCAGTGGACATGGTGCTGGAGAGGCGAGGGGAAGACTGGGGCCATCGAGTAAGGAAGACCCAATTTATTTTTGGTAATTGGCTCCACTTGAGCAAACAGCAATGCTTGGCCAGCGGCTGTTCCAGCGCCGGCTCATGCCAGCAGCAGTGTCACATCCCTCTTCCTCTGTTCACACAGGCAGACTTGGAAAGAGGAAATTGATAGGGTGCCATTTGAAATGGTAACCACCATCCTTGTTTCATTTTTATATTTTCTCCAAATGAGAACGAGAATAAAAAGTCAATTTGAAATAAATTTTATATTAATTATCTTTATCTATTAATAATATTTTTTCATTTGTGTCCTAGTTAAGGTGGGAAGTATAATAAATTATTAATACCATACAAAGATGACTTGAGTCATAATTTTTCATCCAATGAACAAAACACACACTGCTCCTCTGTGTCAGAGAAGGAGATAAATGCTATATGGAATAAAGCCAAGCTGAACACTTTTCATCTTTCATCAGTCTTGGATGGATGCCGGTCACCTGAACTTCCTCGTCCACAGTCTCTGGCCCAGGAAAGAGGAAGCGCATTAAAACAATGGAGCTGTCAGCAAAGCGGAAGGACTTCACTGATAACTGAGACATCTCTGTGTTTTCTGACGGATCATAGTAGAATGAGAGAAACCTATTGTCTGCTGATGAGGAGGGAAGAGAGGGTCCCAGGAGGGGTGTCAGGGCTGGGTCGAAGGACAGAGGGTCTGTCGTGCTAGCTGGGTAGAAGTTAGCAGTGTAGTGGGTGAGAGATGTTAGGGTTCAATTCAACGTGGGTGGGTTTTTGTTTTAGAGCAAAGGTCTGTCAGCTTTTGACATTTTTACAGTCGCCAGTCTCCCCGTGGCCCATCTGCTGCCACGTGCTCCCTGCTGAATCCTGCCACCCCCAACCTGGAATTGAGTGCTTCGCTGCCTTCCTGCTTGTTAACCTTCATGAATTGCTTCAGGAGGCTGCAGACCCATTCTGACTGTGTCTGCTCAGCCTCTCAACATGCCCAATAAAAATCTCAACCAGAGGTCCCATGCCAGCCCTTTGCAACAAATCAAATTGCCTGCACACCCCTGGTTCTGGCCCCTCAGAGAACCACAACAAATGATAAGAGGAAAGGGCTCATTTCTGAAGCTGGATGAAAGAATGCCCCAGGGTCTAGCAGTCATCTCCTGGGCATAGTTAACATCTCAGGCCAAATGAGAACTAATGGTAGGCTTAATCGTTGGCTGGAAAAGGGTCTTTGTGAAATAGTGGCCTGGAATTGCCCCATCATGTCTGTGACCTGTGTTTGGCATCTGAAGTCTGTGTGTATTGATGGCCACAGGCTAGAAGGGTGTTAGAGCTCATCAATGGTGTGTAGACTCCTCAAGGGCATCACAGGAGGTGAAAAGCACACACAGATAAACACAAATAAAGATAAACATGGCTTTGCATATTTATCCAGTTCTGCCTATTAACTTGACACTGGGCTTTCAGGCCTGGTCAGTGCTAATCTTGAGTCTGTGGCTGTGTGAGACCGCTCAGTCTGGACTTCTGTACTTTTCACCAGGGTTTGAGTCAGTTTAACAAAGTCAAACCAGGAATAACAGAAACTAATAAAAAGAACTGGGCAACAAGTAATTTAAAAAAGCCAAAACCAAAAACTGACCAACAAAAAATCTGAAGTCTTGGTGCACTATGGTGCTTATTGCACTCAGAAATGCACAGCGCTGATGTGCATTAAATCTGTAGGCCAGTGACAACTTCCTGTAGGCCAGGGGTATAAAAGTCTGCTCACATGTGGAAAAAGGACCTTTGAGCTTTCTTGCTCAGGGGGTTTTCCATCGGAAGCCGGAAGGCTTCTGAGCCTTTCTCTCCCCCTCTCTTTCTCTTCTCCCTCTTTACTCTTTCTTCTCATTTTTATTTTCTCTGTAACCATGGTACCTTTTTACATTCAATATGCACATGTAACTGCAATAATTATTTACCGGTGTTAATAAATTAGAAACTGTTCATTTTTAACCTCTACTGTGCCATGCCTCTTTCTGCCAGGTAACATCAAATTGGAGTGGTTGAATACAGTGCTTTGTGTGGAGGGAGAAAGAGTTTTTTCTACACATTCTATTCTCTTCTCCCACACCACATGGTCTTCATTGTTTTTACAGTACCACTGAGGTGCCACTGAGCAAAGCACCGTCCCCAAACATTGCTCCCTGGGCGCCTGTCATGGCTGCCCACTGCTCACTAAGGGTGATGGGTTAAATGCAGAGGACAAATTTCACTGTGTGCACTGCGTGCTGTGTATCACGTATGACAATCACTTTACTTTCAGTTGATGATTTCAGCTCTTTGCAAATATTCCAGTTGATTAAGATGTTGCCTGCTTCCCCTCAGGGAGCTTAGCTAGAATAACACTGCTTTCACTCTGTTCCTTAGTAGCTGAGTGAACTTTTAGTCCTGAGTGAACTTTTAGTTCTTTACGATCCGCCACGCCCCCTTCGATCAATGGGGTCACTACTGGTACCAAAAGTACAGAAGGTCACAGCTAGAAGCAGATCCTTCTCCTAGTTGTGGAACAGCTTACCTGTCAGTGTCCAGGACTCAGACACAGTCTCAGTGTTTAAATCCAATCTGTTTTCTCTGGCTTTTTGTTAAAGTCCTAGACACTCATTTCACTTCACTTTGACACAGTGTCAATTATAAAGTCCAGTTTATTACAGAGTCCCCCTGTTAGACACAGACACAAAGTAAAATTCACCCTAGTTAGGCTGTCCTAGTTAGGGTACCAGGCCACTGTAGCACCAATATACTACTATCACCACATATTTCAGTATCGGTTGTACTATGCCACCGTCTGCCGCTGCTTCTGTTTGTTTTCTCCGAGACACGGAATCAGGCGCCCAGACTACTGGCAGACTCCAGTGAAGAGACAAGCAGATAAATCCTGGTTCCTGACAACTGCTAAACAAGGACATAGCATGAAACGAACCAGAGGGTCACCACAACCACCACCACCATTACAACTACAGCTTCAGGGATCTTAAAGTGGACCAGTAGCATCATTATGGACACATAATCTAGACCATGACACTGGACTACATTCTGGACTTCTCCAACCCTACAACTGTAGGACTTATTATTATATTGTACAAATCATCACCAGCCCTGCACTGACACCATTTGCATGCTCACTCTACCCTGGAAGGGGGTCCCTCTCTGTATCACTCCTTCCCAAGATTTCTTCCTTTCTTTTTTTTTCTCTCTCCTAGAGTTTTTTTTTCGGTGGAGTTTTTCCTTGTGTGCAGAATGGTCTAGTGTGGGGGCTGTCAACTGTAGGGTTTGTCAGTGCCCATTGAGACATACTGTATGTGATTTTGTGCTATATATGAAATAAATGTTGTTGTTGATGTTGTAGCTCTTCTTCATTTTCAGTTCTGTGGTAAATCCTCCACTATTATAATCTGTTTCAAGCACCCCTGACTTTTAACAGGTAGAAATTTTTTTTGTGAATTTAAGATTAAATTAAATAAACACAATAAAGTCAAAGCTGAACCAGGGAAACATTGGCCTGAATACTGAATTTCTGAATCAGCGAAAGTGAAAGTGAAGTGATTGTCATGTGATACCAGCACAGCACACGGTGCACACAATGAAATGTGTCCTCTGCTTTTAACCCATCACCGCAAAAGAGTCTCCCCATGTCACGACTACGGACTTACAGTTTAACTTAAATAAAGGACAGAAACAAACCCGTAGGTGTGTGGCGATTGCCAGAACTCAAAATACACAACCGTGCACTAACATCCACGAAAATGCCGTCCCTTCCGAAGGGGCGGAAATGTCCAACCTTTATGCGCTGTCATTGGCCACCGGTGATATGCACAGCTGCAGTCAATCCTGACAGAGCCCCCCCTCCAAGGGCTACGTCCTCGGAGCCCCAGCAGTACCATCAGTGGAGGTGGCGGGGTGGAGGGCGGCAACCACAGGGCTCCTGCCCTGCTGTATCCTCCCTTTGGAGGACCCGTTCCCTCGGGCTGGCTCCCCGGCGTGGTCAGGCGTGGCGGCCCCGGTCCCTCGGGCTGGCTCCCTGGCGAGATCAGGCATGGCGGCCCCGGTCCCTTGACCTGGCTCCCCGGCCTGGTCCCGCATGGCGGCCCCGGACCCTCGGCATGGCTCCCCGCCGTGCACACAATAATCAGGGCCGATCCATCTGGGTACGTGTGGGCCCTGTCTCCACATGTCCCCTCTGACACGTCTTGTGTCACCCCCTGCACCGCGCAGGGAGATTGTCCCGGAGCCTCCGGCGACTGTTCCAGGCACCCCAGGCTGATGCCTTCTCGGCACGTGCTGCCCCTCTCACTGCACGCCCCTGGTGCCAAGGGGGGGGGCATTGCCAGACCATCTTGCTAGCCCCTTCTGCGTCCATTGGGACAAGCAGGCCCTCTTCCTGCCTGTCCCAGCTGGGTCCTCATGCCTACCAGGGGGCTCTATTGCGCTCCACCCCTCTGGAGGCGGACACAGGCCCATGCCTGGCCCGTCCTCCTCACCGGCTACCGGAGGACCCAGCTCCATCGCTTCCCCACCTACCCACCCCTCAGGAGGAGCCCCCAACCCGAACTGCACCCCCCCAAAAAATAATTCGGGGGAGCACCCCCCCCCGGCTGGACTTATGGGTACCTTGGGGCTTGTCCACCTCGTCTTGGACCAGTGCAGTCAGGTTAGTAACTCCCTCCCCGGGGTTCGGCTCCGCTGCTGGGTCGCCATCTGGTGGACACAAAGGGGGACACAATTGCCACACACGCACACACAGACAGAGACAGACAGAAGAGAGGGTCGTCTGGCTCCCTCTCTGGGCTCTCCGGGACGTCCTCAGGGGGCACAGCCAGGATCTTGGGAGGCGCGACCTGCTCGTCGCCCGCCAGTGCTGGGTCTTCTTGCCCCGGATCCTGACTGCCGCTGGATGTGGTGGAGGGGCAGAGTTCGATCCCTGGCTCAGGCTCTTTCCTCTGCGCTTTTGTCGGGAGGGACGTCATTCTGTCACGACTACGGACTTACGGGAAAAGGAAGTGCAGAGATTTGACATGCTGGGAACGGGGTTTTATTCATAAACAAACAATAAACACAAAGAAACAATGGCGCGGTGGCCGAAAACAGTTTAACTTAAATAAAGGACAGAAACAAACCCGTAGGCGTGTGGCGATTGCCAGAACTCAAAATACACAACCGTGCACTAACGTCCACGAAAATGCCGTCCCTTCCGAAGGGACGGAAATGTCTGCGCCGTCAGGATTGGCCACCGGTGATAAGCACAGCTGCAGTCAATCCTGACACCCCAGACACAGCAGAAAAGGAGGTAGGCATACTTCAGGAAAAGATAATGCATTATAGCCCTTCTGCCCTTAATGTTCTTGCTGTGACTCTGAGCTCACCACATCCAGCAGGGTGTTGATCTCCACCACCTTTCACTGCTCCACTCTGATAAATCTCTTCAGATTCTTACCAGATGCTCATGAGCTGAGACACTTCAGCTGTCCTGTAACATAAAAACATTTCCTCCCCCTGTCAATCACACTGTTTCTCTGAAAGGGAATCCAGGACAGCATGAAGCCAGCCACACATTCGGTTTCATCCATTGAGTTTCTGGTGTGAGTTAATAGGCCCTCTGTAATGTGGGTATCCTTCACTGGGACTAAACATGCTGAGGACGGCGCTGTTTGTCTTGGACATGGGGAATGCTGCCACATTCTTTTTACTGTTCCATAATGTCTTCAAAACAGACATGGAAAGATTTTGAAAAGGTCTACAGGGAATATATCTCAGAGGGTCAGACAGGTTCCTTATAAAGTAGGTCAGATGGTTGATGGAATGATTTAGCACATGCCGTGAGTGAAAAAAAGAGCTAAGGGTTTCTCAAATTGAACTGACCAATGCTGTTGCACAAAAATTATTTACTGAATTGATTTAAAAAATCAATTCAGGAGTAGAAATGACATGGTAGTCCTCAGTTCAGTTGTTTCACCGCTAGTCTGCCTCATGTATCACTCGTGTGGGACTGAGTTAACATGATGCTTTTACCAATACAGGGGTGAAAGAATTCCTCCATCCTTCTACTTACAACTCAACTGTGAAGTATGTAGCAATTAAACAGGGTATAATTTTATATATATTATATAGTATAATTATAACAGGGTTATACGGTGCATCCATATAACCCTGCAGATAACCCTCCAAATTTGATAAATACATGTCCTAAAAGTCAGCAAAGATTACCCAAATGATGCAATATCAGATATCTGACATGACCCCTTAAATGTTTTTGGTAATTTTTGATTAGTCCTGGACCACTGTATATTTTAATTTAGAATATCATGGCTGCCACCCACCCTGCAGGCCAGCACAGGGCATGTGGTCGAACCCAGTTCCACACAATCTGCTCTCCCAGTTCCCCAGTTGCTCTCACAATCTGACGTCCACTAGCATAAAAGAGCGACAAACAGAACAAACAACTGCAAAGTCATTTGTTAATTCACATCACTTCTGTTGTAAGCCTTTTGACCTGACTGAACCTGCCTCATGCCGACTGGTTTCGCCCCTGAATACTTTTTTTTTTGTGGTGGGAAAACCAACATCAGCAACCTAGATGCCATTTACACCATCAGATACTTACCAAATTATTCTGTTTTTCTTTGCTCCAAGCAATAAACCTTCACATGAGTGTTGTGATGGTGAGCATGGGTTCTTTGGGGCCATAAAGGTCCCCAGATCAGTGATGTCCAAGCATTCCTGAGCAGGATTCATGGGTGAATGTTTTGGTGGGACGCCTGCCAAATTGCTGTCAGCCACCAATACTCTTGTCTCACCCCTCAGCTGCTTGGGTGCACCGTTTTCTTTGGCATGGATATGAGCCACACTGATGTCATCAGAGCCTGTCCTGGCCTTTCTGAGAGGAGCCCTCAGTCCCAAAAACATAATTTCAGTGAAACCCAATCCTGTGGACAAACATGTCAAGTGTATCATTTATCCTCAAAAATCCTTTCAACTTTTCAGACAGGACTTCAGATTCAACAACAACCTCTTCGCTAGAAGTGATTTACACTTTTCAAGACTTCATTAATCTCCAGCATAGTTTTGAAGAATTTGGTTATTTATTTTATGCTCATGTCTCTAACATGAGATTAACAGTGCACCAAGTAATGACTTTTCAATGAACCTGTCATTTAACAGTTTTTCACAGACCCCCTGCACGGGCCTCAGTAACGAAAACCAACCTCCACATGATGGAATCTGAGATGTTATCAGGTAAAATCTGTCTTGCCTGCCTTATCTAAACCTTTTTGACCAGTCAACCTCCTTGGTGTGGGCTGATGCAAAATTTCCACATCTGAATGAGAGTAAGAGTAGAAGGGCCTATGTTTCTCTTGGGAAGAATACATGATCAGCCTTGCTTTCCCGAGCTGCCTTGTTAGAACCTGTTTTGAGAGGTGACTTGACATACTTCCTGACAGTGGATCAAAGTGGGACACCAAATTTACATTATTGCCAGGAGACGGTTGCCACCACTGATCTAATCAACTCGATGTAGTCAAGCGATTCCAACACAACAGAT
Source organism: Denticeps clupeoides (assembly GCF_900700375.1). Lineage (NCBI taxonomy): Eukaryota > Metazoa > Chordata > Actinopteri > Clupeiformes > Denticipitidae > Denticeps > Denticeps clupeoides. Next base: position 20,142,440 of record NC_041719.1, on the reverse strand, counting down.
CTGCATGCATTGCTCCACCACGTGCAACGCAACACCACTGACACAAACAATGAGAGTTCACCAACCTTTTCATTTGGGATTTGAGGGAGACGCTCAGAAATATAAATAACCAAACATGCTGTCACACTTCAAAGGTGGCATCAATGGCAAAATGGCTCCACAAGCCATCAATTGCTGATTAGGGGGTTCAATAATTAAAGTGGATCAGGGAGTTGGGGTTTGAAACCAGAAGGCCAGTAGCCTAGAAAGTCAGAAGCTTTAAGGAAGGAGAGTTTTCCTTGCTTTTGTGAACCTGAAGTTTCAAATGAAACCATGGGACAGTCAGTGGTTAATGTGCTTTAATTAAACTCTGAGTGATTGCCTCTGAGGCTGAACCCCTCACATATTCTGTGCTTTAGTTGTTTTTGGTGTATGCTCTACAGATGTAGGCTGTATGCTTTACAGACTCTCTTCCTCTTTTTCAACCATATCTGTCTGGAACTACTCCAAAACACCCTGCTCCCTACAAAATCTCACCTCATTAACTCAGGATGCTGTCTGCTCGCACCGTGCACCGTTCTTGTGAAATAAAATTCCTGCCTTTTTATTTAACTGTTGTTTAAACAAGTTGCTAAAGAAGGGGTAGTCATCAAGGAATTGCGTGGACCTTGTTTATCTGACCCTATTAAATATTTGCAATGTATTTAAACTCATCTGATGTTACCTGGACATACATAAGCATACAGAAGTTACAAGAATGAAAAGTTTCTAGTTTCTAACATAGGTAGATTACTATTGCAGTTATCAGAGATGGATAGTAATGCATTCCATTACCTTACTGAAATTGAGTAGTTTTTGTGAGTAATGTGTGCCTTTTAAAGTTGATTTTGGAATAGGTAATTGTACTTTTACTCAAGTACATTTTTACCCAAGTATTTTACTTTGCTTCATTACTGAGTAAAAAATGAAATGCAGAAGAAAAAAAATCCATATGAACTGGAAGGAAATTGCTCAGGCGTTGGGCACAGCATATTTCTCAGACTCAACAAAATGTGCTTTAACCCATCACCCTTAGTGAACCATGACAAGCGCCCAGGAAGCAGTTGTGTGGGGACGGTACTTGTCACCAAGTTGCACCTCAGTGGCACCTTAGGGGTTCGGGATTCAAACTCTACACACTCGGCCACCACTTTTTGCAGTTTCCTTTTTTGCAAATTAGCTGTTCTTTTCCACAAATTTATAACTTTAAAATGTCAGAGAATTTGTAACGAATCTCGAAATTAATCATGCCCATTGCCATGTTTTTGAATAGCAAATTGGAAAATAGCCTCTACAAGCGGGGGTCTTCACTAAAGATAGAGCATAAAATGCTATGGACCTGGAATCTCCCATCTTACACTGGGAAATTGTAGGTAGGACCTTTGGTGTGAAAAGTGCAGGAATATATAATTTATATTTATCAATAAAGATGTAACAATACACCCATGGCATCTGTTTCCACTTGTCAGCCTGTGTCAGCACTGAAAGTGTCATTTGTTATTATTATATATCCATAATGTTATGGGATGGTTTGGGCAACATTAGAGAAGGTCATGTGACATACCTTGGTTGCTATTTGACAATTTCTTACCAAGGGGTGAGAGGTCAGTCACAAAGGAAATAACAAATAAATGACTGAAGCTACATTTCATGGAAGATATTACTCTTGCATATAAAACCTATTAATCTTAGGCAGACAAATGTAACAGCAGCCTGTGAATTAATTTGAATGAATGATACTGCTGAGTTTATGTTCTGCCTTGCAAATGCATTCATCATTTTCCATAACATGACACTGCCTAATAACAGCACCATCCTGTTCAGCATATTTGCTTAAATAATTCTATAAAATGTCCACATATGTCATACACTGAAATCAAGGGATAAAATGGCCAAAGTGCTCATTAGTCGGATCCAAGTGATCACCCACCAAAGCTTGGGAGAAAAGGAAAGTAGAAAATAGAAAATGGTTTTATTAGAATCCCACTGGGGGTCTGGTGCTGCCGGACTCTTCTGAGAGTGGCTGTCTGGCTCTGATCTTGCGAGAGTCTCTGGCAGCATTTTTACAGTAATGGGAGAAGTCCCAGCGCCTGCCAGGAACCCTCTGATTGTTTCCAGATAAGCACTGGCCTTCTAGACAGTATGTCTTGAACTACTTTGAAGTAATTGGTCATTACCAGCTACAATTTTGCTGAAAAGATGCACCAGGAATACCTTCCCATCTTAACGGAGTGCTTGGATGGACAAGAACACATTGTCTTTTGCCCAGACTGGCACACAGGCAACTCAGCACAAATGTCAAGACTAGCTCACACTAAAACCTGTGAAACTGAAGCTTCTGCAGAAAAATTTGTACCAAATATAACAGTATTTAATGTTCAAACTAAAAATAGTTATTTATGTTCTGCCGTTATGGGCATGGCCTGTACTGAGTACAAAAAAAAATCTCTACCCAGCAGAAGCATAGTGGTTAGTTCAGGAAAGTTTTTTTTATATCTCAGGTTTTTTCTTGGTTGACTAAAATATTCACTTTGAAACAGCGTAAACACTAAAGGGGATCAAGTGCCTTTTTGCTCACAGTGGGGAACTGTCCAGCAGGCTCAGTCCACAGAAATGACTTTAAAAAAAAAAACAACTCATTTGATGGCTGTCCTGCATTTGCACTGGAAGAGACCGAGACAGGGCTGTGCCCACATACTGGATTACCACACGCTCATCCTCTAGAGAAAACAGCTTTCCAACTGTATGCACCCAACGGCAAATTCGAATTCCTTCATATCCCCTGGGCATATAAATATCAACATGACAAAAAACATTCACAGCAACGGGGTAGGTAACTTTAATAAAATAATAAAAAAAAAGTACTATTGTGTGTGAAAAGAGAGCAGATGCACATGTGCTGTACAGATGAATTAAATATGCAAGTCGACATGCTGATCTAGCATCTTAATCCATTTGTTTTGCAGTCAAGAAATAGTACAATAGAAATGTGTTACTGAACACTGAGTGTCATGGCCAATGCGCCTTCAGCCTGCCAGAGGGCGCTGGACCAGCCTGGGAGACAACGACTCGGAAGAGGAAATGGAAGCGGCTGGTGGCGAGTATAAAAGTGAGGTAACCTTGAGGAGCCACGGCCACTCTTTGAATGAGATTACTCACCAGAAACGCTAGCTCTCTCACCCACGCCCAAGCTACTTTGATCCATGAAATACGACCTTTGCCTGCCCCCGAATTCGAGAATTGCCTGACCCCCTTGAAACCATGAACTTCCTGGCCACAACCTCTGCCTGTCCCTGACCTTGAGCCTGCCTGGTCCTTCGGTTAAGACATGACTCCATGCACCCCTACCTGCCGCCCAAGTCCTACTCCCGTCCAGTCCACGCTCCCGGACCATCCTGAAACCTGGCGTCTTCCGGTTTTCCTCTGCCCCGGTACTTCCCACAGATCCCGAACTCAGTCCCCGCTGCGCTGCAGCGCTTCCACTGCTTCCTCCGCGTCCTCACTCCCCACCAGTCTCTCCCTCGCCGGCCAGGTGCCTCCGGTCTTCCCCCCAGCTCGTCCAGTGTTCTCCAGTGTAACTCCATTTCAATCACACTTCTGCAAAATCAAACTGTCCACTGATTGACAATCAATTTCACATGCTCTTGTGCAAATGGAATATGGAAATGGAAATTATAGGCAATTAGCAATTAGTGGTTTAGCAAGGAGTGGTTCTGCAGATGGTAACCACAGACCACTTCTGAGTTCCTATATTTTCTGGCTGATGTTTAGGTCACTTTTGAATGCTGGCAGAGTTTTCACTGTAGTGGTAACATGAGTCTACAACCCACACAAGTGGCTCAGGTAGTGCAGCTTAATCCAGGATGGCACATCAATGCGAGCTGTGGCAAGAAGGTTTGCTGTGTCTGTCAGCATACTGTTTGAAGCATGAAGGCACTACCAGGAGACAGGCTAGTACATTGGAGGAGGCCATAGGAGGGCAACAGGACTGAAATATTACCCAGCAACAGGACTGCTACCTCCATCTTTGCGGAGGAGGAACAGGAAGATCAAAATGACCTCCAGCAGGTCAGAAATGTGCATGTGCCTGCTCAAACGGTCAGGAACAGACCCCATGAGTGTGGTATGAGGGCCCGACATCCACAGGTAGGGGTTGTACTTACAGCCCAACGTTATGCAGCACATTTTTCATTTGCCAGAGACCACCAAAACTCTTCACAGATGAAAGCAATGAGCCCATGTGACATTTTACATTTACATTTTAGGCATATGGCAGACGCCCTTATCCAGAGCGACTTACAACGTGCTTCTATGTTACAATCAATGAAGTGATCAATTCTGGTTCACTAGGACCCCCAACTATGAATACAATCTTTTTATTAACTCTGTTGAAGTTTCTATACATAAGTAAGACAATAAGAAGGTTACAAGTTAATATAAATATTCTCTAAAGAGGAAGGCTTCCGTTTTAAAGTGCTCAGTGACTGAGCTGTTCTGACCTAAAGGGGAAGTTAATTCAACCACTGAGGGGTCAAGACAGAGAAGAGTCTAGATGAGTGTCTTCCTTTTACCCTTCAGAGATGGAGGGACCATGCAAGCAGTACTGGAGGCTTGGAGAACACAAGGAGCACTGCGAGGTATAAAAGGGCTGTGAGATAGGATGGTGCTACTCCATGCTTGGCTTTGTAGGCCAGCATCAGTATTTTGAATTTGATGGTTGCAGGTAGTGGGAGCCAGTGGAGGGAACATAGCAGAGGGGTGTTGTGGGAGAACTTAGAAAAGGTTGAAGATCAGTCGTGCTGCTGCATTTTGTATTAGTTCTAGAGGTTGGATGGTACATTGAGGTAGACCAGCTAGAAGGGAGTTACAGTAGTCCAGTCGTGAGATATCTAAGGACTGGACCAGTATCTGGTTGGCCTGTGTTGATAGATAAAGATGGATTTGTCTGATATTGTAGAGAAGGAATCTACATGAGCTGGAAAGATTGCTGATGTGAGTTGAGAAGGAGAGTTGGTTGTCTATTGTTACTCCAAGGTTGCGAGCTGTTGTAGAAGGAGAGAGCTGTGAGTTGTCTAGGTAAGATTCTGATGTGGTGATGAATCCACTGGAATGAATTTTAGTTCAGTTTTGGTGGGATTGAGTTTGAGGTGATGGGCTGCCATCCAAGATGAGATGTCAGTTAGACATGCAGAGATTTTGGAAGCAGCATGTAGATCTGAGGGAGGAAAAGAGAAGATGAGTTGTGTGTTGTTGGCATAGCAGTGGTAGGATAATCCATGTGAGGAAATCACCACACCAAGTGATATCGTGTAGAGGGAGAAACGGAGAGGACATAGTACTGAGCCTTGAGGGACACCAGTGTCCAGTGAAGTGGTTAGATCACTCATCAAGGTAGGAAGCAAGCCACTGTTATGCTGAGCCCTGAATTCCAAGCCTCTTCAGGATAGACAAGAGAGTCTTGCGGTTAACTGTGTCAAATGCTGCAGAGAGGTCGAGTAGAATGAGAACAGATGACAGTTTTGCCAATCTGGCCACATGTAGCTTCTCAGAAACAGCCAGAAGGGCAGTCTCAGTAGAATGAGCTGTTCTGAAGCCAGACTGGTTAGGATCCAGGTGGTTGTTCTGTGACAGATGAAGTGATAGTTGATTGTAGACACAGCTCTCAAGGATTTTAGAAATTAGAGGAGAGCAACTGGTAATTGTTGATGTGGCTGGAGTGTATCAGCAGTTCCTGCAAGATAAAGGCATTGGTGCTATGGACTAGCATCACCCACACAATTATGGCTTGCCGGAATTTGGTTTACCTCTTTTTGTGACATTCGCTCTTTCAGTCTGCTCCATCTTTTATGCATGACAAAACCTGGTTTGGACCAAGACAGTCTGAATAATAACTGATCAATCAAACCTTCCCTTCATCAGCAAGGTCCTATAGAGAGCCTGTACTACCCAGGTGCCTGTCAGATACTGGTTCTGCTCACTAAGATGGATTAAATGCAGAAGACACATTTTGTTGTGTGCTGTGCTTTCTGTGTATCACAGTGACAAAAAAACATTTTCTCTATAAGCTATTTGAACCTTTCCAGTCTGGCTTCAGGATGTCCTCAGCATGTTAAGAACTTGTTAGGATCATGTTAGGATCATCAATGACCTCCTCATCACGAAAGACTCTTGAAATATCACCATCTCCTGATTGTGGCCCCATCTTTCCTCTTTGATTATGATGGATGTTTTATCTCTCTCCATCCCAAGTGTCACATGACATCCATGTGACCGGGAGCAACTTGAAGATGAGGTAACATGACTCCTATAAATTGGCAAGATGGCCACAGCCAGCCACTCAGTCATTGATTGGCATTCGTCTACTCGACTCGACTCCTTCTTCACCTCAACTCGTATTTGATCCTGATCATCGCTTCACCTCTACACTCTTCCCCTTCATCCTGTCCCTTCCCCAATTCAACCTAAAATGTGAACAACAACATCCGTGTGGTGTTACGACTCACACCGGCTCTCGTTTGCATATTAAACCGGAGAAAACTTACCTGCCTCCTTGCGTCCAATCGTTTTTTCCAACACGGGCTCACGTTCTGATCCTGCGCTGGTACCATGACACCAGGGGGTCATATCATAAGCATTATTTTGGACTTCACCCTGTCATTTCAATCACATATCAAATCCATCACAAAATCTGCATTTTTACTCACATCTAGCCCGTGACTGAAAACCAAATTGCCCTGTCCCTGATATCTTTCATTACATTCTGATTTCTCTATTTGCCTGAAAGGAGCTTACAGTTTTTTTTCAAATGCTAAAACACAAAAGCCAATCCTCTAAACCAAATGGCCAGTTGTCTAAACACATTTACTAAATCTAGGCATCATTTTCCAATATCATAAACACATTTCACATGAAGACACAACCCTCATTGTGGATATGGTTCATGAGAACAACCTAATCAAACTCCAGGAGATCAGAGACAAAGTCATCGCCAATAGTGTCAACTTTGAGAGCATTGATGATGTCAGCTTGACCAAAATAGATTGAGTTCTCTGGCACCAAAAGATGTGGATGAAACAGGTGTATAGGGTCCCTTTCAGCATAATTATACATCCATGTTCACAGTACATTTAGTGGACATACTGTGTTGCTCAGTGGCCTATATTACTACTGGTCAATACAATACCTGATGGACTGTTGTTCTGAACACCTGTGCACTTTCATATTTCACAGAGAATAGGATACACAGAGGATATTACCTGCAGAAACGAAGGAAAACATCATTGGCCAAAGAGCCATCACTGAGGTTCCTGGCCAACAGGGGGGTAATATTACTTTTTGTGCAGCCATTCGTTTCTGCAGGTTGAAGCCAGCCTCATCCAGGAAGAGGTACTCATAAGGTCTGGCCACCCCGTCCAACTGTGAAAATGTGAAAGTGCACAGGTGTTCAGAACAACAGTCAATCAGGTAGCACAGTACTGTCCAAAAGTAATGTAGGCCACTGAGCAACACAGTATATCCACTAACTGTACTGTGAACATGGATGTATACTTACTTGCACATACTCGTAACATAGGTCTTTGTGTCACGCAGAGTTGCGCTCAAAGGGAACCCTATAGACCTGTTTCATCCGCATCTTTTGCCGCCGGAGAACTCAATGCTCTCAAAGTTGACATTATCGGCAATGACTTTGTCTCTGATCTGATGAGGTTGTTCTCACGAACCATATCCACAATGATGGTTTCTTGTTCTGCTGTAAATATGGCAACCCTCCCACCTCATATGTGGCATTCTTTCAACTCTAAAGAAAGAAACATGTGTTGTCAATTGACATGTTTTACAATAACAACTGATTTGAAACCAATAGACTACTTTCACAGGCTTGTAAAAATGTATTGTGACAGAGAAAGCAATAGAGTACAATACCTGTTGTGTTGTCTGAATGCCCTGATAATGGTGGCCACAGTGAACCTACTCAGGTTTGGACGGACTCTTAGTCCTGCTTCAGCCATTGTCATGTCATGGACAATGACATGGTCAATGACTGTTGCTCGCATCTCTTCTGTAATGATGGTGTGAGGTTGTCTTGCTCTCCCTCCTGGACCTTCTCCTCTCCCTTGTTGGCATCCTCCTCTTCCTCGTTGGTCTGCTCCTCTTCCTCCTCTGATTTGAACTCCTCTTCCCCTGACTCTGCCTTCATCCATTGTGTTTGTTTGGAATCTTCAGCAAACTGTGCACTCTGAACTTGCTTTTATACATGTGGTCACAGCACTAGTGTCTTCAATTTTGAGTCGTTGTGTGTAATGAATGATGACAGGTATGTTCATTGTGTTCAATTAGTGCTGACTGTGGCAAGCTTTTTGCATCACATGAGCTTTCATTTGAGAATATGAGCAGAGTTCTTTTGCAACTTGTGTTTTAGCAAGGGAAAATGTGTTTAGATTTATGAGAATGTAGGATTGTGTTTTGTAAATTGTGTCTTCATGTGAAATGTGTTTATGATGTTGGAAAATGATGGCTAGATTTAGTAAATGTGTTTAGACAACTGGTCATTTGGTTTAGAGGATTGGCTTTTGTGTTTTAGCATTTGAGAAAAACTGTAAAATATATTACTTAATTATAATAAATTGTGTATATATGCACACATGTTCTTTACATGTTCTTTTATTGGAATTCCATGTAAAAGACCAATACAAAGTGTACACTTGAGAAGTGGAATGAAAATCATACATGATTCCAAACATTTTTTACAAATAAATAACTGAAAAGCCCCCTTTGGTCTGAGTGCAGTCAGTTGCCCATAGACATTGCCTGATGAGTGCTAATGACTAAATAGAGTGCACCTGTGTGTAATCTAGTGTCAGTACAAATACAGCTGCTCTGTGCAACAACACCATGGTCCAAAGAACACACCAGACAGATCAGGGATAAAGTTATTGAGAAATTTAAAACAGGCTTAGTCTACAAAAAGATTTCCCTAGCCTTGAATATCCCACGGAGCACTGTTCAAGCGATCATTCAGGAATGGAAGGAGTAAACATACCAAGACATGATCGTCCACCTAAACTCACAGGCTGAACAAGGACAGCGCTGATCAGAAATGCAGCCAAGAGGCCCATGGTGACTCTGAACAAGCTGCAGACATCTACAGCACAGTTGGGGGAATCTGTCCATAGGACAACTATTAGTTGTGCACTGCACAAAGTTGAGCTTTATGGAAGAGTGGCAAGAAGAAAGCCATTGTTAAAAGAAAACCATAATAAGTCCCGTTTGCAGTTTGCCACAAGCCATGTGGGGGACACAGCAAAACTGTGGAAGAAGGTGCTCTGGTCAGATGAGACCAAAATTTTACTTTTTGGCCAAAATGCAAAACGCTATGTCTGGTTGACACCTCACATCACTCTGAACACCATTCCCTGTGAGACATTCTCCACCACTAATCCTACTCTTCCTTCTGAAAATTCGACAACTACTCTAAATAAATTTTCTAAACTCACATCTGATGATATCATTCAGATTATATCCACAGGCAACCCAACCACCTGTCCACTAGATCCAATACCTTCTGCAATGTTTCAAACTATCTCCCCTGACCTCATCCCTTTCATTTCTTATATCATAAACAGCTCAATCTCATCTGGCCATGTACCATCTGCCTTTAAAACAGCCAGGGTTCTTCCAATCCTAAAGAAACCCACTGCTGATCCTACAGACATTAACAATTACAGACCAGTTTCCCTCCTCTCATTTCTATCCAAAATCCTTGAGCGCTGTGTCTACAACCAGCTATCACTCCATCTATCACAGAACAACCTCCTGGATCCTAACCAGTCTGGCTTCAGAACAGCTCATTCCACCGAGACTGCCCTTTTGGCGGTTACCGAGCAGCTACATGCAGCCAGATTGGCAAAACTGTCATCAGTTCTTATTCTCCTCGACCTATCTGCTGCATTTGACACCGTTAACCACAAGACTCTCTTGTCAATCCTGAAGAGGCTTGGAATTCGGGGCTCAGCATGGCAGTGGTTTGCTTCCTACCTTGATGAGCGATCTTACCAAGTGACTTGGAAAGGATCCACCTCTACCCCACGTAGACTCTCCACTGGTGTCCCTCAAGGCTCGGTGCTAGGTCCTCTCCTTTTCTCCCTCTACATGAGATCACTTGGTGAGGTCATTTCCTCACATGGATTATCCTACCACTGCTATGCTGACGACACACAACTCCTCTTCTCCTTTCCTCCCTCTGATCTACATGCTGTTTCCAAAATCAACCGACATCTCGTCTTGGATGGCAGCCCATCACCTCCAACTCAATCCCACCAAAACGGAACTAATATTCATTCCAGCAGATTCTTCACCACATCAGGATCTTGCTATTTACCTAGACAACTCGCAGCTCTCTCCTTCTGCAACAGCCCGCAACCTTGGGGTAACAATAGACAACCAACTCTCTTTCTCAACTCACATCAGCAATCTTTCCCGCTCATGTAGATTCCTTCTCTACAATATCAGACGAATCCGCCCTTATCTGTCAACCCAGGCCACCCAACTACTGGTTCAGTCCTTAGTAATCTCACGACTGGACTACTGTAACTCCCTTCTAGCTGGTCTACCACTATGTACCATCCGACCTCTACAACTAATACAAAATGCAGCAGCACGACTGATCTTCAACCTTCCCAAATTCTCCCACACCACCCCTCTGCTATGTTCCCTCCACTGGCTCCCAGTAGCTGCACGCATCAGGTTCAAAATACGCACGGTTCTGACTGGAAATAAAAAACTATTAAGTTTCAACTCAGCTTCGTGTCTCATAGATGATAGAAGGGCCGCGACTCGTGTGACTGTGTAGCCAATATACAATCGTCCATTTTCTTTTTTAAATTGTATTTTCCTTTTCCTTGTGTGTTATTAATGTCACTGTTAGGCTGACCTGTAAAGTGATAAAGTGAAGGGATGGTCACACAGTGAAATTTGTCCTCTGCATTTAACCCATCACCATGAGTGAGCAGTGGGTAGCCATGGTTAAAACAAAACAAATTTGTAGCATTTGTAAGAATGTCACACCTCTTACACATTAAACGAGTCTAGTTCTCCTGGATACAACTATGTACACCAACCTCGCTTAACTGGAAGAGGAGGTGGCGTCGCAGTAATTAATAATGATAACCTCGGTATTACTCATAAACCCGGACATGGATTTAACTCTTTTGAGATTCTACATACCAATATAACTCATGTAGTCTAACAAAATAAAAAGTTCATTCTATTGATTATTATTTACAGACTCCCTGGACCTTATTCTGAGTTTCCTAGTGAATTTACAGATTTTGTCTCCAACTTAGTTGTATCTGTGGATAAAGCCCTAATTGTCGGTGACTTTAACATCCACTGTGATAAGTTAGAAGACTCACTAAGAACAGCATTCCTGTCTTTATTAGACTCAGTTGGAGTTAACCAACATATAACAGGACCTACTCACGAAGGTGGTCACACGGTCGATCTTGTACTGACCTTCAGTTTAAATATAGAAGATATAGTTACTCTTCCGCAATCTGAAATGATCTCAGATCATTTCCTCATCGCTTTTAAAATATGTCTCAGACACAATAAACTCAATCCCCCTCGTTATAGAGACAAACGGACAATTACAGTAGAGTAAGGCACAGAGGTTTATTAATACCTTACCAGATTTATCAACACTGATAAACTCACCATCAGACCCCACTGAACTCGACCAAGCAGCCAAATGTCTAGAATTAACACTCCGTAGTATGTTAGATAATGTCGCTCCCCTCAAAAGGAAGATAGTAAGAGATAAAAACTTCATTCCTTGGTATAATGTTCACACGCGCTCGCTTAAGAGACCACCCAGAAATTAGAATGTAAATGGCGTCAAAGTAAATTTAATGTATTTCCGAATAGCGTGGAAGGAGAGCTTACTTAACTATAAGAAGGCTCTTAGCGCGGATCGATCAACGTATCTCTCCTCGTTAATAGAAAAAACCAAAAATAATCCCAGATTCCTGTTTCAAACTATAGCCAAACTAACCAAGAATAAGACAGAAACGGATACTACCACTCAAAATCATCATAGTAGCAACGATTTTATGAATTTCTTTAATACTAAAATAGTCGTGAATAGAGATAAGATTAAAAGCACAACAAATAGCTCCACCGATATTTCTATGAAAAATAATATTCAAATAGCTGACCACCGATTAGAACGCTTCAACCTTATTAAAGAGCATGAATTAATTAAATTAATCTCATCGTCAAATCAATGTACTTGCGCTTTGGATCCGATTCCAGCAAGGTTCCTTAAGCAAATAGCACCCGATATTATAAATTCTATCCTCGAAATTGTTAACTCGTTGCTTAGCACTGGCCACGTACCAAGTTCGTTCAAGGTACCAGTCATTAGACCGCTGATTAAAAAGCCTGATCTTGATCGCAGTCAGCTTTCAAATTATAGACCAATATCCAACCTTCCGTTTATATAAAAAAACCCAGCAGCTGAGCGCATACCTAGACAGTAACAATATCCACGAAGTATATCAATCGGGATTTAGACCTCATCATAGCACTGAGACAGCGCTGGTTAAAGTGGTTAATGACCTGCTGTTGGCCTCTGATCAGGGACGCATCTCGCTGCTTGTCCTGCTTAATCTGAGTGCAGCGTTTGACACAATCGATCATGCTATTCTCCTTGCCAGGTTAGAGAATGTTATTGGGATTAAGGGAACAGCTCTTGAATGGTTCAGATCATATTTGACCAACCGATATCAGTTTGTGGACATCAATGGTATTTCGTCTTCACACAAGTAGAGTTTGGTGTTTCACAAGGTTCTGTCCTAGGTCCGTTACTTTTTTCCCTATACATGTTACCTCTAGGTGATGTCATCCACAAACACGGTATTAGCTTTCATTGCTACACTGACGACACACAGCTGTATCTGTCAGCAATGCCAGATCAGAGGCAGCAGCTGAACAAAATAGAGAATTGTCTGAAGGAAATTAGACAGTGGATTCTCACCAGGCATAAGCTGGCTGACTACACCATAACCCTGGATAGCCTTTCTATTTCACCAAGTATTAAAGTAAAGAATCTAGGTGTCATCATTGATGCAGGTCTCTCATTCAATTCACATGTAGATAATGTCACTAGGATAGCATTCTTTCACCTTAGAAATATTGTGAAAATAAGAAATATAATTTCAATGCATGATGCAGAAAAGTTGGTCCATGCATTTATTACATCAAGTTAGATTACTGCAATGCATTACTGTCTGGATGCTCTAGTAGGTGCATGAGTAAACTCCAGCTAGTACAGAATGCTGCAGCCAGAGTTCTAATTAGAACTAGGAAATTTGACCACATCACCCCAGTCCTACAATCACTGCACTGGTTACCCATCAAATTTAGGATTCACTACAAAATCCTACTTTTGACCTATAAAGCTGTAAATGGTCTCGCCCCGCAGTACCTGAGTGATCATTTAGTTCTTTATGACCCGCCACGCCCCCTTCGATCAATGCGTGCGGGGTCACTACTGGTACCAAAAGTACAGAAGGTCACAGCTGGGAGCAGATCCTTCTCCTATAGAGCTCCGCAGTTGTGGAACAGCTTGCTTGTCGGTGTCCGGGACTCAGACACAGTGTCAGTGTTTAAATCCAATCTCAAAACCTATCTGTTTTCTCTGGCTTTTTTGTTAAAGTCCTAGACACTCATTTCACTTCACTTTGACAGTGTCAATTATAAAGTCCAGTTTATCACAGAGACCCCCTGTTAGACACAGACACAGACAAAGTTAAATTCACCCTAGTTAGGCTGTCCTAGTTAGGGTACCGGGCCACTGTAGCACCAATATACTACTATTACCACATATTTCATTATCGTTCATACAGTGCCACCGTCTGCCTCTGCTTCTGTTTGTGTTCTCCGAGACACGGAATCAGGCGCCCAGACGACTGGCAGACCCCAGTGAAGAGACCAGCAAATAAATCCTGGTTCCTGACAACTGCTAAACGAGGACATAGCATGAAATGGTCACCACAGCCACCACCACCATTACAACTACAGCTTCAGGGATCTTCAAGTGGACCAGTAGCATCATTATTGACACGTAATCTAGACCATGACACTGGACTGAATTCTGGACTTCTCCAACCCTGACACTGACACCATTTACAGGCTCACTCTACCCTGGAAGGGGGTCCCTCTCTGTATCACTCCTTCCCAAGGTTTCTTCCTTTTTTTTTCTCTCTCCTAGAGTTTTTTTTCTGTGGAGTTTTTCCTTGTGTGCAGAAGGGTCAAGTGTGGGGGGTGTCAACTGTAGGGCCTGTCAAAGCTCATTGAGACATACTGTATGTGATTTTGGGCTATATAAGAAATAAATGTTGTTGTTGTTGTTGTTATCTATTGCGCCACAGAGCCTAGTTGTGTTATTAATAATTGAAGAATTATAAGGAATATAATTGAGTTACTGTTTGAATTTATGATATGGTTGGTTTTGTGTTATATTGTTAGTTGAGTCAGCACTTTAATATTTTAGGGCAGATTATATGGCCAAATACTTTGTATCATTAGGCATTTTGCCTCAGTGTGCTGTGAGAGCCGAGAGGGGATGAGAGGAGAGACATCTAACCTAGGAAAGGAAACGGTTCCATAATCAGAAGGTTTACAAAATCCCAAACCACCAAGTTGCCACTGAGGTGCCTCTGAGCAACATACCATCCCCACACACTTCTGGCTGCCCAAGGTTGTGAGATGATAAAAATGACACAACTGACTGGCTAAGATGCCTCTAGCCACAAGGTGGTTAAAATGGTACGGTCTTTTTTTTTTTTTTTTTTTTACAAAAAAAAGTTAAAATTGAAAACCCCTCCAAGCTGCTGTTTTTTTGTCTCTTTGTGGGGGTCAAACTGGTTAGGCTAAAGTACACTCATGCAAAAGTGAGTCGTGGAATCAATTGTAATTCTCTAGCAATCCTCTAGCAACTCTTGTCATTTGCAACTTCTGCCAGCAAAGACTCTCATCTTTCTTAGATTTTTTTTAAATTAGATATTTCTCAAGGGTGGAAGTAGCCTAGTGGGTAACACACTCGCCTATGAACCAGAAGACCCAGGTTCAAACCCCACTTACTACCATTGTGTCCCTGAGCAAGACACTTAACTCCAAGTTGCTCCAGGGGGACTGTCCCTGTAACTATGGAATGTAAGTCCCTCTGGATAAGGGCGTCTGATAAATGCCGTAAATGTAAATGTAAATGTCCCAAGCCATAGAGCTGGTCAGTAAAACTCAGTACTCAACCTGTCCTATAGACCCCATGGCCACAGGCTTGGTAAGGTTATGTCTCCCAATTCTATGACCCATCATAACTACTATAATTAACTCATCCCTACAATTTGCCCTCCAAATGGCTGGATTCTCCGAATACCTGTTATGTGACTCCGGTCATGGGATGGCTAAGAATGCGGAACTGGGTGCTTCTCAGGGTCAGAGGGTACAATACACCTCCTAAGCATCTGTGGGATCTGGCATTGATGTTTTGGTGTTAGACACAGAACACCTTCAGAGTCCTTGACTCTGGTGGTTGTGGATGATTTGTAGAACAGATTTGTCCAATCTCTTCTTTTAGACACATCCTCAGATACTTATCTCAATAGACAGTGAGAATATGTATACTAGCATTTTGCAAGTTGTTATGTTTAAATTATGGACTGAAGTTTTATAGGTGATCTAGGAGATAATCATAAAATCAATTTAAAAATGTCATAATTTTCATAAATTTAGGGATTAAATAGTCATCTCCAATGTCATCTCTTTAATAGACTGCCTTAAAAACATTTTTTATTTTTCTATTTTTAATTAATTCTATTTTTTTATGAATTCTAATTTCCTATTTTTAAGTAATTTTCTTTTTTAGTGATCTCCAAAGACAACCCCCTTTCTTGGCTAAATATTCATGCGCTGGTGGAAATTCTGTGCTGTTTGCTTCCAGATTGGGAAGACCAGCTCATCCAAAGCGGACTGCTGTTATCAGATACACACTAAGTGGCCCATGGCTCCCAGTAAACCATATGGTTATTTCTGTGCATCCGCTCTTAACCACATTAAGTGAAACACACAAAATTATGTGTTCCATATTGCAGCGGTTTCTGTTTCAATAGCTTAATTGCATCTTCACCTCTAGCTGGAGAGTCCAGTCTGTTCAGCTTTGAAAATAATGGTCTATCAACCATTTAAAAACCTCTCTGAAAATGGCACAGCATGCGGAAACTCAACCGTCTACACTTTCAACACAAAACAGTCCTTACTTTGAAGGCTAACCCCATCCATATGAACTCACAGGCTAACACCAGGAAATATTAGTGGCAAAAAACTGGTCTAAACTGACTGTGATACTAGTCACACCTGGAATAAATGTTCTTTTAAATGTTTTGAAGGAAGAAACTGTTATTAATAAGTTTTGTTTAGAAACCCTTGTGCTATACAATTCAATGTGTTACACAGCAGTGGCATCCAGAAATGTGGTGATTTATAAGTGCCAGTAGCATGTGACTGACTCTGGGTACACAGCTCTAGCACATGGGATGGCCACCCCGGCCACCCTCTCTAACAGGTAAAGGCAGTTTAAAGTCAGTTGACCAGCTCTCCAGAAACTTGCTTAATGGAGACCAGGTTACATGTCATAAAACCCTCTCACATGTTAAAAATGCAGGACAGCAATCACTGCCCTCACTTTCAGCCACTTTCGCATAAACAAGCCCAAATCTCACTAAAGCTGCTTCTCTGGCACCCAGGTATACATAAAACCTTTGACTGTAATTTAACAAAGAAAGCATATCAGGACAGGGTTGAGATTTGCCAGGATAAGAGACATTCTGAGGGAAGACAATTTTCCCCCCAATATCCATGGTGCCATATTCAGTGTCTTTTAGATTCTTAGCTGGTCTGTGATCTCAAGTGTTTCTTTCTCTTTAGCTCTTTATTCTGCAGACCCCATATTTTCATTTTCCCTTTAAGAGAGCTGAGAGAGTCCCTCAGTCAGCCTCCCTTTCAACATTTTCATTTAAAGTGGAGGAGCAGAGACAGGAACCGGGTTGATGAAACAGAAAGAGTCTCCTACAGCACATCTTACAGAAAAGTATGGTTTTCTCCATCTTCATAACATCTTTATCTAATTAGTTTCCTCATCAGGCAATAGTCTACAAATAAAATAGGCAAAACATCAAATGATTCTCCTTTCCCTTTGATTATTGTGCTAAGAAGAGAATGGAAGCAGCATACCATCCATAATTCTTTACTTCTTACTGGCATGCAAGTTTTCTACATTTGTCTTGGATTGCTTGCTGTCTGGCTAGGTTTTCAGCTTTGAGCATTTGAAGTCCTTTTTCTTCCCTTTCTTGTTCCTCCAAATACTGCCAAGTCCTCTTGAGTTGCAGCAACTTCAGCAACAGCCTCTATTCCTTTGACAGAATGGATGCTAGAGTGGGTAGAACTACATTTTGATTGACGAGACATTTGCCTAAAGACAAAACCTTGATCCAACATCAGGCCAATCTATATCTGCTTTATGACCTTTAAGCTTAAGCTGTACTTTGAATAATGAATCCTGAGAATGATAATGCATGTATCAACTTTGCGCCTCAGGTCTGGATCAGGGGGTTGTACTTGACGCAATTCTTCATAAATTACCTCTACATCAGCACAGGTATATTTAATCAAGAAGATTTACATTTACATTTACAGCATTTATCAGACGCTAAGCTAAGCTAACTAAGCTACTACCAGCCTCGATCACTTAATTCATCCTCAGAATCACCATCACTTAATAAATCTTTGCCTATTCTGTCTTTCTTCTTGAAGCTCTCTTCCCTTTTCTGTCAGGGTTCGCACTTGTGCAGAGGGTAGTACTAGCCTAGTGGGTAACACACTTGCCTATGAACCAGAAGACCCAGGTTCAAATCCCACTTATTACCATTGTGCCCCTGAGCAAGACACTTAAAGTTGCTCAAGGGGGACTGTCCCTGTAACTACTGATTGTAAGTTGTTCTGATAAATGCTGTAAATGTAAGCTATTACAGTTTTTCTCAAACCAATCTTTTGAACTAAAATTTCAAAACCATAATGCTATTTTTCAAAAAGTACACCAATTTCCCTGAACTATAAATACTATTCCCCTGCTTTAACACATGAGTCAGATTTGGTGAACTGTTACTGCAAAACTTTACACACAAATCCATACATTTTTCAGTGCTTACACCATGTGGTAATTTGGAAAGCACTAGCATTCAATAATGTTAACTTAAATCAGCACAGCTTGAGCTCAATTAGCACACAATTAACCAAGTGGAAACACTAGGAGTCAAAATTTATCACACACCAATCAGAAACTTTGATGGGTAGATAAAAGGGCCAAAGTCAGCTCGTTCAGGTTTGAAACAATGGATCCAAAGAGATGCAAAGGAAGAGGTCGAGGAGGAGGACGTGGTGAAGGAGGAGGTCGAGGAGGAGGACGTGGTGAAGGAGGAGGGAGAGGAGGAGGAAGAGGAGAAGGAGGTCTAGGAAACCAGGGAGGTGGAGGAGGAGGAGGTCGAGGAGGACATGGTGAAGGAAGAGGGAGAGGAGGAGGTCGAGGAGGACATGGTGAAGGAAGAGGGAGAGGAGGAGGAGGAGGAGGACAACGGCGACAAGGAAGGGGAAGAGCAAGGGCAAGGAGACAAGCGGTCTCGGATGAAATTCGAGCCACTTTAGTTGACCATGTCCTTGTCCATGGTATGACTATGAGGGAGGCTGGGCAACGAGTACAGCCAAATTTGAGTTGCTTCATTGTTGCCTCCATCATCAGAACCTTCAGGGAGGAAAACAGGTAGGTGTACTTGCAGTAAGACTGCTCTGTACAGTAACTTTTGAGTTACTAAACTCAAGTTTCTCCGAAAGAACCAACTCTGAATGAAACAGGCATACTGCGTCCCTTTTGAACGAAACTCTGACAAAAAGTGAGTGAAAAACCAACGAATGGAATATGTTCAGGTATGAGTTTTGGTATTGTATGAAGTAGTGTTTCATCACAGCATGGCAGTTTATGCTGCCATTTGTGCACTCTTGAACTGTGGTTCAGGGTAGCGATTTACTCTACTGTGTTATGTGTTTTGCAGAGAATATTTGAGATTGAAGGACTGCCTATTCCCCATGAAATTATCTTTGTGGATGAGGCAGGTTTTAACCTGACCAAAAGGAGGAGAAGGGGGAGGAACATAATTGGCTATCGGGCTGTTGTAAATGTCCCTGGTCAGCGTGGAGGGAATGTCACTATGTGCGCAACCATCAGTCAACGAGGGGTACTCTACTGCCATGCCATTCTAGGACCCTATAACACTATGCTTCTCCTTGCTTTTCTTGATGGTTTCAGACAACATATGTTCCAGCTGGACTACAGGGAACCAGCACAGAGCAGCCTCACTACGTTGTTGTTTGGGATAACGTCAGCTTCCATCACGCTGCTCTGGTTCATGACTGGTTTACCAGTAACCCAAGGTTTTCTAACATCTTTCTGCCTGCATACTCTCCCTTTCTAAACCCGATAGAGGAGTTATTTTCGGCATGGTGGTGGAAAGTGTATGACAGAGAACCTGATGTCCGTGTTCACCTCCTCCAGGCCATGGAAGAAGCCTGCCTACATATATCAGCAGATGCATGCCAGGGGTGGATCAGGCATGCAAGAGGATTTTACCCCTGCTGCCTGGCTAGGGCCAATATAGCCTGTGATGTGGATGAGATTCTCTGGCCTGACCCAGACCAAAGACAGGATGCTGAGGTGGAATAATGTTTTTGGTGTGTGTTGTACTGTACATTTAATAAAAATGTGCCACTATATATACATTGGTTGCGTCTTTTGTGTTCATCATGTGAAAAGGTTTTTGAGGGGAAAAACCACAAGCAACATAATTTGCCAGTTTTGGAAATATTGTTTTTAATTTATTGCACCAATGTGTAAGAATATGTTGTAGTGTGTGTGTGTGTTTTTGAGTCCTTGTGTGTGATGTCTGTGGGCAAAGTTTGGTTTTTCAGCAAGAATGAATGGTTTTGAGTGTAGAGCTTCATTCTGACCTGAAAATACGATGTTTGGGAAATTGGGTGAGACGTTATGGATTTGAGTTTACTGTTTTGAGAATACAAGCCATAGTTTCAAGAAATGTGTTTAAGCAATCGAGAAAAACTGTAAACTTTAAATTGCATTTCTTCTGTTCTATGTGCAAGATAAGGTTACAATAGGCTCAATTTGAATGGCCAGAAAAGTTCACAAACTTGGATGAATCTTCTAAACACACGCCCTTAATATTGCAACAAGATAACTTTTAGACCTTAAACTTCCTATTAACATATGTTTAAAAAGTTCAGAAATTACCTTAACTGAAATACATAAGTGAACTTTAACTAAGTTCACAAAAGTGAAAACCGATAAAAAACATGAATGACAGCCAAAACACTTTTTTTAATATAAAATCTCAGGAGGTCTGAAATTAAATTAGAAGAAAGAGTTCAGAAAAGGACAAAGTGATGGGGAATGGAGATAAATGTTAGTATATATAATTCAGGATAAGTGGATACATGTGGGATTACTAATGAGGATTGAGGAATGAATGTCATTCATAATATCAAGGATTATGGTGCTCTTTAGTGTAAAATACAGTATATGAGTAATTTAAAAGTGATAAGTATTGAAATATAACTTCTTTTGTTTTTTAAGCCTAGACTCTCTGCACTGATTTAAAAAAAAAAGTATGTCATACTTTTGACAATTTTTAGGTTTTATTATTAGTACCACCTCACCTTTACCAAAAAATTACAAGTAGAATAAATAAAACATCAAACAGTAAAAACTATGTCACGTCGGCGAGCTGACGAGGATAGTAAGCGCAGAGATGGGACATTCTGGGAACAAGGGTTTATTGATAAATAAATAGAAACACAGCATGAAAATAGGAGAAACAAAAAGGGGAGAACTGAAACTAGCCCGCAGGCGTGTGGTGATTGCCAGAACTGAAACAATGTTACAAACAAGACATTGCACGGTCCACAAAAGATGCCAGTTCACAAACAATGTTGCAGCCCCGCCCAGCTGCTCCACAGGGCCTTTTAAGCTGCCATCCTGATTGTGCACAAGTGAGTCCCCAGGTGCTGTCACTCCTGACATACAGTAGCAGTCAAGCTTAAGAAAGTACTGCAAATCTTTATTGAGAAGAATAAAACAGAGCTTTGCTATTTCACTGTAAAATGTTTTTTTTTCATAGATTCTTAATCCACAAAATACAATTTTTAATGACACAGTCACATTATCATCTGTGATTTGCAGCTTAGCATGAACTTTGTTGATTTTATTTCTAGAACACAATTCCATTGATCAACCATGGTATGCAAGGAACTATTGGTCAACTAGTGGGTAAGGAAGCGATTCTGTAATTGTTGCCAGAACCGCCAAGTTACCACTGAGCAAAGCACCGTCCCCACACACTGCTCCCAGGGTTTATTTTAAATCACTCAATGACCAATCTGTGGTCTCATGTATGTGTGACGTTGTGTTTATTTCAGGGAAAATCAATGATCCTACAGTTTCCCCATAACACTGGGCAACATGTTGGAAAAACTGAAGAGAAGAAACTAATGTAACAAATGTAACAACCTCTGTGCTTGCTGTAGCCAGCAATATTTCCTGTGGAATGTGCCAGACCCCGATGTGATCCCACCCTGCAGCCAGTTAAAAACAAGGACCAAACCTTGGACCACCTTGATGACCCGACAAGTGTCAGCAGATCCGGGAGGGAAGTCAGATGTGTCCATTACACAGCAATACATGGCACAAGATACAGAAAAGAGGACTAGGTAATATATAAAATGACCTGGGCAACGATGCAGTAGAAACAAGGTGTGTTTATCCTAGAGACAGCAGGTGAACACACTTTTTATCTGTGTTAATAAAATACAATATGCATTCATGTCAGGACATTGTCCTATCTGTGTTCCTGATTTCCTATCACAGATAAATGTAACCCAACATGTAAATTGAAAAAGTAAAGCAACAATTCTGGAGCAACAAAGTAAAGCAACAATTAATGGAGAAACAATTTACTCCATAAATGTTTTTTTCTCACTATTAAAACTATTAAAAAGTGTTCTGCTCAAGAAATTATATTTTGTTCATTTGTCCTCATCATGCCGAACTGGCATCCATAAATATTACATTAAAACTCTCAGAAAACAGGAAATAACCTGGGTGTGAGTAGAAAACAGAGATGCCTAAAGTTCTCCAGTGTCTGCACTAAAGCCATAGTATTTCTTTTTGTGAAAGTTCTCTGGATTCTTGGAGAGCTGAAACTGGATAACAACAACCAAAAACAGCAATAATGGACCAGAGTATTAAAAGTTCATAATAACATATAGGAATATGTTATTATTATGGATATAACATGCCATGCAAATATATATGCCATATTTGCTTATATATACCAGTCACCATTTTAAGAACTGTGTTGGTTCATGTGTTGCAGCAGCAGTGCATTAAAGTGAGCCGAAAGGTGAATTTACTGTTGCATTTGATTCTGTTGCAGTCCTTTAAAGATTAAAGCTAGGTTTCAGCCTGTAATCTTGCTGATGTCTTGCCCATCTAAGGTTAAATTAGCTGCTGCTGCACTTTTTTTTTACCAGTATCCTGTACATTTACTTTCCTGTCACCCCAGAGGAAGTATGTTCTTATTTCTTCTAATTTAAGTGATATTCTGGAATCTGGAAGGTTTTATATTAGCTGTCTTTTCTGTAGTGTCTACTAAGTTAAAACATACATCTGTGATATGTCCTTGCTCAATCTTAATAAAAGTAACAGCAGGATTTGGATAAATTTTTTTTACTAATGAATGTCATCTATTTGTAACTAGCGCATTCATTTCTTCTCTCCCCCACTATAGCCACTTTACTCTACTGCTACTGATACACAGCAGCACAGCACATGGTGCACACAGTGAAATTTGTCCTCTGCATTTATCCCATCACCCTGAGTGAGCAGTGGGCAGCCATGACAGGCGCCCGGGGAGCAGTGCGTGGGGACGGTGCTTTGCTCAGTGGCACCTCAGTGGCACCTTGGCGGATCGGGATTCGAACCGGCAACCTCCTGATTACGGGGCTGCTTCCTTAACCGCTGCCCCTGATGTCACAGAGAACAAAAATATAATATAAGAATATAATATAGTCCCTTTATATCACTTTTATATGTTTAATTCTTGAAATAGAACCATTCTGAATCCCAGAAGAGAGGAAGCTGCCTTTCCTGTTAAAGAAAAAGAACAGTATCTCACCTATCCCCATATACATACCAAAAAAATATTTGGGAAGAAAAATATGTTCCCTGATATAAATCAATGAATAACTCTGGGTATGGAATAATATTTTGATATAAAATGTTAAGCAGGAAATGGTTTACAGGCAGCCCTCGGCTGGTCTTGCTGAAAGAAGTCATTTATCTGGATGAGATCACACAGACAAGAATGACACGCAGTTAGCAGTTAGTGTAATCTGCTGGGAGGGAACTAGCGCTGTAGCGCTGTCAGTATGCACACACATGCACACACACACATATATACACTGCCTGTCCAAAAAAGGTCAAACACTCTAATATTAATTTAGTTTGACTGCATTTAGCCATTACAGCACACATTTGTTGTGGCATTGTTTTGATAACCTGCATTTGATGTCACAGCATTTATTTCTGTTCTGATATGCATTAGTTATTCACCAAGATCTTGTAGAGATGATTGGGCAGTCGGACCATTGCATAAATTCACCAGAACAACCATTATCAGCACAAGATTATCAGTGGGGCTAAGGTATGGACTGTGGAGGTCAGTCCATGTGTGAAAATGTCATCTCATGCACCACTCTTTCACTATTTGGGCCTGATGATTCCTGGCATCTTGGAATATGCCTGGCCATCAGGGGAAAAAAATCCTTGATGGAATAACCGGGTCATTCAGTTAGTCACCTCCACCTGACCTAATGCAGCAACTTCCATAGTCCTGCCCCCATAGGCTTGTACGGCAGGAAATAGACATAATGGCTGCATCACTTTGTGTGTTCTCTTCTTACCCTGATGCCCCTCCTTTCATCACTTCCATTACCCCTTAGCAAATTGAAGCTTTTTAATGAAAGTTAAAGTGATGTGATTGTCATACACAGAAAGCACAGCAAACACTACACACAACAAATTGTGTGATCTGCATTTAACCCATCACATTTAGTAAGCAATAAGCTCTTGAACATAGCCCTAGAGTTCAGTTCTTTAATTTTTTATGATTTGATTTCAGCAAATGCTTAATTGATCGACATTCATTATGTCGATCAATGATTCTTCTGTAAAGATGATGATTCCAGATTTTAATAATATGTCAATAACCCAATTTGAAAACTAAAAGACTAAAATCACCTCAGCCAATAGTTTATTTAAACCAAAACAAATGTACATAACAAACGAAATTGTACACCTTACAATAAGATCAAATACATTTTTTTTGATTATTATCAAATTATTCAGCTGAAACAACTTCTAGCAATTAATTAAGTTAATGGAAATCATGTTGTGATTTTATTAGCTATAAAAGCGATGTCTACTGCCATCTTAAGCTTTATCATGCAAAAAGGAAGCCATATTTGAACATTGTCCAAATATGGAAATGCCATTGTTTCTTATGGGTCAAGAGCAGAGGGGGGTAGTGAAACAAAAAACTTTACTCAAATATGAGGAACATTACTCAAAAATAATAAGTGCAAGAAAAAATTAGTCATCCAAAAAATGACTCAAGTAAGAGTCAAAAGTGTTTAGTGAGAAGACTACTCAAGTACCGAGTTAATATTTTTTAGAATAAATATAAATTTGCTAATTATGGTATTTTCCAAATAATAATAAAAATAACTTATTAAAGTATGATTAGAAATTAATGGATTAAATCTGAGCATACAAATGATCTTATATAAGCTAATTATATGATTCAGAAATGATCTAATAAATAAAACAGCTAAATGATAAAGGTAATTCAGTCCTCTCTAGAAAATCTAAAAAATGGCTTGTGGGACCAATTAACAAAATGTTTTCAAATTTTAAAAGGGTGGACATGAAAGACTGGGAGAGCGATAACAATAAAAGTGATAAAAAGCAAAAAAAGTGATCAACGTGATTTTAACTTTTCATGCTGGAAAATCAAATCTATTATCACGCACAGTGTGATGCAATTGAGGTGGAGTTGTGCTTGCAGACATGCAGACTTTCTGTATTGTAATGGTCCAAAATTACGTGTGAGCCATGTGACAAACTAGGCTCTGGAACACTGAACTGATGGTAGGTGAGGCGAGAAAGGAGCAGCGTGTAAGAGATGGCCGGACAGTCTGTGTGCACATAAAAATAAACTGGAACCCCGTCCAGGTCCA
This sequence comes from Denticeps clupeoides, assembly GCF_900700375.1. Taxonomy (NCBI): domain Eukaryota; kingdom Metazoa; phylum Chordata; class Actinopteri; order Clupeiformes; family Denticipitidae; genus Denticeps; species Denticeps clupeoides. The sequence continues at coordinate 20,116,949 of NC_041719.1, read as the reverse complement.
AAAACCCAACTGTATTTAAATCAAGTCAAGTCACACACTCCGGACTTTGAAGGACAAGACCAGCTGGCAGCGGAGCAGTTGCTAACGAGCCGGACCGAGGTAAAAGGGAATCGTATGTCCCAACGCACTGCAATACTAGTTTGTCAGAGTATCATGGCATCTTTTTTCATTTTGCCTTGAAAAACACACCGTAGTTTTCAGTAGTTTTAGCAAGTCGCTTATTTGTACTAAGTACATTTGAAGGCAAATACTTTTGTACTTTTCTCAAGTAGAAACTTAATTGGATGAGATTTACTTTTACTGGAGTAAAATTTTACACAGGTACACAGGTTCTGCCCAGAGGAGGTTTTTAGAAATGTTCTGAAGATAAAAGTTGCAGTTTGCACTATAAAATGCACAGCCAATGATAATATGTGTTTTTGAAGCTGATTTTATGAGCGACGTCAGAATGGAGATTGCGTCAGAATTGGAATTTTCTCTAAAACGTCCATGTAACTGAGGTGCCACTGAACAAAGCACCATCACCACACACTGCTCCCCGGGCGCTTTTCATGGCTGCCCACTGCTCACCAAGGGTGTTGGGATAAAAGCAGAGGACACATTTTGTTGTGTACACTGTGTGCTGTGCTGTGTCCTGACAATCACTTCACTTTCACTATCTAAATACTTCAACATTTATGATGGCACCAGTGATGGTGAAACATATACACATAATAGATCCACTGGCGGCATCTGCAAAAAAATTGTAAACCAACTCTTAGCAGCACATTGTTTTTAGAAAGTTACTCCAGTAAATCTAACTATAGTATGGGCAGCATGCTTTGGAAGGAACTATGAATGCTGAAAGCTATATAAAGGTCCTAAAGCAACATATGCGCCCCTCCAGACAATGTCTATTTTAGGGAAGATCTTGTGTGGCTTCGTTGGAGAAGAGTTTGGGTGCTGAATTGGCTTACCTGCAGTCCAGAACTTTCACTAAATTAGCAAATTCGTGAAAACTACAGAAATTCCTCACCTTGGTGCCCAGGTGTCTTCAAACGTCAAACTTTTGAAAAGATGAGGAGATACTATACCATTGTAAATATGCTCCTGTCCCAACTATTAATTTCAAACTATTTTTGAAATGAGCTCATTATGTGCATAACATATCTTTGTTGTGAATAAAATCTTTTTGTCTTTAAAGTAAAATGCACACAACTTCAAACAATACAAGTATACATAGTGATCTCCATACTCACACACATCCACAAACACACACAAGAACAGCTTCTATGTCACAGTCCTGTCAGAGGTGAAATTGTGCGTATCTTAAACAGGCAGATTTCCAGGATCTTCTGTGATATGACTCTAACTATAGTCAGTTCTAAGTGAGTTTTGTGTTTCCTAGTGTTTTGTCTGTATAAGATCTGTGTTTATTAACTTATTTATTTATTCCACACTCACCACCAAGCTGGAGCTCCTGGGACTCATCCTATCTCTCTGTCAGTGGATCTCAAACTTCCTAACTGGGAAACCACAGGCAGTAAGGATGGGTGGACATGTCTCATCCACCATCACTCTCAGCCCTGGAGCCCCCCAGGGCTGTGTTCTGAGCCCTGTACACCCACGACTGTACAGCCACTACAAACTCCACCACCATCATTAAGTTTGCTGACAACGACGAGACGGCCTACCTGGAGAAGATTGGAAATCTGGAGAATTGGTGCCAGAGGAACAATCTCCACCTGCATGCAGGACAGGCAAGCCCTACAGAGGGTGGTTCGATCATTTACATTTACATTTAGAGCATTTCTCAGATGCCTTATCCAGAGCGACTTACAATCAGTTGTTACAGGGACAGTCCCCCTGGAGCGACTTAGGGTTAAGTGTCTTGCTCAAAGAGTAAGCGGGATTTGAGCATGGATGTTCTGGAGTGTGTTACCCACTAGGCTACTTCCACCCCGATCCTCTGAATGCATCATCTGTACAAAGCTCCCTGACGTTCAATCAATCTACAGCAAGCGGAGATGGACCAAGGCCAGGAAGATAGTGAAAGACCTCAGCCACCCCAACAATGGACTGTTCCCTCTGCTGCGATCAGGGAAGCACTTCTGCTCCCTGAAGTCCAACACAGAGAGAAACAACTAGTAGAAGGCGCATGTTGGGAGGAACTCATTTGAACTGGAAATATTTGCTGGAAGAAATTCACCCTCACTTCACTAAATCTCAGGAGTGTTTGGGCTGTGCTGTGTTTTGCAGTTTCAGTTATAACTGATAGAATGTCTCTGATCTTTAAAAAATAGTGGGATTTGACAGGTTCTTCAGTGCAGCCTGGCATCTGTTCAAAGGTCGTACATCCTTATCTTAGACATTCACACACTAGCATCGTTTGGAAGTGAATATCATTTGGCTGTCGGATGGACTCTCTGCTGTGTGAGAGTCCTGTTATCCATGGTGGCTTCCTTTCTCTGCATGAGTAAACAGTTGTGGGTCACCAGTGACTAAGAGTGCAGGATGCAGGGTCAGCCTGGGACTGGCCCTGCTTTCCCCAGCTTTCTCCTGCTTGGGGCCTGTAATCAGCATGGCCGATCCATGAGTGAGGTTATCAAAGCCCGGCCAAGCCACAACTCCAAAGAAAATAAAACAACAGGAATTTCAGGCCTCACAGGAGGCACACAGCTGGAGCAGGGTAACTCTAGAACCACTCTCTGTCAGCCCTGTTCAAAGGGCTGGCCACTGGCTTCAAACAGGCCTGTTCCACGCAGTAGATCAGTGGGAGACATGGAGATCAGGGAGAAAGTGTTCTTCACGTTTCATGGTGCTTCACACTTGTATAAACATCTAGCTCCCAAAACCTTTTTCAGTTGGACGTAAAATGCCATCTTGCAATGCTCAGACTACATGCTGGGGCAGAGGCAGCTGCTGGCAGCAATCCAGCATTACACTGAAAAACTGTTCCAACAAACAAATTTCCTGTTCCAACAAACAAATTTCCTGTCACGGAAATGTATTCCTGTCATCTTGGCCTCTAAGTGTAAAATACAACTGTGGTCAGGAGATCTATAAGATTCTTTACTTTTACTGTACTATAAGATCTATAAGATTAATAAAAAAATAACAAGAATTTTGTTCAAATTTAAAAAATAATACACTTAGATTAAAACATATACATTCACCAAAAATTATATTTAGTTTAATGTCCCTGTCAGGATTGCCTGCAGCTGGGCTCCACACCTGACTCCAATCCTGACGCCCCATAAATGCCGGAAGTGTCTGCCCCTTCTGGGTCTCCGGCATTTTCGTGAACTTGACATTGTAACCTTGTAGGTGTTCATAATTTCAGTTCTGGCAATCGCCACACGCCTACGGGTTTGTTTCAGTTCTTTATTTACGTTAAACTGTTTTCGGCCACCACGCCATTGTTTCTTTGAGTTTATTGTTTGTTTATAAATAAAACCCCTTTCCAGCATGTCAGACCTCTGCGCTTCCTTCCCCCGTAAGCCCGTAGTCGTGACAGAATGCCGGAGACCTCCCCAAAAGCGCAGAGGTAAAAAGCAGAGGAGAAGAAACGCCGCGAAGGACGCAGCCCGGCGCGGCGAACGCGGACGCCAGGGGAGAGACGCGCCGCCCGTTCTGGAGCGTTTTCTCCCCGAGAAGCCGTGGTACGTGGCGCCGCGTGATGACGTCACCCCCGGGAAACTCCGCGAAACCCGGAAGCGACAACGTCGGCCGCCGTGCGGGACCACGCCAGGGAGCCAGGCCGAGGGTCCGGGGCCGCCATGCGGGACCACGGCGGGGAGCCAGGCCGAGGGTCCGGGGCCGCCAAGCGGGACCACGGCGGGGAGCCAGGCCGAGGGTCCGGGGCCGCCAAGCGGGACCACGCCGGGGAGCCAGGCCGAGGGTCCGGGGCCGCCAAGCGGGACCACGCCGGGGAGCCAGGCCGAGGGTCCGGGGCCGTCAAGCGGGACCACGCCGGGGAGCCAGGCCGAGGGTCCGGGGCCGCCAAGCGGGACCACGCCGGGGAGCCAGGCCGAGGGTCCGGCGCAGCCAAGCGGGACCACGCCGGGGAGCCAGGCCGAGGGTCCGGGGCCGCCACGCCTGACCACGCCGGGGAGCCAGGCCCGAGGGACCGGGGCCGCCACGCCTGACCACGCCGGGGAGCCAGGCCGAGGGACCGGGGCCGCCACGCCTGACCACGCCGGGGAGCCAGGCCGAGGGACCGGGTCCTCCAAGGGGAGGATACAGCAGGGCAGGAGCCCTGTGGTTGCCACCGTCCGCCCCGCCGCCTCCACTGATGGTACTGTTGGGGCTCCGAGGACGTAGCCCTTGGAGGGGGGGCTCTGTCAGGATTGCCTGCAGCTGGGCTCCACACCTGACTCCAATCCTGACGCCCCATAAATGCCGGAAGTTTCCGCCCCTTCTGGGTCTCCGGCATTTTCGTGAACTTGACATTGTAACCGTGTAGGTGTTCAAAATTTCAGTTCTGGCAATCGCCACACGCCTACGGGTTTGTTTCAGTTCTTTATTTACGTTAAACTGTTTTCGGCCACCGCGCCATTGTTTCTTTGAGTTTATTGTTGGTTTATAAATAAACCCCCTTTCCAGCATGTCAGACCTCTGCGCTTCCTTCCCCCGTAAGCCCGTAGTCGTGACAGTCCCTTAGAAAATTACACCTTGACAAGACACTTGACCCAGCAGCAAGTGGTATAATTCTGGCTATTATTGGGTTGAGGTTGGGATTACTAAAAAGAGATTCATTCTACAAACAGTGTTAATGTGTTTAGGATCATTCTTCTCTTGCAAGACCCTGTTGTCTTTCTTTCAGGTACTTCATTACTTCATCCGTTTTGCAATGTACTAGTACCACTGGCAGCAGAACAGAACCTGAGGAGGGTACTACCACCACCATGTTTGACAGTTGGTACAGTGGTTTTAAAGTGTCATCTTCACTCCTTCAAACATATCTCGTCATTGTGGCCAGACAACTCATTGTCTTGTCTGACCATGATATCCCTCCAGAAGGCATTTGGACATTTTTCTCTCAGTCCATAGAAATTCACTGTAGAAGGCTAGAATTGTCTTTCAGCAGGTGCCATGCCATAGGCATTGGTGGTTCCTGGGTTATTTCTGATAAACCTAACCAATTTGCTCTCAACTGAAGGTGGCATTTTGGGTCTTCTACTAGTCCTGGAGAAACCAGAAAATATCCCAATAGCTGATGATCTTGGAATCTGCAGTTGTTTTGAAAGTACTTACTTAAATATTCAATACTCTTACTTAGGTTTTCATTGAGCTTATTGAAGTCTTCCATTGTTGCTTAATCCAATGAGTCAAAGGTACCAACTAGAGTAAATTATGATTTATCCCTGGACTAGCCAAAAATGGGTGATCAGGGCCTTTTAAATAGGAGCTTATGTCTTTTCTGGGTGTACGTAGCCTCGTAGTGGCGCAATGTATGGTTCCTGCCATCAGACCATGTTTTTTTTCCTTATTAAACTCACTTTATGTTTCACATGTCATGCATTTGCACTTTTGTGGCAGAACAATCAATTTTGACCCAGTGAGAATTTTACAATCCAAAATAAATTCAAACTTCTGCACCCAATTCTCATAAAATTTTTAATAATTATGTATGCATGTACTACAACAATTTCCACTCACCCAAAAAAGCCATGATCATTATTTCATGACTACTTACCACAAATTAAGCTGACAGTGAAGTGAAAGTGATGTGAAAGTGAAGTGATTGTCATTGCGATACACTGCAGCACAGCACATGGTGCGCACAATGAAATGTGTCCTCTACTTTTAACCGATCACCCTTGGTGAGCAGTGGGCAGCCATGACAGGCGCCTGGGGAGCAGTTGTTTTTGTTGTCATATTTTTTGCCATGCATTAAACTCACAAGGTCTCTGTACGATAGCTAAATCATAAGCTATCATAACTGTCTTTAAATGAGATGAGAAATTTGTAAAGTATTTTAGACTCTCTATGGTTTGTATTATTTGAAAGACAATGGATGTCCAAGAGACCTAGATAAACACACATTCTGAGCTAATTTTATGGATTAACAAAACTTCCAGAGCTGTAATTTTCTTTCTGGAGAAACATGAGAACATAAAAATTAAATGCAGATTCAATGGATAAACTCAACTTGCATTGGTCTGAGTCAGTGGTTTTATCTTTCACTGCTGTTCCTCATAGCTTTGACTCAACATCAATGACCGTCCAGGCGCCTGTCATGGCTGCCCACTGCTCATGGTGATGGGTTAAATGCAGAGGACAAATTTCTTAAAGTAGTAAAGTAACCGCTAGGCCACCACCGTGTGCTGTGCTGCTGTGTCACATGTGACAATCACTTAAAAAAAGGGAATCATTATTTATCTACAGGATCTGTCAGGTATGCATTCTAAAAATGTGGAACTATAGTAGATGAGATGAAAGTGAGATTTTTTATTTGCCTCAAGTGCACCACATTGGCTTGAAAAGAGGTGTGACACACATAAATTGGAACCGAAATGAATGAACGAAAGATTCAACTCTGGGTACACATACTTCACAGTGTGCAGCAGATAAAAGAAAATGAAATAAAACTGTGGTCCATATACTTATACATTTTCTGAGGAAAGTAATCACTTGAAAACCGCTGGTATTTCTCTGATCAGAGAAAATGTCTGAGCTGCTCCTCCCAGAAAAAAAAATGTCTGAGTGTGCAGGCAAGCAACGAGTCAAAGACTTGGCTGAGAGGGAAGATTACTCAGGAGGACTATTATTCCAAGTCTTTCCTGTATAGAAAACAAATTCAACCATTCTCCCTGTAATTTATCTTTATTCTTCCCTGGCCAATTCACATGTTTGAGTAATGGCTCACATTACTGAGCCTAGTAGTTTTTTTGAGAATGTAGCCTTATGGAGAACTCCAATTCTGGTAGAATGAAAAAAAAATGCTCTTGAACATTTCATTTGCCAGAGCTCGATTGGTTTGTTTAAATGGCTGATTAGTGTGATTACAATATTCGTACATTTCTCTTAATTTTTTCAGTTGTCATCTAGTTGTAAGCCCTGACTGGACACATTTTCTGATTCGGATTCTGTTTCAAATAAAAATTGTCTTGCAGTGTTCCTAGACAGGCATTATGAGCAAAGGAGATATGATGGCATGACAGGTGTAGGTAGTTTGCCCTGGTGTTTCCATCGGCTCAAGATTGTAATGGGAGCCAGAAGACATCTCCATACATTACTGAATCTTCTAGTTTTAGGAAGTTCTGTAGCCCCTGCATCATGAGGGTCTGTGCAGTCGAGGGGTGCTAGCTACACTGCCAAAAAGGAACAGCTGCCGCTTCACAAAATGGCCACCATGCACAAACTAAATGCCCCAGAATGTTTCAGTCATCAGATAGGTGTGGGTGCTTAAGCCACCTGATTTATGTTGGGGAGAGCAGTTCTGTGAACTGTTTAAGTTGGATGTTTGGCTGAATGTCATGAAGATTTCTTGAAATTGTAAGTTCTGCTAATAAAGCTGGAGTCAGACATAGACTTTTTTGCATTGGTTTTTGTCAAAGTCCCCTAGCACCTTTCATGACATTACAAGCCCCAATTAACCAATAAACATAAGTAAAGTAAACCTAAAGCATAAAAAAGTCTTCCTTGTGAGAAGAACAATTAGTTTGGTTGCATTTGTTGCTATTAACGTCTTGGTTGACCTACAGCTTGGGTAAGAGGTTCTGGGTTGGTAACAAGGAGAAAAAAAAGATTAGAACTGACTATCAAAATTGTATCTGCCTTTTTGTTCCAAAAACAATTTAAATAGCTACTGCCTGTACAATCAAAGTAGTGTGCATGCTCATTAACAATTAGATATTAGATATTGCATAATTTATTCACTGGAAGCTTTATCCAAAGACAGGCTGAGGCTGTTTATTTTCAAAATTTCAAAAATCACCTCTCTAACACTGAAATGATTCGAGTACTCAAACACAAATCCAAAGCATGGTCACTCCACCCCGTTCCTCAGTCACATTACAAGCACAGAGGCAACAGGTCCTTTGCAGTGGCAATCCCATGTCTATGGAATGACCTACCAATCAGTGTCAGACAGGATCCATCAATCTCTGTGTTTAAATCTCGTTTAAAAACTCACTTTTAACCCAGTTTGACGTTGTTCTGGTACGGTGTTCTTATGCAATGTTTTATGTGGCTTCATATGTAGTCTTTTCTTAACTGTTGTTGCCTTAAATATTCTCTGTTTTATTCAACTCATTGTTTAATTCTAATTGCTGCATGTTTTATTTTATTCAGTTTTTATTTTGTTCTTATTTTTTAATAAACTTTTTGTCCATGTCTGTTTTGTTCCTGGTAATTTAACTTGGTTTTTTATTTTAATGTACTGCACTTTGGTCAGCACCTTTGTTGTGTTAAAATGCTTTATAAATATGGTATGGTATGTTATGGTATGGTATTTTGTTCCTAAAACTTAGGACACTACCACTTTTTTATGAATCTTCCAAAAGGTTTTTTGCAGTCAAACAGGGGTTTTCTAGGATTTTTTATGGCCTATCCTAAAAATGAACACAACATTGCTGAACAAGCTAATGTACAACTTTTTAAAAACCGAAGGAATCATATAAATCCAGGTGCCCATAGTTAAGTGATTTCCTTTTCCTTTTTTATTTTGCAATTGTACAAAAATGTAGAACACAAATCTGGCATAACATGCAGAAAAAGAAATGTCATATTCTTCTAAATAATGATGGCCAACTGTGCTTTAAATACAGTCCAATGCATGTGTATTTTTTGGATATTATTATGCAAACATAATAAAAAAGAAAGAACTGTTAAGCAGATTGCAACATTGCAGACAAGATAGTTCATTTGGATTTACAGTTCATTTTACCATTTTACTTGATCCATTCCAGCATTAGTGTTGGTACTTAAAATATCATTCTGTACAAAAATCTGTCAATATGTGCATTATTGCCACAAAAACTTAAAACTAAAAGCACCTGAAGCAGTATCATGCTTGGTCCCCATTCAGCACTCCTGACTTCTTTTGTTTGGCCTGGTTTAAGAGAGTTTAAGATGACCATTACACTACATCATCATCACCATCACAATTTTACTTACAAATATTTCAACTGAACATGCTGTTTTCTAACCAATTTTATATGAAAGATATTTAACATCAGATACAATCAGTAACAATTAATTCCTTATAAAATATATTCTTTCCTAACCTTTTATACCCAACTCAGTACTGCACTTTGGATGATGTATTTTAAATATAAAAAGGCTCTTAGCTAACAAATTCAGATTTAAATAAACAAATACAGCAGCCATCCTGCTGAGCTGGGGGTCACATTACAGTGACCTGATGCCAACCTACATCCCACCTCCACAAACTCACTTTATCTTGCTTCTCATCTCCACCTGGAGCTAACTAGCCTCTCCCCAGCCTTATCTTTAATTAGCAGGACTCAGAGAGCAGGGATTGAATTTTGGCAGCCACAGAATGTGAAAGAAAAGCACTTATCATCAGACACTGGACGAGTGCCAGCAAGAAGAAAGTAGAGGACATTACTTACTCCGGTTCATAACCAGAACTTGAAACTGAAACTATTAAATGAAACCAAGAGAAACCCACACAGCAAACAGACACCCATGAACATAAGTGCTGTCAAGACACGTCAGAGGGTGGCAAAACACATGTGTTTGATATGAAGGAGCTCAACATTCTCTGCCTCTTCTGACACCCCGGTTCTATCAATCAGTTCCTGGCTGTGTGTTTGTGTGGGGAGGTGCTATGACTTCCAGATGTCACATTTTAAGTGATTTTAGAGAAAAGTGAGTAAAATCTAATAAAGCCAGACGAGTTGGGGGTTGGGTTGGGTGTTAGTACATCTTCTATGGGCAAGAGATGGGCAGCCATGTTGCAATGGCTGTCAGAGAAAATTACTTAGTTCTAAAGCCGAGAGCAGAGGGCCTGCCCCACTCTCCAGCACCTACGTTTTAATGTTTACTAATGGCCAAGTGTGTCTCACCTTTGTTCTCTCCTCTCTCCTCTTATCATTCACTTCAAGGTTGCCACAACTTTTTCATATTAAAGTGCAGCACAAAGTCCCTGAAAAATTACCCATTTTCCCCCAGGGAAACTGAAGAGCAGCAAGGTGCGAGAGAATCCTGATGGCTGCTGGATACAAGCTTACCCTGCCGTCTGATGAATGTAAATGAAACTAATCATTGAGTGTGTGATCAGATAACCATGCCTGGGAGTAATTACTCTGCCATCCTTTACTGACTACAGTCTAATTTTCAGCAAGGGCGCTGTGCTGTTTGTTGGGTACAAGTAGACTGTATATTTACCACCAGAGTTTCATCAAGCACTGAACATCATCAGGTATGTTTACTACTTTAAATATAACATGTTTAAATTATAACATTTTTAACCACCATCACTTTCTCCTGTTGCACATTTCTTTAATACTGTAATACAGTGCTCTTGCTGACATACTGTATTACAGTATGGTACGGCAGACAGGGAGAGGCTTCAGAAAGTAGTAGAGGCAACAGAAGATCATTGGTGGCCCTCTCCGCTCCCTTATGGACATCTACACCTCCCAATGCTTCAGCAGAGCAAAAAACATCATCAGAGATGCTTTTCATCTCTGTACATGTGTATGGTGACAATAAAAGGTTTCTATTCTATTCTATTTTATTCTATTTGATTTTTTGTTGGAATCCGTCATTGCTGCTTTCGAATCAACACAGCTTTCTGAGATACCAGTGTCAATGTGTGTGTGTGTGTGTGTGTGTGTGTGTGTGTGTGTGCGAGAGATAGAGGGCCTAAGAAAAATAAGAAAAAAATTGTTTTTGGGCCAAAATATCTGGGGTTTAGCAGTTTGTTTCCAAATCATATTTAGACTCCTTTATTCAAAAGGTCAATGACAATGTTGTTGTCATGGTAACCAATGCAAAGGATATTTTTATCCCACACAAAAAAGGAAAAAAAAAAGCATACATATATAATAACTAAACTTGTCATATTTAATATGTTCTGGCTACAGCAAGGAATAAAATACAGCTTTGAAAAGTTTCTACCTTCAAAAGTGTGAGCCTCACATCATCCTGCTCACGAATTAGCATCTTTCTTCACTGCCGGCATCCGCCTGGACAGAGTCAGCAGCGTTTTAATCACGCACCAGAGGGGAAGTCTCCACATAAACACTAGAGGACTGTGTTGACAGAAAGCTGGCGTGGACTATCAGTAGTGTTTACAGATATCGGGCAGGCATGATTAATGCCTGAATTAATTATGATGAGAGGAATGTGGAGTGGGTGGCCATTATGAAGGTGGAGTGTCACTTGAATAAACTGGTATGTCCATCTAGAAGAACACATCCACCACCCAGCAGGGTCCATGAAGATGTCTGATGCTCTGCAAGGATGTCCAGGCTGAAGTTGCAGGCCATGTCCACTGTGTGGCAGCATTCTGAACTCTCTAATGGATCACACTGCCTGTCTACACATGGGTGGTCTTGTGGAGTTCTCCAGATCATGCACTACACTGCTTGATGAATTCCCATAGTAACTTTCACAAGAATTTCAGCTGTGTGTGTTACATTACAGATGTGTTTGGTGTTTGTAGTGGACAATGCGCTGTTCCTGGAGATCATGGTCACAAAATTCGACCTTGAGGTTGACATCACCCCTACCATCTCATTACTCTAGTGTGAGGGGCAGGGGTCAGCCTGGGAGTGCTCCAATAAAATAAAAGGAACATACCGCTGAGGCAAATCTTGGCGCTGACAGACCGAGGGTCCACTCTAATGCAGAGCACATCCTGACTCCCGTGGGCACACGGTTGGAAGTTCGATGGAGGAAAGGTTGTGGATGGAATTAAACATGAGCCGAAGGCCATCTGGAACGTTGCCTGTCAGTCTGTGCTCGCCAGTACCTGCGTACAGGATGGGGCTGTCAGGTGCTGAAACGGACATGCTTGACTGCTTGGGTAGAATTGTAATTGCAGATGGGAGGGGAGGATAGAAGAGAATAAAGAAAAAAAGAAAAGAGACAATCCTACACCGGAAGAAATTTCTCTAAAACTAAAGATGCACACAGACAGGCGTGCAATCTTATCTCACCAAAGGAAAACATTTTCTTGTGAAAAGCTTTTTCGAATCAATTCCAGTGTTGTTCAGTCATGTGCTATTGAAACACATCCAAGAGATAATTCAGCAAATTGTCTCTGTTGACATTCAGCTATTGTATCTGCTACATGTCTTTGCTTCCAGTGTTAAGGCTTGTTTCCAACAGGAATATCTATTATTCAAAGCAGACGCAACATTAACATTGGTACATTTGAGATTTCAAAAAGAACATTATCATTTTGATTTACATGTAAATGACAACACAATGACTGTGTGTGAATGTGAGGGCACTCCTTTTCCTCACAGAGAAAGAAACAACTAGCCAAACACTGACCCACTGGCCAGGGAAATCTTATTAATCCAGATATTAACTGGTCTATAAAATCTACAATATGTTTCTTAAAATACATAGACACATATTTAAATGAGAAATGTGCAATTGTGAAGTCTGTGTGAAGTAAATATCACCAGCTATTTTTTGTATCATATGCAAAGGCACAGTTGCTCATAATACAGCGCTGTGGAGTAAGAAAAATGAATATTTAAATTCCTTTTATTATTGTCCACTCAGAAGTAAATGAAGAGTTTGGCAGTAAATGCACAAAATACACAACAAATCACTAAAATGCTCTATCATCCACATGAAATGCATTAATCTAACCTGTAACAATACGTCAGCCAGAAAATCTAATGCCGGTTGGTGGGTGACCTGTTCCGAGTTGGAGTTGTTCTCTCATGTCTGTTGGTTTTAATTTCTCCTAATGCTGAACTTGATAATGGTGTGTATTTTACATTTTTTGGCATGTCACTTTACTCCTTTAACCAAACACAATGCACAAAGACACTGTCCCCAGACTGTGATAGCAGGGTGCAGCAAGACCAATGTTCTTTGTGCTGAGTGATATCTAATTACGTCATCTGGTTTGCATTAGCTTGTGCTTTCTTGAAGGAATGTGTGATTATTTGTGTCTAGCCTCCTTTTTTGTGCACCAGGTATCTGGCCTGCCATGCTGGCACTGTGTTTTTAATTATGTTTTCATCAGTGTTTTTCTAACGCATCAACTTGTAAACCAATTTAGCCTTTGGCGCCCCAAATGAGCTCTGGCATGAAGAAGCAATTGAGGCATTTCAGGCTTTTGTTCCCCTCCACCAATAGATGTTTAAATTTGTTGCAGGTTCATTTAAACATGTCTCTGCGCTCGAGTGGTCTTCAGATGACATGGCGATATGGGGGCCATTTATACCAAAGCAATGCAGTAATTTCATAGTCACATTTAAAAGACTGGTGGTTCTGCAGGCAGAGCAGTGGTTAGCATTGTTATTAAGGGAAAGAATGCTTGCAAAGCACAACTCTAGCTCAGGAAACTGCCTTCTCAAAGCCAGCTGTTTTTGCACAGCTGTGTACACTGCAACAGGCTACACATTTGCTGCATAAATAATAAAACTCTAGACATGGCTGTTCAGATTCATTTTTAACATTTTAAATATAGCAAACCTTAACAGGGCTCTAAGGCATATATGTATATATACAGTATACACACACACACACACACACACACACACACACACACAAATATATATAAACTCCTTCAAGATTGTGGTGGAAAACCATTTTAGGTGACTACCATTTGAAACTCATCGAGAGAATGCCAAGAGTGTGCAGTAATGAAGAAGAAAAAAAAAAAAAAGTACATAACCCCACGTGTTCATTCATAGTTTTGATGCCTTCAATGAGAATCTACCAATGTAAATGGACATGAAAATAAAGAAAAGAGAAGGTGTGTCCAAAATGTGGCCTGTACTGTGTGTGTGTGTGTGTGTGTGTGTGTGTGTATATATATATATACACACACACACACACACACACACACACACACACACACACACACACAGTACAGGCCACATTTTGGACACACCTTCTCTTTTCTTTATTTTCATTCATTATATTGTGTATGTGTGTATATTTATAGCCCCATGTTTAAGGCATATAAGCCATATATCCCCCACGTTAATACCTTCTGAACAAGAAAAAACAGTCCATAATCTGCTCATGACTTTAAAGGATTTAAAGCAGGGGTCACAACCCTGGTCCTGCAGGGCACCCATCCAGCACAGCTTAGATCTTTCCATGTTCCACCACACCTGATTCAACTCTAGAACTGGGTGGTAATGATCCCAAAAAAGAACAGGATAAGGACAAGGGTAGGTGAGCTCTGACTTATAGGGTCCACTGGTTTAAGTCCTGGATGCCAGGATAGAAGTATCCATACATCAGGAACCAAAATCCAGGAATTGTTTTCAGATCGCTCATTCTAAGGATTCTGATTGGCTACAGAGGCTTTACACCTGGCTCACAGGTAGAAAAAATCTGGCAAATCAATAGCACCTGTTGAAGAGGGGAATATTCATACACACATACACAAATATGTAAATACATTTCTTGCACATTTGTGGTCTTTCTAGCTAATTTCATTGGCCAGACAACAATAAAACGACAGTAAAAAGTTTTGAAGATAAAATTTTACTCCAGAAAATTAATGAAACTATACTGTAGTACATTGAATACAAGGTACATAGACATTTTTTAATTTACAACCTGGGAAAAAAAGAACATAAATTATTAAAATAGTATGTATACAAATAAACCTGTTGAGTTTACATGCATGTATGAGCAATAATTTGCTTTCTTTTTTAACCATATTTTTCCTACAAATGTAATTGTCAGCATTTCAGAAATTTGATCTTCAAGGTTATTTCATGACGCACAAGCTTTCACACCACTACGCTGTTATCTGGAAATGAATGAAAGAGAGAACTAATCCAGTTTACTTTGCAAAAGACTGTAAAGCTCAGTTTAGCAGATTGGAATAATTGTCTCCTGAATGCCAATGCAGTCTACATGGTGAAGTGAAGGTGAAAGTGAAGTGAATGTCATTGTGAAACACAACAGGACACACGGTGCACACAACAAAATGTGTACTCTGCTTTTAACCCATCACCCTTGGTGAGCAGTGTGCAGCCATGAAAGTCACCTGGGGAGCAATGAGTGGGGACCGTGCTTTGCTTGGTGGCACCTCAGTGGCACCTTGGCGGATTGGAACTCAAGCAAGACACTTAACCCTAAGTTGCTCCAGGAGGACTCTCCCTGTAACTACTGATTGTAAGTCGCTCTGGAAAAATGTAATGTAAATGTATTCATATTAATGACTATGCAATGAATGAATAACAAAAACTAGTAAATGGAGGCTCAGGTGTAAGTCTTTCAACATCTTTAAAGAAACAACCTGAAAAGCAAACTAAAGTTGAAGGCTCCAGAACTTTATTCAGCTCATTTGCACTGGAAGTCCATGCATGCACCAGCTTTGTGAAGAAACCTGCCAGATCACTGAGGTGCACAATTCAGAGGCCTTTTGACATTTTCAAATAACATGGAATAACTGAAAAGTTTTAAGGATGTAAGAATGGGTGTTACACTCAGGAATAGTCAAATAGTCAAAGTTTGACACAAATGCTGACTTTTGTTGGAAATGTGTTCATTTTAGCTTGTATTTAGTCCTGTTAATGTAAATCTACCATCTGGGTCCAAGGTCCCTCATTATTGCATAGGTGTCCAGTGCAACTTATTTTTGTTGAAGATGAATACATTATAAAAATATGAACTGTAATGTGGATGCAATAAATGGGGTGCTAGGACCCTTTAAAAAGTTTGATCATTCTGTATGATTGTGTTTCATGTTGACATGAATATGGATTTGATCTGATCATTGGCATATAACTTAATATAACTGTATATTTGAAAGTGTAGAAAAAGTATATAACATAATGAATATTTCTTCCTTTGTATTTGTATTTGAATAAACATATTTAATTACAATAACACTTAAGTGCAGATACCCAAAAAATTGGAACCAAAGTATAATTACTGAAGTATTCTCCACCCCTGGAGATGGCTTTGATTACCCCACTACTTCCTATGCCAGATGGAGTCATGGAACATCAGTAAACAGGGTCACAATGAAAAGCTCGCTGTATGCGATATGGCACTGGTGCCTATCTGTCTGGCAGAGCCCACAGCAACGTGTGATCAACATGCTGCTCACTCAGTTAATAGCTTAAATGGAGCAAACTGCCGGCTCCTACACCAGATTGCCATCAAGCAACATGCTGGCTTGGAAACATTTTTGTTTTCCAGTGCCAACAAACAATTATGGAGGCATGCTTGAGTGCATGGGGGACAAATTGCTGGATCTCATAACTGATCGGCGTCTCAGGTTACCAACAGCAAGTGGTCAGGTACTGGCCTGATCAGAGAAGTGCCAGTTTTAGCTTCAAAGCTCCAGAGTTAGATTTTCTGGCCCATGTTCACAAAGGCCCTTGTGGCAGTTATTAGGAGTGATGATATGGTGGGTGTTAAACACATGTTCGGTCATGGCCAAAGTGGATCTCATTCTTCACAAAATGCCCTGTGTGGGTGGGGCTTTGATCGTTTCCGCAGGAGTCCATTTTAATGTGTGTAATAGAACGCTCCTAAAAAGGCATTGTCATTTATGCGCTAATATACACACAGGCCTCATCTGTGATATGAACGTTCCAGTGTTTCTGGGTGAGTGATGACTGGAGGATTCCTCCCATACGCTGTCCACTGTCGTGTTCCCGGCTCGGGTTGGTGTACAAGCTGAAACTTCAGAGCTTGTGACTCGGCAGTGTCTGAAGAAAACCAATACTTCCTTAAACGCAGAAGTATAGAAGGGGAATAGGGCAGCCATTCAGGTCTGCCTTCTTTCCACATAGAACAAGGCTTGTTCAATCCAAAGGCAACATTCGGTTGCCCTGTTTACCTTGAATTAAGTATAAAAATAAAACAAAGACAAATATTGAACTGTCTTGGCAGCCTCTGCAGAATGCCTTTTCCCATATGATCCTAATTAGACCTGTTCCATTGGCATAAGCAGCAGCTAAGATGCACACATCGTTTTGTAGTGTGGTAATTTCCAAGGGTAATGCAGACAGCAGGTACCGTATGTAGTATACAGAGCAGCTTTGGGAAACATAAGCTAAACCCATTACACAGACTTGACTGCTTTTAATTTTAGTGCTCTGCATGCTTAACTTTGCTCTGTGTGCACAGCATGCATATGAAATGGCTTCACCTTCA
The DNA here is from genome assembly GCF_900700375.1 of Denticeps clupeoides. NCBI lineage: Eukaryota > Metazoa > Chordata > Actinopteri > Clupeiformes > Denticipitidae > Denticeps > Denticeps clupeoides. The sequence goes on along the minus strand of NC_041719.1, from coordinate 20,099,672 downwards.
TTTCCCGGCTTGTAGATTCACCTTTATTCTGGATTTATATTATTTTATGTTGAGGTTCATCCCAGGCATTTAATTAGCTGCTGCTCTTTGATGAGCACCGTGTCGGCTGGGGCGCCTCCATGAACACCTCATTTCACTCCTCTCATCCCTTCAGTGGTTTCTCTTCCTCTAAGAATGGAGTGCCCCTCCCCTCCTGTCTCTCCTTACTTTGATCTGGCTCGAACACCTCAGTATCCCACCCACCCACTCACGCCTCTCACCACAATAAAACCCTTTTGGCTTGTGGATGGCAGGGCCAATCATGCGCTTCAAGGCAGGGTCAGGTGAAGTGGCATGTCAGCTCTGTTAGAGCTGTAGTAAGGGAAGTGTCCTATTTCTGATTGTTTTTATGAAAATATGGAACATACAGCTGGGACGAAATCAGCCTCATCAACCCAAGTGCTTGCCTTGCTAATAAAGTCATGTTCCAACTCCTAGTCACTCTGCCCCTCTTGACTGGAGCTGTGTCTGTAGCACGTGTAATGAGGACTGCTTTTATGCAGGCTGACTCCCCTATATTACCAGCCTTAAACACATTTTCCAAGAGAACGGCCTATCTATCTATCTATCTATCTATCTATCTATCTATCTATCTATCTATCTATCTATCTATCTATCTATCTATCTATCTATCTATCTATCTATCTATCTATCTATCTATCTATCTATCTATCTATCTATCTATCTATCAAAGTACAAATATATTCCAGAATTTTTTTTATGTGAGCATCATTCATCATCCAAATTACTGTATCTACAAGAAAACTGCTTGTGATCCAGCACATCAGGCTGCTTTCCTTGCAGCAAAGGCTTCTCTCTCTGTCCTTGACATTTCTTCATCTCTGCACCCATCTGTGCTTCAACGCTCAGTCTTATTTATTGATTCCTGCACGATAAGGCCTCTGGAGATGCCACACATCTGTTTCCTGCACTTTGAAGATTCATTGACAGTCTCAATTATTAACAACAGTGGGACTGATCTACATTTGCTGGCATGTAAAAAGTGATTCAGGTGGTCAGAGAAAAAGTGGGGCTGTTACACAATAATTATATGATAATAAAATTAGCTGCTTACAAATAACGCACCAAAGATCTGGACACTGTGAGTATGAACTCTGAATGATTCATCAGTGGTTTCATCTCAGTGCTGCCCATTGGCCACAAAACAATTCACAGCAATCCTACTGCCCAGAGAGTTAACTAGAACATTGCTAATTTGAGTTACATGTAATGTCACTTTTGGTTGTACATAATTTCATTTAAAATACTTTTTATGCCTTCATGTGGACCAGAAATACAAAATGTTTTAAAATTGCTCTTGAGTGCAAGTCTGACTATGATGCTGAGCAAATATAATGTCTGATGTTGATATGCTGTGGATATGGTGCTGGGTAAGTATCCGATTTGGAGCTGGTTAGTTTGACGTCTGACGTCTTGTGTTAGGTATGTATTACCTGTTAGCTGTTAGGTCAGGCTTGGACCTTGAGGATCGTATTTTGTATGCATGATCAGACCTAGGGTTTGGTGCAGGGCAGGGTTAATGTATCACAAATAAACAAATGGGGAGGAATTATCTCTGTTCTGGTGCTACCTGCCTACCCACAGTGTTGAAACTGTGACTTTTGGGTTCATTGGGGAAGGGGAGGGGCTTCATATCTGCAAATCATTGCTCATTAAAGGCAGCTATGCTTGCTGTCCACCACCCAAGACCTTTCACTTTTGACCCTGACATGCCCTTTCATGAATAATGAAAGCCCACTAGCTGATTAAAAATTATTTTAACTGTTCTTCACTTTCTTCACGTAAAACACTAAAATAAGTAATTAATTAATACTCTTGGGCAATATTGTGAGGTCCGAGGTCCTGTGACAGCATCTGGGCAGCCAGGAATAAAGTTGGAAACTAGATAAGGTGCAGTCAGACATTTTCCTGGTCATCATGAAATCTAAGACAGAATTAAACATTTTCATGTCTTTCATACATTTTGGTTCATATGTCAAGGAGAATCATCAGTAGCAGTAGCGAATGGGCAAAAACATCTTAATCTAGGGTCAAGCAGACTGGTGCTGTAATTGAAATATTGGCACCTATGCAATGTAAAGAAATATGGATCATTTCTCAAGGGCCACTTGGCCCTAGAGAAACAGGGAGAGCAAGCAAAACCACCACAGCTCCCGATGGAAGAGGAAAAATTAGGCCCAAAATAGAATATTCTTTTATACATTTGGCTCCCAAAAAGTTCCTAAAGACCAATCATGATCCTGGATCTATGTCTTGTTTTATTCTCTTCGTGAGACCTCAAGCAAATGGCTGGCTTTTCATGCCTCTTGCCTGGGGGAGGCAGCTTGACAGAGACAGAGACATGTGGGGGACCTCTATGCAAGACAAAAGCACAAAATGCCATGGACCTGGGACTTCCAATCTTACAGCAAAAATTTAAGTAACTGTTTAAATGTTCTATGGACCCAAGATATATAATGCATTCAATAGAAAAAATGTCAATGAAATGGAAAAGTGAAGGCCTCAGGAGAGATATATACATACACACACACACACACACACACACACACACACACACACACGCGGTGATGCCGATCATGTAAAATCTGTACCAGCGACATTCCCCGAGCCACAAATTACAACATGGATCAGTGTGTGTCGGTGCGTCAAAACTGCACCGGAGGGATACTCGCATGGGCAGTGACAAGTATAAAATAGAATACAATAAACTTTGTGTGCAACCTGAGACCAGAAATCGGGCAGCGCTCGTATATCGGATTTGAAATGCGAAAAAAGTCACATATATTGCACAGTTAATTTGTACTGCTGACACTTGTTCCAAATCTATTTCTGGGTGTTGCTGGTTAGTTTACCCCTGTAATTTCTTCCTGTTTACTTACCTCTGTTTCCGTATTGATGGAAAGAGGTTGTACATAGGAAAGGCGGTGGGAAGCTCGTCTGATGTGGAATCTCGTCTCTCGTCTTGTCTTCCTCTGCTTATCTGGGTCCGGGTTGCGGGGCCAGCATCCCAAGTAGGGAATCCCATACTGCCCTCTCACCAGCTACCAATACCAGCTCCTCTGACAGGACCCCAAGGCGTTCCCAGACCAGATTGGAGATATAATTTTTCCAGCATGTCCTGGGTTGACCCGAGGGCCTCCTGCCGGCAGGACATGCCTGAAACACCTCCCCAGGGAGGCGTCCAGGAGGCATTCTAACCAGATGCCCAAACCACCACAACTGGCTCCTCTCGATGTGAAGGAGCAGCTGCTCTACTCTGAGTCCCTGCCAAATGTCTGAGCTCCTCACCCTATCACTAAGGCTGAGCCCGGCCACACTACGGAGGAAACTCATTTCAGCCACTTGTATCCGCGATCTCGTTCTTTTGATCAATACCCAAAGCTCATGACCATAGGTGAGGATTGGGACGTAGATCAACCGGTAAATCGAGAGCCTTGCTTTCTGGCTCAGCTCCCTCTTCACCACGACAGATCAGTTCAACATCCACATCACTGCAGATGCTCCCTAATCCACCTGTCGATCTCCTGCTCCCTTCTTCCCTCACTCGTGAACAAGACTCCGAGATACTTAAACTCCTCCACTTCAGGCAAATCCTCTCTCCCGACCTGGAGTTGGCAAGCCACCCTTTTCCGGTCGAGAACCATTGTCTCAGATTTGGAGGTGCTGATCCTCATCCCAGCCGCTTCACACTCGACTGCGAACCTACCCAGCAAGAGCTGAAGGTCAGAGCCTGATGAAGCTAGGATGACCACATCATCCGCAAAAAGCACAGACGAGATTCTCCTGCAACCAAACTCGACACCCTCCACACCACAGCTGCACCTAGAAATTCTGTCCATATAGGTTATGAACAGAACTGGTGACAAAGGGCAGCTCTGGCAGAGTCCAACCCTCTCCGGGAACAGGTCCGACTTACTGCCGGCTATGCGGACCAATGTCACGCTCCTCTTGTACAGGGACTGAATGGCCCTTAACAAAAGGCCATCCACCCCATTCTCCTGGAGCGTCATAAGTCTTCTCCGAATCCACAAAACATATGTCTATTGGTTGGGCAAACTCCCATGCCCCCTCCATCACCCCAGCAAGGGTAAAGAGCTGGTCCACAGTTCCACGGCCAGGACAAAAACCACATTGCTCCTTCTCAATCCAAGATTCAACTATCAACCGGACCCTGCTCTCCAGTACCTTGGAGTAGACCTTTCCAGGGAGGCTGAGGAGTGTGATCCCCCTATAGTTGGAACACACCCTCTGGTCCCCTTTCTTAAAAACGGGGACCACCACCCCAGTCTGCCACTCCACCGAAACTGCCCCTGATGTCCATGCATCCCCACTGTAAACAGTGTGAGTGAGTTGCTACCTTCCTCCTCTTCGGATGGTTTGCCAGAAGCACTTTGGAACCGATCGGTAGTCTTTCTCCATGGCCTCACCGAACTCCTCCCACACCCAAGATTTTGCCTTGGCAACTGACAGGGCTGCACCCCGCTTGGCCGTCCGGTACCTGTCTGCTGCTTCTAGAGACCGACAGACCAGCCATGCCCTGTAGGCCTCCTTCTTCAGCCTGACGGCTCCACTAACCTCTGGCATTGGCCTTAGCGTTCTTGGAGCCGGGGATGTAGGACACGGAGAACTCAAAGGAATTCTCTGTTTTCAGCTCCCATGCCAAGACTATGCGTCAACTTCGATGATGAAAGGGAGTTGGAGGTCTGGGTGGAGCAAGATGGGAGCCATGGTGAACAGCTGCTTGCTGAGCATGGAGTTTCCATCGGAGATTTGTTGGTTTGTTCTTGAGGGAGGTTATGGGTTGTGCCAACTTGCTGAGGAATTGTTGGAATTGTTGTAGGTGACGGACTGTGTTGGGTATGGGCCAATCTGAGACAACTGTTGTTTTGGTGGCATCCATGGCAATTCCTTGGGGACTGATGGGAAAGCCAAGGAAGGAAATTTAGAGTGCATGAAAAGTGCTCTTTTCAAGTTTAATAAATGGGCGATTTTGCAGGAGGTGATGAAGGACCATTCAAATGTGAGAGATGTGTGTTGAGAGGTTGGGTGAGTAAATTAATATATAGTCTAGGTAGACAAACACAAACTGGTCTAGCATGTTTCTGATCACATCATTGACTAGAGCCTGGAGGGCAGCTGGGCTGTCATAAAAGGCCAAATGGCATGACCAGGTATTCGTAGTGTCAGCTCCGTTAGTCATTCAGCTTCTGGTAATAAATGCACAGCCGCAGTCCAACATCCTTTTTCCCCACAAAAAAAAAAATGAGGCAGGAGATGTGGAGGTATGGATGATGGCATTGGCTAGTGATGTGGTGATGTATTCTTCCATTCCTTTTCGTTCAGGGAGCGAGAGCGAGTACAGACGACCCCAAGGGGGTACGGTGCCAGGGAGCAATTCAATTGCCAGGTCGTAGGGTCTATGGGGGGCAACTTCACCACTCTGTCCTTATTGAAGACTTGGTGAGGTCATGATAGCAGTCTGGGAGCCCCGGCAAGAAGGGGGAGGTGTTATTTGAAGAGCATACCCCTGGGGGCATGGTCTGGTGCTGGCCGTGGTCAAGGACACAGTGCTTGAGGGGAGGTGGATGCATTGACGCCCCCACTGTCTGATGGTGCTTGTGGTAAAGTTGTGGGCGGTCAGCCATGGGTAATATAATGGGGTCATGGGGAGTCATCATGAGATAGAATACTGCGGTCTCTATACGGTTAAGCTTGAGGCGGTTGAGTACATGTTCGGTTTAAAAAACACCTGACTCGAGCCCAACAGGCTGCCGTCCAGTCCCATGATGGCTCATGGCGGATCACACCGGGTGATCGGGAGATGAAGCTGGCTGGCCATATTAACATCAAATAGATTCAGTCCACCAGTTCTCACCCCTGATGTTGGCCAGGACTGGGTTTCTTTCATCCAGCATATTGTGATTGGGGTCGTCAGACAGAACCATACAACACTGATTTTGTTGTTCCTAGTGTAGACGAAGATATTTACTATTATAAAAACAGACCTAATTTAATTAACATACAGCACATAACATTGGTTAATTTGCATAGCTAGTGTATGTTGTAAATGACAGAGTGCAAAAAGTTTCTGACTATTATAATAATGCTGGGAGAAGTGGTCAGCAATGTGGCAGATCCCATTACTGGGGTGGTGTTTGCATGCAGTTCCTTTTGTCTGCTCCCTGTCTGGCTTTGACTGCGTACCCTGCACATTAACCTTGTCTGTCCGGCAGTAATTGGGTTTTCTGGTCTGTCCCGTGCACTAGACTGAGCTAAAATATGATCACAGTGTCACTTGGTCAGCCCGGGCATTAAAATTCCACAAGCTACCCTAAGAGCTCTGGGCGATAGAGCAATTTGCTGTCAGTGACTGCCCTTGTTTTTCACAAGGCAGAGCTGATCAACATGAGCACATATGCGTCTTTCAAAAAGAAGGCCAACTGTATTCTTTCATCAGGTTAAAGAAAATGACAGAAGAGTGTTCTGTACTTTCACCTGGAACTGTCCCTGTTTCCTGTAAACATGGTCATGACTGCATGGATAATTTGAGGATAACACACGCCTCTGTTAACTATTTCCAATCACACCTGCACTGGATGGGCATAATTAGCTTTGGAGCAGAACATTCATTAAATTATATAGACACTTTTTCCAAGAGATTATTTTCCCTAAAACCCAAGGCCAAGATTTTCTGTAGAAACCATTTTCTTATGATGTTGAAGAATTTGTCATTAATTAGGACAACATAATAACATGCAGCCTACATGCAACCATCATGGAAACGGACAGCAACCGATTAATGCACTGATGGGCCGTGTTTAGGAAAGAAATCTGACATGACTCAGTGATCCTGAGGTAACAAGAAATCTTCCATAGGGTCTGGAATGGGGACAGCTAAAGTGACAGGGTGGTTCCTGTTGGAGCTGCTTCTTGCCGGAGTTAAAACTCGCGGAACGGGCTCCAGCAGCTGGGTCCGGTGCTCAACAGAACACGTGACAGGCAAGACAGGATCGTACTTCTGAAGGGTCACTCCCTCGGGTGTCCCACATGTGTCAGCAGCGTCCCGTTAGGCCGCTTTCTTGCTGATAGATTGCCACCCTAATGGCCACTTTGCCAGAGTAATTGTTTTCGAGAAACTGCTGACTTGCTGAGTGAAGCCTGACCAGACGGATGACATTTTGTCTCAACACAAACGAGACCCAACACCAGGAAACAGGACTGCAAATGAAAGGTGGGAAAATGGCAGAACAAACAGTGAGAACAAATTAGCATTAACATGGACAAAATCCGGCATTCTCAAGCACCGTGTCTCAGAGGCCGTAAAAAAAGCAAAGAAAAGTCTTGCACAACAGAGGCCTGCCGTCTGATCCCTATCACTCCTGGCAGCCAGTGTGCATGCCGTACACACCTCTACAACATAATTACCATGTCTGGCAGCAGAGAGAGAAGCAACCCTTTCTGAATGCGGATGGCAGCTAATGTGCCAGCTGAAAATGTGCAGTTGTTTTTTGCTAAATTTGTCTGAGAGGTTCTGTTTAGGTTTAAATTTGGTTGGTATTTGGATCAAAGGTAGGTCTGAGAATAGCACTGAGCATATACATAATAAACATGCCAAAACTGAATGCTAGTTTTTTTTTTTTTACTTAAAATGACAACTCATTGTCTGTAATCAGGATGTCTGACAAAGGAAAGAATAAACTATGAATAAATGTAAATAAACAATTATAAAATTTAGAAACAAAAGTAATAATTTCAGTAATAAAAACACTAATACATTTAATGCATATCTTTCTATTTGATGACTACACCCTCGCATGTCCTCCTCAAGCATTTTTCCCCTTACTAATTTAATTTACTAGAACAAATTATTTTGAAGAGATGGAGTCAGCAATCAACTTCAAAACCTGCTATAAATAAACAACAATGTTTCTTATGTTTTCACTGAGACAAATTCACTATTCCTCTCTGCCCAACACAGACAGAGTATGCAAATATTTCACACTCAAAGTTGGTGCCAGGATTCTACTGTGTGGCCATGGTATTGTTTTTTACAATTAATAATAGTAAGAATGACAATAATAACACTCCTCCTTGAACTGTCACCTTATTGTGGTGGAGGAGCGCTAATGATCCTAGGAGCTCTATTGTCTGGGGCACTGGGTATCCCCGGTAAAGTCTCCCATGAGAAATTGGTCTTAGGTAAAGGGTGAGACAAAGAATGGTTTAGAAGACCTTTCATGAAAGGAAGAAGAAAGAGCCAGAGTACCCAGTCTGGGGGTTACTGGGCTCCCACCCTGGAGCCAGGCCTGGGGTTGGGGCCCAGCCCGAACCGGATACATGGGCTCGTCCAACGGTGGCAGACCGAGGTGGGAGCTTTGGTGGTCCGATCCCCGGAAAAGGAAAGTGGCTATTGGGACATGGAACGTCACCTTGAAAGTGAAGTGATTGTCACATGTGATACACAGCAGCACAGCACACGGTGCACACAGTGAAATTTGTCCTCTGCATTTAACCCATCACCCTGAGTGAGCAGTGGGCAGCCATGACAGGCGCCCGGGGAGCAGTGTGTGGGGATGGTGCTTTGCTCAGTGGCACCTCAGTGGCACCTTGGCAGATCGGGATTCGAACCGGCAACCTTCTGATTACGGCGCCGCTTCCTTAACCGCTAGGCCACCACTGCCCCATGACGGCCACCAGACGGCCACCACTGCCCCACTGCCACCACCTCTCTGACGGGAAAGGAGCTGGAGCTTGTGGAAGAGGTTAAGCGATACCTGCTAGATATAGTCGGACTCACCTCAACACATAGCATTGGCTCTGGAACCCAAGTCCTTGAGAGAGGTTGGACACTCTCCTTTGCTGGAGTTATTCCAAATGAGAGTCAGAGGGCTGGGGTTGGCTTTTTGTTCGCCACAAGACTCTCAGCCTGTTTGTCGCCCCGGGGGATGAGAGGGTAGCTTTGGGTCGGGGAATGGGTCCTGACTGTTGTTTGCACTTATGCTCCAAATAACAGCTCAGAGTACCTACCCTTTTTGGGGTGCCTGGGACGAGTGCCAGATCTGAACTTGAGTAGTGTTTCATTACTGGTCTTCTGTGCAAGCCGCAGTTTGGCCATTATGAACACCATGTTCAAACATAAGGATACCCATCGCTCTGCAATTGTTGAGGTGGCTGTTGCTAGCTGTAGCCGCAAGGTGGCCGGTGCCAGTCATGGGGGTAAGCCCCGTGGGGTCTCCAGAAGCAGCAGACAGGTACCGGACCGCCAAGCGGGGGTGCAGCAGTGGCAGTCGCCAAGGTCAATCCTCACCTATGGTCATCAGCTTTGGGTAATGACCGAAAGAACGAGATCATGGATACAAGCGGCCGAAATTAGTTTCCTCTGTAGGGTGGCCGGGTGCAGCCTTAGAGATAGGGTGAGGAGCTCTGACTTTCGGGAGGTACTCAGAGTAGAGCCGCTGCTCCTCCACATCGAGAGGAGCCAGTTGAGGTGGTTCAGACATCTGGTCAGGATGCGTCCTGGATGCCTCCCTAGGGAGCCCCCCGGGTCTACCCAGGACACGCTGGAGAAATTATATATCCAGTCCAGTCTGGGAACACCTTGGGATCCTGCCGGAGGAGCTGGTGGAGGTGGCTGGGGAGAGGGCTTTCTGGGATTCCCTACTTGGGATGCTGCCCCTGTTACCCGGATAAGCGGAGGAAGACGAGGACGAGGACAATAATAACTTATTATTATTATTATTAATTTGTGTTGAACGCATAGTTCTGCATAGTTCTGCAGATATGCATTTACTGGTGCTTGAGGACAGTGAATATCCAGCTATGTGACATGTACTCAACACATTGAGGGTCTAATGGCATACAGCTGAGGTCTTTAAATTTTCAGGAATTTACTGAAGTAAATGACCATATGACATTTGTAAAATGGACTGAGGGAACCGAGGCTCTGCTGACTTTTCTCCACTGTATGGAAAAGCATGTGACCCATGTAGACCGGGTGGGACAGCTTGGGAGGGCCAATAGTGCCATGGGAGGGGCTTGTTCCTATCATTTACTGTACAGGACCAGCTGCCGTTTTATTGAATGGAGCGTTCTGTTGACCGAGCTTGTTAAACTTCCGAACCTGTCTTGTAATGCGTCCTGCTCACATGAAGACTCCGACTTGGCTGTTCTGCCAAGTTCACCAATATCCCAATTGGGATCAGAGAACAGGTGTTGTCTACTGTTTGATGAGCAGATGGCATGGCGGATCAAAGCTGGCAGGAGCTGGTAGGAAAACCCACAACTTCCTGAACAAAATTTTCCTGAGTTTTAATAGAAGGTATTTAACATATGTGGCCTTCATGGACATTACTGTCCCTGTCCTCTGTGGCTGTGTCCCGGCAGGAATGATTTGAAATGCCTGCTGCACTGTAAAAAAAAAAGTAATTTTTACGAAAAATTACTGGCAGCTGTGCTTGCCAATACAATGATGTAAAAAATACATGAAAACTTTACAGAAAAATCTGCAAATTTAACAGTTTAAAACTGTTGTAAAAACAATGTAAACATAACAATGTTGTTATCAAACCATCCAAACTCCATTTTTTTGACCAATAGCATATTTCTATTACCACTGCATATGCAAGGTCTCATCATACCTCCCTTATCCCCTGTTCCTGCATTAGTGTATTTTGCTACATCAGATTTGTATTTTTCCCCATCACATTTTTGCCTTTCTTTTACTAAAATCCTCAGTTTTCTAAAAACCTCCTCTCTACATCTCTGCTGTGGAATTACAGCGAATGTGTACATAACTGCTAATAGAACTGCTAAACTCCTTATTCTTCTCTCCTGATCCATTATAGACTCTTTGCCTCTCTGATCTATCCACCCTCACCGTAAATACATCAAAGTCTGATGGACTGATGCGCTCAGTGATCATAACACTTCTACTGTTGGGATTTTTTTACTCTACTACTATTACTAAATACAACTGAATTTTGTTTTCAGTGTTTTGATTTGGTATCTTTGTGTCTGCTGTCAGTGAGCAAGCTCAGCACTGTACATCACCAGTACATCAGTACAGAAGAGGACAAGTGATAACAAGAGATATTTATTATTTGTTTGTTTGTTTTTTGGATAGATCAATTTTAGTTGCATTGATTGTGAATGCAGTGAGAATTGGGTTTAATTTTGAAGTTATCATGGAGAACTTTTAATCAATTGCAGTACATTTCTCAGAATGAACACATCAAGAGCTTTTCTTAAATTCCTATTAATTGGATTTTGTAAAAAGACACTTTATGAAGAAAAAATAGATGGAAGGGGACTGTAACAAGCTAATACTGGATTACTAATACTTAGCTGGATTACCTAATGCAACACTGGTTTTACTGCATGGAACCTCATGGTAGCTTTATATCTGATACACCTGATTGTGAAAAGCCTTGACGGAGGAAGTTTGGCACTAGACCCCTTGCCCCACTGGCTGTGGTTGAGCGCTGATCCTGTGCTGACAATACATGGAAGAAAAACAAATGAAGATGTATGATCAAAGATAGAGTAAATCTGTCTGGTGGGTTCAGGTGGCGAACAGCAGAGCAGGGCCCTAAAGCAGGCCTTGGTCGAATTTTTGGGGTAATTTAGCCAACTTTAGCCAACTTCCTTCTCTACAATATCAGAAGAATCCGCCCTTATCTGTCAACACAGGCCAACCAGCTACTGGTTCAGTCCTTAGTAATCTCATGACTGGACTACTGCAACTCCCTTCTAGCTGGTCTAAGTACCTCTAACCATCCAACCTCTACAACTCTTAAAAAATGCAGCAGCACGACTGATCTTTAACCTTCCGACCTTCTCCCACACCACCCTTCTGCTACGTTCCCTCCACTGACTCCCAGTAGCTGCACGCATCAGATTCAAAATACTGATGCTTGCCTACAAAGCCAAACATGGAGTAGCACCATCCTACTTCACAACCTCGCACTGCACCTCATATACTCTGAGCCTCCAGTACTGCTCACCTGGTCCCTCCATCTCTGAAGGTAAAAGGAAGACATTCATCTAGACTCTTCTCTGTCTTGGTCCCTCATGGTGGAATGAGGTCAGAACAGCTCAGTCACTGAGTATTTTCAAACGGCAGCTCAAGACCTTGCTCTTTAAAGAATATTCAGATTAACTTGTAACTTTCTTATTGTCGAACTTGTGTACAGAATCTACAACAGAGTGAATTAAAAGATTGTATTCATGGTTAGGGGTCCTAATGGACCGGAACTGATCACTTCATCGATGGTAACTTGAAAGTCGCTCTGGATAAGGGCATCTGCCAAATGCCTTATATGTAAATGTAACTTTAAAGACAACCGCCGGCGCTTTTTCATGCACAGCTTACTTCCATCGTCTGTGTGTTCCAGGCTGACGTTAACTCAGCATGGTTAATTGGCCCCAACTTCGGCTTTTCTAAGAAGTGCCCTCAGACATCTTCTATGGAAAGTTTTGTTTAGATATTTTTCTTCACACAGACGTAATGTTTGAGTCGCCATGAGGTGCCGATGCGGCTGACTCTCTTAACTCCTGCCAGCAAGGCTATTTGGGATGAGCTAATTGCTAACGGTGAGCAGGAAGTAGCAAAAATTAGGACATCAATGTGTGAGACACATGTTTGGCAGAAGGGAACGTGGAAAACCTACAGATCTACGCATCAAACACACAAAAACAACTGTATGTGGGAGTAAACATCCACACAGATAATAAATCGACTAGGTAAAAAAGACAGAAGGGGCATGCAGAACTGCAATTTCTTTATTTTACTTTTAAGTGTCGGCCAAAGAAGGAAACAACGACAACATCCAACATCTACAACATGACCTCAGAGCTGACGGCCTTATAAATCTTCCAATCTTCCAAAATGTTCCAATACAGCTCTAATTTCTTTGCCATTTTTTGACAAGGTTGACATATTATTGCAATTATATGCACACATTAGGTTATCCAAATGTACAAGGTCTGTAAGCACATCTTGCCAGCAGACTTCCGATGGAGTCTAGGAGAGCAGCAGCAGTCCCATCTTTATTATTTTATTTTTCCTTACACAATGATTTCCAAGCACCCTGTGTGGATAACTGGAAGAAATGAAAGGATTCTGATGAATGAGATGTGAGTGAGTCCAGGTTCATGAATTCTGGTCCCTAACCAACCAATCAGAGAAAAGCTAAACACAAAGATTAGCTGGCAAATTGTTATATGTATGTATGTAAAAAAGCACATTACTAATGTGCAAATAATGCTGCATGTGTACATTTACACACATGAGCAAATATTTTCCACGCTGGAGGGTTCAAAAATAATAATAAAGGCACTTACCAATTGGTTCAAATGAACATAGCAGAAGTTGCTGCTGCTAATTAGTTGCACATGGAGGCAAAAAAAATAAAAAATGGGGTGCGGATGAAGCCGACTTGAAAAGGTGCTGACATTTTAAACATCTTGCAGTGTTTTTGTGGTGTGGGAATATTTCTGCAAATGAGCCTGTCCTGGATGATACTGCAGAAATGTGCTCCTCCCCACAAACTCTGCTCGGGGACAGTGGGGGGATGGGGGGGCAGGAAGAACAAAGAATAGACGGTCAGACAGTTAATAAGCATATCATGACTGAATAGGGCTCAGATGACACCGGCTTCATTTACGTCTTCATTTATCTTTCTTCTGCAAAAGTCTCTTCCCACCACAATTATAGCTATCTTTGGAGCTTTGTTCCTTTTTCCCTTGCTTTATTCCTTTTTGTGTCTAATTAGCAACTTTTTCATACTGATGAACATTTCTTTGTTTCCTGCTGTGGTGTTAGTGTTAGTGAGAGTCATGCAGTCTGAATTAATTTCTTGTCAAATTATGTTGTGTTTAAATGGAATATCTCATTTTGGAATTAATGTAATTTAGTTCAGGCAACCCTGATTTAGGGCCGTAGTCAATAAAATACCTCTCTCCATTTTGTTCCCTACAATTCTTCTACTGTTCTTCTACTATTTAAAATTATTTTCCTTAATCCACCCACCATACTTTTTGCTGCATGCTTGTGGTTCACCTTAATTTAGGCTAATTTGTACCAAAAAAACTGTGGCGTATATGTATGTAAATGTTGTTTACACCATAGTTCTTTTCCAGTTGCAGTATATTAGCTGGTTTGCCATTAGTTCACTGTCAAATGTCAGTTTCAGACATGAATTATGTTGTTTACTTCTGGTTACTACAGCATATGCTGTTAGTCTGTTTATTACAACAAAATGACTGCCCTTCTCCTAATTACATCAAGATGGTATTTGACTGCTTAACAATGCATTTAATGTATATAATTAAAAATGGATTATATGAACTGTGTTGTCTTCCCAAATATATGGTTTTATATTAAATTCTTTCTAATATTTATTTGGTTTTGTTACATTTGTTATATACTCTTAGTTACTCTTATTCATTTCAAGACTGCATGATATAGGGGCAGTGGTGGCCTAGCGGTTAAGGAAGCGGCCCCGTAATCAGAAGGTTGCCGGTTCGAATCCACTGAGGTGCCACTGAGCAAAGCACCGTCCCCACACACTGCTCCCCGGGCGCCGGTCATGGCTGCCCACTGCTCACTCAGGGTGATGGGTTAAATGCAGAGGACAAATTTCACTGTGTGCACCGTGTGCTGTGCTGCTGTGTATCACATGTGACAATCACTTCACTTTATTTATCTTTAGATATGCTTTGCTCAACGCTCTTTTATGAAGACTCTTGCAATGTTTTAATTCATATTTCTGTCAAGATTTTGTTAATTTAGCAGAATGAGGCTCATGGCAGATTTTCTCCAATATGCCTTAATAACCCCTCAATTACTCTGTAATCACTCTTTAAATGTATTTCAGCGCTAATGAAGTTCAGAGGCTGTAATAAAGACTGCCTGCATGGTGTAAAAGAGGGGAGAATATCACTGTCTCAATCCATAAACCCAACCTCTAAGATGTAGCTTGTCCCCCACCACATTCATCAGTCATGTCCATGCACCTCTTTTAGGAGAAAGATAAAAAACGGTAGATAACAAAATGTGTGAATTATATCTAATATGCTAAAGCTCATACAGAAAATATATAATCTAGTCTAATACAGATTATTATTTACAATATCTAAGCAGAAACATAATTAAAAAAAATGTTTGTGTTACCTAATCTGTTGTACCACATCACCTGTCAACACTTTTGGAGCAGGCATTAACGCACAGGCATACACACACATTAACGTTAAAAAATAGGTATTATTATTGATGCTTGGTTCAGTTTATAATGCAGTTTATGATTATTGCTATCATTATAAAAACATTTACATAATACCTTAATGTGAAAATAGTAGAAGTCCTAACTTTTGCATGTCATATGAACAGTTTACAGTCTTTAATTCTGACTTGTTCTTTTGCTTTATGTCATATTTTGTAACTAAATTCTCAATACCTAAGCATTGAGCCTCGCCTGTTCTCAAATGCACAATCCCAGTTTACAACAGGCACCAGGGGACTCTAGTCTGGAAACAAACACACACAGCAGTTCCAGCAAATATGTGAGCTTGCGTGCTGAGCCATATTAATTCATTAATCAGCTGTGTGTGTGTGTGTGTGTGTGTGTGTGTGTGTGTGTGTGTGTGTGTGTGTGTGTGTGTGTGTGTGTGAAATTTGAACAGAAATAGCAGTGGAATGGACAACTGCAAAATAAACTGGATGACTCGGGCCTGATAAGGCAAATGCTCTAATACTGAACTCCAGCAATAATCCTCTCCATGTAATACAAACCAAACTCGACCTGACAGGTACACATTAAGAGGCCATTGCAAGGTTTCATTTTCACATTGAGGAACCATGATGCTTGTGTGATGTCCATTTTCATAAAGACAGATGCTTGAGGGCTTATGTCTGCAATGGCTTCATGCGTGAAAGAGAGAATATGAATAATATTTATTTTGAGATAAGAAGCCTATCCCTTAACCTGTACTTTTCTGGGAACATGCAGCTGAGTGAGACAAAACCGCTGGGTTTTTTCAAAGCGATAGCAGCTCCAGCATCCATACAATTTCTGACATGGAACAGCTGGATAGTGATACAATTTGTCAGCATAAGAATGCATTTCCTCCCAGTTAAAAATGTCATAGATAATATTGTCCAGCCCTCTGCGAATTCATTATAGCATTTAACATATTTCCAGTTCATAAAGGGTTCCCAGATTTGGTTTAGTGGAACGTTTGCCTCAGCACACAAGCAAGCAGATTCTGGACCTGGCCCAGAACCTTCCTGAAATGAAAAGCCTGCCCGTAAAGTCGATTCAATATATCTTCTCTGCATAGAGAAATGACTTGTGAATGGGTTTTTTTGCATGCTGGAGCTGTGTGGATTACGGGGTGATAATCCATCTGAGAGCCATCAGTGCCCAGGGTGACCTTGAAGCTCTCTTGACCTCACCACCCCACATCTTTGGTGGCACGGCGCAGTCTTACTCCGCTACTACTGTTTCCTGTGGCCAGAGCTCGCCACACTGAGACCCTCTTTCCCAGCCTGGGGCCAGAGTATTCAATTCCACTCCTGACCAGATGGACAATAATCACTAACAGAGGCGCTGAGAATCTAGGTTAAAGAAGTTTGCTCTTAAGAGTGTTTTAACAAGATTCTTAATCAGTTTAGTGAGATGGTCAAACACATGCATTCACACATAATACATGTATTCCAGTACCCGTTTGTGACAGTAACCTTTTGACACCTATTCCTAACCTCAGTAGCATCTGTTTGTCGGTCAGTTCTTTTTTCATGGAATCTTTGTAAATTAACATTAAAAGTCATATTTTCCTTACTAGATTCGAATTTCTACCTCTTTATACACATTCACACACACAGTAAAATCCTAGTAACTGTTGCCACTCGATTCAAAGGGAACATCTGCACACTTCTCGTTTTGAAAATGTCCGGAATAAATAAAACCAAAAAGCCCTCAATCCCAGGTCTCCTTAAACCTGTTCTGAAAAGATTTAGAGGGCAAATAACTGACTGGAGCATAATTGAGTGGTAAGCATAGCTGAGTTGTTAGCAACGGACCCCTGGGGTTTGCATATTAAGACCCACTTGGCAGTGTAAAGAGCCCTAAGTTGGCTGAAAGATGAGATCCCAGCCAGGCCTGGAGTAGGAGGGCTATCACTTGCTTTGTTTCAACATCACGCTGCTCTGCAGCTAATGTGCCAGTTGAGGGAGGAGGTGCTCCACGCTGTGGCACTAAAGGAGAAGGTTTTCATTTAAGTCTCACTTCACTTAAAAAACAACTGTGCTCAAATGCTTCCTTTTGCCAGTCCTCAGGAGATATCTTTCCCCCTCCAGGCACACACACTCCTGGCCTTTTCCATCCCCCATTCTCTCCACTCTCAAATGCAGGCAGATTCCAAAAGAATCTGCCCCTAACTCTGCCCCTGCCCATATAACATCTACATAATACAAAACTGCTCAAATACACCAAAAACACAAGTACCATCCCCACACACTGCTCGTCAGTTTCATTTTCACTTTCTCTTTCATTCTTACTGAATCCATCTGAGCAGCATTGAGGTGCTGGCGTTCAGGGCTCGGAGCAAAGACGCTTGAGACAAACAATGACAAAGCAGTAAAAAGAATGTTGGATTCTGTACTGCATGTGTGTACATCTCAGTGGCCTAGTCTTGAGAAACTGACTATTGGGTGTTGGTGTATTTGGAGAGTCCATGGCAACCCATATACATTAATTAATTCATGGTCCAGAGAGCACAAGATCTCATGGGGATTAGTGTACTGATG
This sequence comes from Denticeps clupeoides, assembly GCF_900700375.1. NCBI lineage: Eukaryota > Metazoa > Chordata > Actinopteri > Clupeiformes > Denticipitidae > Denticeps > Denticeps clupeoides. The sequence continues at coordinate 20,081,806 of NC_041719.1, read as the reverse complement.
AGGCACTTTCTGATCTGTTACCTTCTGTTTAGATGTCTGAGCTGATGTGAAAGAAATTGCCACTATACCTTAAAGGGCATTTTAGGTTTTGTCGCATAGGTCCAAATAATTATTTTATAGGGGAGAAATCATCAAAAGAAAGGTAGGTAGGACAGATTGGGACAGGGGAAATAATAGAACACAGTTGTCCTTTTCTTGGACAGATTGCAGAGCCTTCTCATTTGCACTAATCTAAAACATTTTGCCTTTTATTGCAGAAGCATGCTCCAAACTGTGGCAGTGTGTGGGGACGTTACTTTGCTCAGGGGCACCTCAGTGGCACCTTGGTGGATCGGGATTCGGCAACCTTCTGATTACGGGGCCGCTTCCTTAACCCACTTGTGGGGCAGGGAGTCTCCAACTGTTCAGAGTCCTGAGCCCTAGAGGTCAGGGTTTGTAGGCTAAAGTCTACAATATGCATACCTGCTATGACTTGTAATTCCCTGTCAGATGTCAGTTTCAGACATGAATTATGTTGTTTACTACTGGTTACTACAGCATATGCTGTTAGTCTGTTTATTACAACAAATGACTGCCCTTCTCCTAATTACATCAAGATGGTATATGACTGCTTAACAATGCATTTAATGTATATAATAAAAAATGGATTATATGAACTGTGTTGTCTTCCCAAATATATGGTTTCATATTAAATTAGGGCTCAGAGCAAAGACGCTTGAGACTGCAGGCGCGCTTCCGCCAGGGAGGACGGGAGTGACTGTGGTCTGGAGTGTGAGGGCCACCGCAGCATCTCTCTGTGGTTGCTGGGGTGCAGGCGGTGGAGAGAGGAGACATGGTACTGACCTCAGCATAGTGGTAGTGGAAGGCGGCTGGCTGTAAATGGGGTTGACAGGCTTAGTGGGTCCCGGGGGATGAATACAGTATCAGAGACTGGGCTGAAATCTTGGTCATGGATGGAAAAATGGGCCGATAACATTGATGGAAGACAAAAGGCAGAAGGGCACACCAAAGAGGCATAGTCTGGTTAAAGAGGGTTGGTGTTAGGATTTGTCAATATGATTTACAGCAATTGAGAAGAGAGTTTAACGAATCAGTTTGCAGTTCCTACACCCACCCTTTTATGTTTTATGTTTTTATGTGGGTGTGGCGTCTTTCCAGTCTGAAGAGACTGGGGATGCTGTAGTGCCCCCTGGCTTCTCGGTGGACAGATGGCAGCTGTGACAATATGCTGTACTGTGCAAAAAGTTTACGGCAATAGTAAAATGAATTTGTTCACGCAGGGACTATCTGAGTTATAGATAATGTAATAGAAAAAAATTAGTGGTGGGCCGTTATCGGCGTTAACGTGCTGCGTTAAGGTGAGACTTATCGGGCGATAAAAAAAATATCGCCGTTAATCTATTCACAAAGTTGGGTTGGGAGCTGGGTCTATACTGTACTTGGACACATGGCGTGAGCTGTGAGAGGTGCGTGGGGTTTGTGTGCAAAAAGTTGTTTCTTTCATTTTAATTTATGTACATATTAGGAATATTTTGCATGTGTGTTATTTTGTGAATTTTTTTTTATGTTCTTTTAATACTGTATATTGTAGAGAGAGGTGCAGAAAGACGCGATGTGTGACGCGATGTTCTGACGTGACCTTGCTTTTTGTACAGGAATGCAGTATTGTAAATTGTGAATGCTTTATGTTAATATTCAGTTATCTTGGACACATGGCGTGAGCTGTGAGAGGTGCAGAAAGACGCGATGTGTGACGCGACCTTGCTTTTTGTACAGAATACACTTTGCACAGAAAATCTCTTGGGTGTCAGCTCATCATTTGTGGTTCAAGAAACAAAATCAAAAAGTTACACAATGCAGAAGAAGAACCGCTACACTATGATGACTTTCACCTTGATATTTTAGCCTAGCCAAATTGCACTGTAGGGGGCGAGAACGAGTCTTCGAACTGTGAAATTACCACATCAAACGTGACGTGGTAACATGGATGCAGCTATTTAAGTGAATAAACAGTTGGTAAACACAAGTACGTCTTATTGAACATAATTTATTTTCATCACCAATTATCATAGTAGAACAGCTTTCTCAAGCAGTTTGTGATGCATTTTGGAAACAGGAGATGAGCCCCTGGTCTAATGCGCCACCTGGCTTGAGAAACCCGTTCTCAAAGACTTACTTTTAGTCATTATTTGGGTAGCACACATATTCTGAATGCCTTTGGAAGAATTCAAATGAGCCATTCTAATCTAGATAAATCTAGATTAGATACTCTAGATTAATCTATATTAATTTTGCTTACTCTGGATTAATCTACATTAATTTTTCTTACTCTAGATTAATCTAGATTAATTCCCAGATTACAGTGAGATTAATATAGATTAAGAAAATTAATCTATGCCCACCTCTAATAAAAATAATAACTGTTTAAGTTAAAATTGCAATAATTTCATATGATTTCATAGCCAAACCAGAGAGACAATAAAGTCAAATCTAAGAAATTCAGCAATACATTGTAAATATATTTTTTTAGCAGTGTTCAACACATATAGAGAACAATGCAAAATACTTTCTGAATAGTAGAGTGGGGTTTTTTTTAATTAAAGTGGCAGCCCTATCTGTCCATTCAAAACTGAATTGGCTCTATACATCTTTATTCAAGCATTGTCTCTTGGTAGGAGTTTGTTTGCAAAAAAAGTTTATTGTGTTAATTCATTGTAATACATAAAATATTCATAATGAACTGCTGCGATTATTTTATTTTTTTCTTTATACTAAAGAGCAGAGGACACACTTGTGGAGTCAATGTGCCTTTGTTTAACTGGCTCTAATAAAACCTCTGTCCCTGAGCACTTCATTACACCAGATCCGGCTGCATGCAAGGCCAGTACGATTGGCGCTGGTGAGTGACGATACTTTCCAGACACAAACCTCTCTCTCTTTCTGACACACACACACACACACACACACACACAGCAAGAGGAAGAAATAAAGAACGCATTTTAAAGCACCGACTTAACACATTTTTAAAGCACTGGACTGAAAGAGCAGCCTGACTGAAATCAGTTTTGATAGGTGGGCGCTTATGTTTTCTTGTTGTCCACTGAGTGTGATATGATAAAGCAAATGTGAGCTTGTTCTGCTGGCTTGCTGCCCAGAGACTGAGCGTACTAAACACGCCCAATGAACGCCTCACCAGATAACACGACTTGTTACAAACTGTAATTGAAATTCCAGTGAGGAAGTAATTGGTGTGATAAGGACGGATAGAAGAATCTTGAAAATAGAGAATACAGATGATAAAAATGGAAATGAAAAAAACACACAACCCACTCCCTCTCATCATTTCATGTGAGAACTTATGGTTTAATTGTTCACCAAATTTTAATACAGAACAGATGAAGTTGTAATCAAAGGGATATTAGCTGAAGGGATTTCAGCATTTACCACAATTTGTACTCATAATTTCTTTATATTTGTACATGTTTTTAAAGAATGTACATGCAGAATAATCCACAATGACACTGATGTGTGTCTGATCTGACTATAATGTAAAAATTGTTCAAGTGGCATGAAAGAATGCATTCTTTGGGTGTGTGAGCAGTCTCTGTTCCGGTGTCCAGTATGCCTGAGAATAGTGTGAGGCCTGGATAGTAGTGTGTTTACGAGCTATGTGTGTGGCCTGCACACGGGTTCAGTTACCACTGTTACCTCACTGAAGGACCATGCCTATGGGTCACACATGGTCACACAAATTACTTTTATTGTTTTACTGTATCCATGCCAACTGGTCAGTTAAAATCACAAAACACTGAAGCTGAACAAGAAATATAGCAGTTTTGTAACATGCACCAAAATTGGCGACTGGCATATCAGCATCAAAATAATAATAATAATAATAATAATGATAATAATAATAATAATTCTAATAATAAGAAGAAATAGAAGAAGAAGAAAACTATTTTTTTCTTTATTGACCGTCGTCCGGTTTCAAACATTTGTTTTTCTTATTTTGCATTTATTGTATTCCAAAAGTATTCTCTTGTTAAGTGTTTTGTATTGTGAATACTGCCTAGTTAAATGTAAAATGCATATTGAATATTTTAGTGACAACTCCAACTATCTGGGTACATACATGAATACATACATGAACACATACATAGGCCTCTAGACTGTAGGATTTTTGGAGTCTGTGGTTCATAAGCAAAATAAGGTGTGTGAAATGAGTCCAGATACATTTACTTTGAGAAGTGAAGAGCAGATGTCTGGGTCCCAAATATGAAACTGGATCTCATATCTCATCTCATGTTTCCAAGGACAGAAATACTTATCTTGAATTTTTTTTTTAAATCTCATTTTACTGGGCCAGCACCAATTCAGAATCAGGCCTTTCATTCTCACAGAAAACAGAAAAGTACAGAAATTAAGTGGAACATGATTTACTGTTCTGAAGAGATTGCATATTGGTGGGTTCCAACAATACTACTAATATTCACAGAACAACAAATTTATGGTCCAATAACATTTTAAATGTCTACATGCCTACTTGCATTAACAAATATATAGTAACAGATACACTACTGAGTGGTTCATCCAGGCATCCATTTTTTTTCTTCTTTTGCTAGTCAATGAGTTTATTCCTTTCTATTGCTGTTGACTACTGATGACATTTCATAGCTGTAGACGTCACTGTACATTCCTCAGTGCACCACAGTATCATGGGTATGCATGTGTCTTTGTCTGCAAGCCGGCGACAGCTGCAGCTGACTGACATTTGCTGCGGTGGAGAGAGACCTTCTGCTGCATCTGTGACTGGTCACACTGGTGGCAGTTCATTAAAATGGATCTTGTGGTGATGCTTTGGTTTCTAAGTCGCTATTGTTGTTTTTTTTGCCATGCAAAGTTTCAGAAGTTGAATTTTTTATTCTCCCATTTGGATCAAGTTGGCAGAATATGCTGCTGAATTAATTAATTAATTAATTAATTAATGTGTTTTACGAACATATATTCAGAAGCTGTGGGAAGCACGGCAGTGCTGTCTACAGAGCATCAGCACAATGATGCACATCCATCCCTCAGAAGAAGCATTGCAGACGTGCTCAGAATCTACCCAGCATTTCATGGTCGATCACTCTAAAGCCCTGTGTGGATGTGATGGACACACCACGTTTCACGCTGGCCTCGCCGAGGTGATTAATCAGCTCCCATGCGATGACAGGCAGACTCGAAGTCAAAATGCTTTCTGAGCCATGCACCTTGGAGAGAGCACCTCAGAAATGTTTGAATCATTTAACGCACAAGTAGGAACACAGCAAACGCAGGTAGAATTTTTGCACAGTGAGTTGTGTCAAAGTATGCAAGACTGTCTAATGCCTTGGCAAAATAATTATTTCCATCATTGGTACTGGTTTCTGTAATCTGTATATTATGAGCCAAAGTAAGCAGAACGTAAATAATGAATCAAACCAAATCAAAATATTTATATTATAAGAATCTAAAAAGGATTAAAAAAAAATATTGAAGCTATTATTTTTACTGTTATTATCACACCAAGCCTCAGATATCTGCAGTGCTTTCAGAACTTTCAGATCCATAATGTAAATATCAGAGACACACACAAATACACACAAAAATAGCTTTTTCTATTGGTATATATGAGCTATATACCACAGGGAACATGCACTCCCAGAATATAACAAAATAAGACTCCAGGTACATTGCAAATGGCTAAAAAACAGAATAGTAAGAATACTATGTTCTCCTTGCTGTTTTGACTTTGGACTGAGGAACAATATTTTTTTTCATTTCTTTTTTTCATGGGGTGGTAGTAGCCTAGTGGGTAACACACTCGCCTAAGAATCAGAAGACCCAGGTTCAAATCCCACTTACTACCATTGTGTCCCTGAGCAAGACACTTAACCCTAAGTTGCTCCAGGGGGACTGTCCCTGTAACTACTGATTGTAAGTCGCTCTGGATAAGGGTGTCTGATAAATGTTGTAAATGTAAATGAAACTGTAGTTGAAAAAAAATACATTCATCTTTTTCTGTAAAGTTGCTGAAATGT